>NC_080426.1:11916166-12232237 GCF_029873635.1 Malania oleifera
TTAACCATATACTTCTGTTATCACCCAAGCATTTCCAAACTTCAATTGGGATATTATCTGGTCCCATAGCCTTCCCATTTTTCATCTTTTTTTAGTGCAAACTTAACTTCGTTAACTCTAATTTTGCGAATAAATCTTATATTTTTAATTTTTTCCTCATTTGACAATTCTAAGTTTAAGCCTTCTATTTGGTTTTCGTTAAACAACTTACTAAAGTAACTTCGCCATCTTTCTTTAATATCTTCGTCCTTAACCAAGACAATATCATCCTTACTTTTTATATATTTTACATTTCCTAAGTCCTTGCTCTTCCTTTCTTTAACTTTAACAAGTTTAAATATATCTCTTTCCCCTTCTTTTGTACCTAATCTATCATACAAACTATTAAAAATCTATATTTAGCTTCACTAACGGCCATTTTTGCATCTTTTCTTGCCTCCTTATATTTTTCAAAGTTACTTTGTTTCTATATTTTTGCCATGTTTTATACCAAATTCTTTTGTCTTTATGATTTTTTGTACATCTTTATCCCACCACCAACTCTCTTTGCTATTCGAGAATATTCCCATTGATTCACCTAAAACCTCTTTTGCTATCTTTTTAATAGAGCTAGCTAATCTATTCCACATAGTATTTGTATCTACCCCATCCTCTATGGTCCAATCCCCATCTTTGATCATTTTACCTTTAAATTTTATTATATTTTCTCCTCTTAGGTTCCACCATCTAGTTCTCCTACACTAGTTTATTTTATCCTTTTTCTTCCATTTTTTTAATACATATATCTAACACTAAGACTCTATGTTGTATGGTTAGACTTTCACCTAGAATAATTTTACAATCCTTGCATGATAAACGATCTACCCTCCTAGTTAAAAAAAAATCTATTTGACTTATATTTTGTCCACTTTTAAAGGTTATTAAGTGTTCTTCTCTCTTCTTAAAGCAAGTATTCATTATACTAAAATCATATGTGTAGTGACCCAGAGAAATTATAATATTTAAATAATAAAAGAGGGAGAAAAGGGAATTAAAAGGAGGCACAGTTTGCGTTCGTCGACGACGCTACAAGTTGGGCTGGTCGACGAGGCAAGAGTTCGTTGACGAGCTGTCTTCATGACCTTGTCGACGAGGTGAAGAGGCTCGTTGACAAAGGCCAACGTAAAAACCGGATTTTTCAGCAGAAATTACGCGAGAAACTCCTTCTCTCTCTAGATTTTCGTCCCTCCTTCCTTCTCTCTAAGATCTCGGGCAAGATTCTCGCCGGTTCGACGATCCAAAGCCACAACGACACTCCTGGGGAAGTTCTTTACATATCTGCCAGAGTAGATTGTTGGTGGGGCTAGTTCGGAATCCATCCCAAATTCAGGGTAAAACTTTTATTCAGTATTTAGTCTTCCCTACAGTTGTAGAAAATGTAATACGCGTAAAAATACTGAACTTTAGTTCTGGGGAATGTCATTTTCAGGGTGTTGAACGGGAAACCCTGCGGGTGCAGGGTGTTGAATTGATTGTTTTAGGGGCTTCTTCAAGAATCAGGTAAGTAGAATTTTTCTCTACCTATTCGACTATCAAGCTCTTGACGCCCTGTTTAGCCTAGTGCCCTCCTCCTCTTTTATTCGCTTCGCTCTCCTCCCTCGACTAACGCCCGAAAAGAAAAAGATTTTAGTCTGAACCTAAACCCCTACTATGGGCTTGAAAGAGCTCACTAGATTGATCGCAAGCAAAAGAAACCTTGTGCTTCTTTCACGACATGCTCTGGTCTTGGGTGTCTTCCAGTGGTCTTCTAGCGTTAGAAGAAGTCGTGTGTGTCCCGGACATCTGCAACGTCCTCCCACGCCTTTTTATATTTAAAATATGGGAAAAACTGAAGGAAAAGACTACTGAAACTGATTAGATATTCTAAAAATATGAAAAACCCGTTTTGTGTGGCATGAGTAGAATATATGATGAATTACTGTGTTTCTAGGAATATGATAATGATATGGAATTATTTTTAAAAAATAATAAACCGGCGTACGGACCGAGAATTTTTACATGTATTGCCGACGTACGGGCCGTGCTATGGATATGTTTTGCCGGCATACGAGCCGAGCTATGGATATGATTTGCCGTCATACGGGCCGAACTATGGTAAAATATGAAATACCGACGTACAGTCCGATGATTTTGATAATGTATATATATATATGCAAAATGATGCGATGATAATGATTTGACAACTAATAGTATGAAATATCCATGTATCACAATTTGATTATATGTTATATGTTATCAAAACCTGGTTGGCTTGGTCTAGGCTAGCACTTGCACGGTACCGCTGTTATGTGTTCATGATCATCATGATATTGTGTTAACGCTGCTGTACAGAGTAGCGTGAGGATGGATAGTCGATGTCGTTTTAAAAAGTGTGGACGCCCCTGGTGTACGGACCAAGTCTGACAAACCCATCAGACTTACAAACTGTACTTTTGACTTAACAGTGATCGGCCAACCATTGTCAAGTCCCACCTTCGGGCCACACAACCTAGTCATGTGGGGGGTAATACATGACAATAGCCAACTAAACTACCAGGGTTGTTTTTGTATTATATTTATATAAGATGATTTATGCTATGGAATCCATTATGTTTTGCCATGATTATAATTATACATGTTTTTCTCAAAAATGATACATACAGTTTTACTGGTTATGTTTATGTATATGATTATATGTATAATACAAAAATGCTCATAATGTCACACACTAGTATTAGTTTATTTCCCTTACTGAGAGGTGTCTCATCCCGAAATTTCATAAACATTTCAGGAGTCTCTGATAGGAGAGCGGATAAAACTCCGCTGAGATAGTACTGTTGATCTGCCCTTTCTAAAGGGTAAGTTTGGTGAGGGCGGATGGATGTTGTGGGAAATGTCCTTACGTCTTTCTTTTTGGGATGTATATACCTAAATACAATAGATGTAGTAACTCTGGTATTGAAATGAATGGTTTTGTGTTTATGATATTATGATTTTATGTTTCTTGCTGCTTAAACTTCCGTTTGTATTTCTATTATGTCCCTGGTACCCAAGGGTTCAGGTTGATTATGATCTGTTGGATTTATTATACTGATTGGTAGTATTAAGGAAAAAAAAAATGTATGAAAATTAAGCAGATCGTTACAATATGACATAGCAAAGTCTAAGATCATCTTCCCAGACTCATTTTTGTCTCCATATCCATATCCTTTATGTATCCTCTTATAATTTTTATTATCTCTTCCAACGTGTCCATTCAGATCTCCTCCTATAAATATTTTCTCAATCCCTAGTATGCCTTGTATAATACTATCCATATCTTCCCAAAATTGTCTCTTAAGATTTTCTACTAAGCCAACTTAAGGAGCATAAGCACTAATGATATTTATTATCACTTGTCCTAATACTATCTTGATTTTTATAATTCTATCCCTTACTCTAGTTACATCCACAACGCTATCTTTTAAATTTTTGTCTATAATAATGCCTACTCCATTCTTATGTTTTTCTGTTCCAATGTACCAAAGTTTAAATCTTGATTTATTGATTTCTCTAGCTTTCTCCCCCACCCACTTAGTTTCTTGAAAGCAAATTATATTAATTCTTCTTCTAATCATTGTGTCCACACTTTCCATGTTTTTACCCATAAGTGTCCCTATATTCCAAGTTGCTAATCAAATCCTAGTTTCCTAAACTAACGCCTTTACCTGACCACGTTCAAAATAATGCAGGAACCCTCACATATTTGACACTGTACCCGGGCGCCGACACTGCGCGTCGCTTCGGGGCGACGACCTAGCCCACCCTCGCCCACTTTTCAGTGATTCAAGTGCAACGCGTCGCTCGTAGGGGACGCCCCAACAAATATTCGGTAAGGATTCATATCATAGTGATCTGACTCCCTCCAAACTCTCCACATGTCTTGGGATTAAGGAGCCTTAAGCTTCTTACCTACACTTCTATCACATACAGGACCGGCTCTTCCTTTAGGCAGTTGAGGTGCTCGCCTAGGGCCCTAAAAATTTTGGGACTCCCAAATTTTTTTTTAATATAATAATATATTTTTGGGGCCCTAATTTTTTTTAATTAAATAATGTAAACATTATTTATTATACTCTCTTCACATACATTGACTTCCCAACTAACAAATTAATGAAATTGTATTTTAAAATGTAAAATAAATGTAATTTAATTCTTCTTTCTTTTTCAAGTCTCACTGACTTCCCAACTAACAACTTTATTATATTTCTAACTATCTATTACTCTCATCTCTCTCTCTTAGCCTCTCTAAAAAAAATTTTACACCTCTCACACTCTCTCACTCTCCTCATCTCTCGGTCTCTCTATGATTTTTGCTCCGGCTCTTGTATTCATCATTTTCGGGTCTCCGATTCTTTGTAATTTTCATCAACCCTAATTTCGATTTCAATGTTTATGCATTATTTTTCTATTATTTTCACTCTAAATTTTTTTTTTTCTATTTTTTCTTAGATTTTGGAAGTTTTGGGGTTAGAGCGTTGTATTCGGCAAGAATCCAATATCTCTAAAGCCTCGCTCGCCGATCGATTTGCAATAATAATAATAATCAGGTTATATTGTTTCAATCTATTATTTTTATAGATTTATTAAATTTATTTTTATTTGTTTACATAATTTGTCAATTTATGGTTAGTGTTAATTTTGAAATTTAATTATGTCAACGAGAAAATATGAATCCGGATATGAAAAATGAAGAAAGAAAAAAAAATATTAAGAATCTCTAATTAAATCTCGTCTAGGGCCCCATATTGTGAAGAGCCAGCCCTGATCACATATCTAAATCACTTTTCATTTCACAGCACTTCTATCCCTCCCCCTCCAACTACCTTTTTTTTAGCACAATGTAAGCAACAAATATTAACATCAAATGAATACAAACAATGGCATAAAAGCCTTTATATCAGTTTTGTCAATGACGTAACCTGAATGTTACAAAGAAAAAATAGCTTGTTTAGCCATAAATTTGAGCAATCAATGACTTTAATCTCCCAATATCAGAGCACCTTGTTTCCACGTCCAGCAATGCCATCCTGCAGTATTTTCTAGGTCAAAGTGATTGTTTTTGTACACCATTGCATTCTTGTTTTTCCAAGTATGAAATATGGAAGATACCAATTCAGCTTACATATTTCCTCTCATAGAGAGTTCCCAAGAGCGGCAAGTCATTCAAAGTTCTCCTCCCATTCAAGAAGCACAATGTATTCTCAAAGCAATATTTGTTTTTGTGTAGACTGGCCAAGTTATAAAGCAACTGAAAAATAGATGATCCCTTGTTTCTACATATGTTCCACATAGTTTGCAAGTTATGTCTGAAGTCTTGCCCCAGGAGACTAGCCTCTTTTTTATATATATAATAAAGGAAAAAATATTAAGAGAGGAGAAGGAGATTACAACCTAAAGGAGGACAACACTGGACAAGCAATCCTCAAGAGAAACAGGGGGAAAAAATGAAAATAAAAAGCAAAAGGAACCTTACTAACAAATCAAGTAAGAAACCGCCTCTTTAAAACCTTGCCTTCATAATTCATCAAAGGCTTCTAATTATCTAATTCATGCTGTGCCTTCTTCAATTTCCTTTTACTCCCATCCGAGCAAACTTCATTACCTCCAGGGCAGGAAAACCACAGACCCATCTCATCCATCAATTGTTGAGCTTCTAAGTCCTTCTGATCGACCTCTTCTACTAGAATGGACAAGACCCCCCATCCTTGTACTGCTTCTCTTTACCCATCCATCCCCCTCAATTATAAAAGTACCCTCTAAAGCTTGCATTGCAGATGGTGGCATGTGCAATAAATTCCCAAAGTAAATCATAACCACATTGTTCATCCAGAAAGCTATCCTTGTCCGAAAATTTACTAATAACACTATCATTATTCAACATATCACCCCATTTTCCCTTCTCCTTACCTTGCTACCCCCCAGATCTGTACCTCCCTTCATACTCAAGGGATATGCAATACATTTAGTTTCAGCATTGTTTCTTGCATCATTTTCTGTTATCCCAGTTATCTCATTTGTCCACCTGAGGTACATAAACACACTCGAAATTCCTTCTCTTCCAGTAGATTTATCCCCCACATCTCCTTCCTGTACCTTAGTGTAAGCCCCTCCTTCAGTTAATGCCGGCAACAGCTTCTTGATTAAGCCTTTGATCTGGCAGCAATCCTCTCGAACCAAAATTGCAGTAACATCAACTGAAATCCCAAGACTAACCGAGTTGCTACTGTCCTCCCCGTAGGATTCCCCTCGTCACTCTCCTGTGCTGCATGTTCAAAGACTTGGATCCCCTTTACTGCAATACAGAAGTGGTGCTAACCCTGTTCAGTGGAAAGGATAGGGCCAGCTGTGTCCCACAAGCACAACCACATCTGTCACATCAATCACGATCTCTCTGGCTCCATGAACAACCACTTTGGTGTAAACCGTCGCCTATGCCACACTGTTATTAGGGAAAACCCCAACCAACAAAAAGAATTCCTTCACTAACTTTTGCCATCCATCTCCTTTTGGTCCACTAGGCATGAATATTGAAAAACGTCTTCCTTTCCTTTCCAGCTCTATCTCCAAGAACTTCCCAAGTTTTGTTGGTTGAATCACCAAAAAATATCTCACTCTACCAAATCTAATAGAAACCACTTCCAAGCCTGCCAAAATTCGAAGCCAAACCACCAGAGAACCACTTCACTGCCTCCAAAGAAAGCCTCGCCTATCAGTTACAAGTCAGATTACATTTTAGAATTAGGTTTTTAATTTGTTTTTTTTTTTGGGAATATTAACCAAATGTGTTGCCAGTTTTAGGTTTCGTTCCTGGTTTTTGTTTTGATAAATTTTGACAGTGATATCAAATGGCCCTCTACCAAAAACTGGAAATGTAATAAATATCCTAAAACATCATACTGAATAACAAATAGCCCCTTCAATTAACACTAATAAAAACTTCATTATCTTACAAATGTACAACAAAAACTATTTTCATAGTTACTCATAAAATTACAAAATGTAATTGCAAAAGCAATTGGAGGAGGAGGTGTAGAACTGGGTAAATACAGATTAAATAAATTACTTACATAACATTGAGTCTCAATTGCACGAGCGCGGAGAAGAATCTCCCAGTGTGCTTCCCCAGTAACTTTGGTAAAAGCAGAAGGAACCAACAGAACCTGCAGATCAAATGCCACTGCACAATGATCAGGTGATGAATAACTAGATGGCATTTCAAAAGTGAAAATCCCACTTGTACCTGTGCTTGGTTCTGGAACCTTAGCTGTTGGTAAATGTCTGGGAATCTCAAATCATAGCAAACTGTCAGACCCAATCGTCCAAAGGGGCTATCTACCGCAACAATGTCCTTCCCTGTAAACTTAAACCAATAGAAATGCTCACAAAATAAAGTAATATCATGCCAACTGTACATCAATACTTCCACATAAGCAAAGGACAAATATTAAAAATAGTTGACCAAATGATTCTAAAGGATCAGCGGACAATGTCCCAATAGATATGGCACATTTATTTCATAGATAGAAATCACCAGCAACTTCCCCCATCTTTAAGTATAAGATTCGAAAAATGATCCAACAGGTAGGTATTAATGTCACAACATATGATATATTCATACAAACTGAATTAAAACAAAATTATTACTTAATAACCACAATGCAGGAGGGCAGGAGAAAAATATTCATTGATTAGCATACCTGCATCTGTAAAGCTGCTCTCCTTGTATGACCTCCCACTAGGAACATCCACATCAAACCTTTTAGTACAAAAAAAAATTTTGGTTTAAATATCATATTGATGGAGCAGTATATTGTCAAGATCTAGCAATGTAACTATTAATTTGTGCAATGTATATTTCAGTTATACTGATTCGTCAGAAGTTCATCTAACATTTAGATAAATTACTATCGAGTTATCACAATCATAATAAGTATGTTTTAAATGCAATCAACAAGAAGTACAATTGATATGTTTTGACCATACTTATTGGTTAAATGGTTTATTCAACATAGACATCCCAATTAATTAACAATATAAACCCTGGATCAACAACAATAATGCTTGCATTAGATTGACATAAATAAGCACATTTTGCACACACTTTCAACCTTGATACCCTTGAAAATGAAAATGCAGGCCTTTCCCTGCTCGAGAAAGCATTAGAAGAGGTTCAGAAGGAGTGGGAATTAATGGGAAAATAACATACATGTACACATGTGCACACATGCACACAAAGATTTTGCTACCCTAATTTACATTTTTTGTGTAGGCTGGATATCATATTTGCCAACACAACTACTCCTAATCTCTATTGCATAGAAGATACTTGAAAACGAGGACATAGTCATTTTCCCAATTTTCTTTAATTGAAATTTCTACTCTCTTTCCTATGGCTTGATATAGAAAGGCCACCAAGGAGAGCATCAATGAGGAAGACAAGCCCACGTCATCTTCTTGCTTAATCTCTGAAAAAGAATGAACTTCATTTTTTCCCCCCACAATTAGTCATAATTTCATAAACAAGAACAAGCAATTATGCACAATAACTCCAATAATCAACTTAGAGTTTGAATTCATGACAGCTGTGCATATTTAAATCCATCTATGAGGATCACTCCAGTAGGGAATTACCAAGAACAGATTGGGGATGTAACATATATGTGCACCCACATATCTTGTCCTCAAAAACCCCTTGGAAGAGAGAAGAAGAAGAAGAAGAAGCAACTTTATATTTGAAGGAACCTAACAATAGGAGCATCACCCCCACACCAACCCACAAATTGGGAACCGAACATTTTCTTAGAATGAATGAGGTTAGCAAGACTTCACTTGAAACCACTGACTGCATTGAAATAAGGATGCAAACAAGCTATAGATTGTGTTTTGGAAAGAAAAATCACACTTCATTAAAACAGAATAATTGCATGTCAATATCAGGCAGTCCATCATAGAATGAAACAGGCAGCATACAACTTAAAAGAATCTTACAAATGCATCTTCCGGTATGTGCTTCTAACGGTTCCATTATCATCAATTAAAACATGTGTATTACATATGTGTGCATCATCATGTCCCTTTTCTTGGAAGCCTCCAAGTGACAGCCAAATATTTGATTCCCTGCAATAAGAACCATGTGAGAGTTAATTAAGATAATACAGGCATGCAAATTTCAAAATTGCAACTCAATGCATTGACAAACACAACACCATGCAGGCAAAGCAAACCATGTAAGATATAGGACCGATATATTGAGAGAGAAAGGGGAGGAGAGGCGAGGGGTGGGGTGGAGTGGGATGGGAGGACTTAACTTCATCTTGTGGTCTTACCGTGCAAGGGAACAATAGCCTTGCATGATTGGTCCATCTAAAGTTTCTGCCACCTTGACACTATCCCCATCTTTGGCACCCACATACGAGAAGCTCTCTGGAAAACAAAGCAATTTGGCCCCAGCTGAAGCTGCTTCCTTCGCAAATAAGAATTCCAAAAATAAGATAAACTAAACTTAGTAGGAAAAATTCCCTAAAAAAATATACATGACATGACATTTTTTAGCTAAAAGTACCTAATTCTCAATTGTTAGCCAACAAAGGGGCTTAGTGGATGGGGAAAAGAAAGAGGAGAACTTTAAAATTAATTCTTGCTCTTAAAATATTGTTTGGTTGAAAATTCATGTACCTAGACAAAATAACATTAGAAGTATCTTTTTTTTTTCTCTTCTTTTTTTTCTTGTATACCTCTTGTACGCCAGAATAAGAATCTTTTACGGTTCCAAAAAAAACAAGGAAATGCATAAAAATATTGTAGTGATATTAAAAGATGGCACAAAATATGGACGTATAATCACTAGAAAGTAGAAGGTAATACAGATTACAAAAACTGATGAATTAGAAGTCCAGAAGTAGTGCAGCTCTCGTCACGACAACCCTACCCATGTGAATATGTATGCAAAACAAGACGGCTGCAGAAATCAATTATGTGACCAAAATAACATTTCCATGGGAACAAAAATACTTACAACTCTAAGATGGTAACAAAACTATGCGATGCAGAATATTTCAAGTAACTCAAATTGTTTCCAAATAAATTAGACAAAAACACGTACTTCTTGTCTTCCATAAATCATTCCCAGTATTTTCCCATCTGAAACCAGGAGTCCTATATAATATCAACCAGTTGTCACGCACTTACAGATTATTATCTCACAATTAGACTATCTTAAACACCAAACCAGAGTCCAGAGCGAGAGCACGCGCTAAATAAAACAATTAATTGCACAAAAACTACAACGAAATAATCAGATGATGATCAGGGTGAAAATTACGATGTACAGAACGATCATTCAACACCCGTAAATGGGAAAATAATGAAAGCGAAATTATAGTACCTTGACGAGACGAGAGCAAGTGGCGAAGTTGGCGGCGAGGTCGTTGACGGAGGTCATCTGAGCAGCGGCGACTCGGACTGAGTTGGCCATGGCTGATTCGCCGGCGACGGGGTGTACGGCGAGGGACTCGATGTGGAAATTTGGGGGAACGGCGTGGTTTTGGTTTAATAAAGTCGAAATTGGAGGGTTGCTCTGCGTGAGAAAGCGACAAAATGCCATCTCCGCGGGAATGATAAGAATCCCCTGCCAAAGTGCCAAGTCGCCAACAATGGCTCTTTCTGAATTAAGCCCTTGAATTTTACTGTATTTGTCGATATACCAAGCGCTTTTGTTTATTTGGAAAACGAACCCCCAGCTGAAGCTATGCCGGTGTGCACACTGCACCATCAATTCAAGGGATGTTTTGAAATTTTATTTTTTTCAATTTTCAAATGCACCATTTCGATGGAGGATTTTACTAAAGGAAAGAAACAAAAAAATAAAGATATTTTTATTCTCCATTAAATACTATAAAAAATGAAAGCTCATTTTAATATGACTAAAAATTAAGAAATATGAAATATTATTGATGTGTATAATCAGAGTTTTATTCATAATTTTATTATATATATATATATATATCACTTTTCTTGATAACAAAACATAAAAATGTAGAATAGTTATGACATACCTTATATTTGTTAGTTGGCTTTTTTAAATCGGTCGTCAATATTTGAGAAACTTACGACTCGTTTGATTCGACGGAATAGTTATTCATTGAAATAAGATGGAATATAGTTTATATTCATAACTATTTCATTAAACATGTAATAAAAAATGAATAGACATCCCTTACTAAAATTTGAGAATAGTTATTTATTATCTAGGACTGATAAAATATTTCACATTGTTATTCATTTTATAATAATAATATAATTTATTATAAAATTAATTAGAATTAACCTAATAAAACTAATATATTATTAAGAACACCAAATGTAACATTACAAATTGGAGCAAAACAAATGAGAGCCACTACAGGCTATGCATGCTAATTTAGAATTAAGGGATCACTTATTTTTAATTGTCCTAATTCGAGAAAAAGAAATTTGAGAGTTAGTACATAATTTAATATAAGGGGAGCCACAAAAAGTCAAAGAAATAGTATTGAGTTATTCAAATTAGTCGACAAATCAAAGAAAGGTGAGATTGAAATGTTTGAATAGTTTGCACCGGAATCCATGGGTGGACTTAATGTACATGGGTAAACATTAATTTGATCCAAAAGTTTAAACCTATTAGGTATTTCGCTCAACCATGTATATGAGCACCCATTATCCACTCAATTTTTATTGTTGAGAAAAACAATGCCTCTTGCAACAATGCACAACGGAATAATAATATTGTTATAAAAAAATCAAACAAACACTTGCAACAATCTAAATGGTGATAAACAAAATATATCCACAACCACAACAGTATAAAGAAAATAATAATAAAAGCAACGATACCAAGAATAATGTGGTTTGGCAAAGCCTACATTCATGGGAGCAAGCAGTCAATACGTGCATATAAACATAAACTAACTTTTTAGTAGTTTAGTTTTCTAAAAAGACTGATGTAAACAAATCCCCTTACCTATTTCCAAATTCTGAAACACTGACTATACGACTCTCAAAACAGTGAACCGAGTTCTCAAAACCTATAAACTGAAGAACAGTACTTCAACACAATCATATTTACTACAGATCTACCGAACCAAAAGACCTTTACCTCGATTTCAGGATAAAACCCGAAAGTCCTTGAAACGAAGATCCAATCCGTTATAATCGTAGAGGTTTTCCCCCTAATCCATGTAGTAATGTCGAATCGTGGATTCGGGTGACGAACAGCGAAGGATCGAAGAGAGAGAGAGTTTGTTAGTTACAGAGAGAGAGATTTTTGAGTTTCTTAACTCTTAAGCAACCAAAAATGATATTTATAGACCCCTTGAACCGGTCAAACTCATCGACGAATGGTGCCTTCGTCGACGAGCCACAGAAGGCTCTTTGTTGACGAACCTCTTCCTTTGTTGACGAACCATTGTCCAATATTTTTCCTGTCGGTCAGGATCTCTTCGTTGCCAAGGCTCTGAATTTCGGCAACGAAACGCCAAAGGGCCTTTGTAGACGAGAACCTTGGCTTCATCGACGAAGCCTACTAAAATTACCTTTTTACTCTTTTTCTTATTTTACGGGTTGGGGTCTCTACACCAAAAAAGTGTACTGTCTAGACATAACACCAAGCCTAGATCCTCCAACACTAGAATAGTGTACCAGTGGACATCCACTCACAACCAAGTAGTCTACTACATAACCTGCTCACAATTTTACCTGCAACTTTCCCATCTAACGATACCTTTGGCAATCGGTCACACGAGAAACATGTCATACTCACTAACTTCATCAAGAAGTACCTTGCAAGCCCTGCATATAACCTACCCTGCTCACAAAACTTCTTAAACGAAACTAGCATACTCAACTCCAATGTTTGACTTGAGAATCTCTCTCCCAATTTGGTTCTCCACCTCAGCCATTGCATGAAGTACACCAAGACTCTTCGTGATAATCCCATGAAATACATATGTCTATCCTCTGATGCTATCATCATTTGTTCCCGAATATTTGAATACATGTAGTCACCCGTATGCTTTAACCGCATATGCTACAAGATACCTGACTCAAATTCAACAGTTGCAACTTTACCTACAACCACAACACCTTGCAGTGCATAGATATTTCCCACTACTTTTTCCCCTTTCATCACTATCAAGTTACCTCCACACACTTTCATTTATTAACAATTAGACTCGTAACAATATCCATTACGGTCTAAAGTTCCCAAATGAAATATCATTCTTCTTCCTTAGACCCGATTCATGCTTTACATCACATATAGTTCTTACAACACCATTATTATACATTTTGATTTTGACATTTCTAATAACAAACATTTTACATGAAATATCATTTTCCATCAAAATACAACCAGTATAAATTGACATGTAGATGTCAAACCATTTCCTAAGATAAAAGCATATGATATCTAAGATTCAATAATCAGTTGTGAGGCTGTAATAACCCAAATAATTATTGGAATTAAATAATAAGAAAAGGAAAGAAAGAAAGGGAAAATTTCATAAAAGGAATAGAGCCTCGTCGATGAACACGGAGTGTTCATCGGCGAATCGTCTTCTTGGTCCGTGTTCATCGGCGAATCGTCTTCTTGGGATCACCGATGTGGACGCATGTCTCGTTGACAAGAATTTGCCGAGAGACTATTTTTCAGGGCCTGAAATTCGTCGATGAGGGCACCGTCTTCATCAACGAACCGCCTTCATGGACTCGTTGACGAGGCGACGTGGCTCGCCGATGAGGCCACGTGGCCAGCCACCTATAAATTTGTAAAAACGGGTTTTTCAGCGAAAATTTTTTCTCTCCCTCATTTTCTCTCTCTAGAAAACACACCCTCTCGCTTCTCTCTAAAATTATAGCTCCGATTCTCCCCGGTTTGACGATCAGAAGCTATCACAATGATCATGGGGAGATTCTCTACAACCTAACTGGAGCGGAAATTCAATTTGAGTAGTTTAGAAACTATCCTAAAATTAGGGTAAGTAGAATTTTAAGTATTTCCAGTGTTACTAGTATTATTTGGGGCCATATTTTGTATACCATGAGAACATATTGGTGTTTTTTGGAATAAATTTGGGGTGTCATATTTTCAGGAATAGGGTATTTTGGGCCCCTATAGTCATGGGTTGAGGACCCCAGCAAGTATTTGCTCAGAAATTCAGGTAAATTATAGTTTAAGAAATTTATGAATAGGAAATTTTAGGAATTATGGGTGTATTGATTTACTAGAGAATTTGTATATGTAAATATAGGTTTTTGAGGTTGGTACACCGAGGGTGCGAGAGTATAGTGAAGTGAAGGCCAGCCTCCCAGTTAGATAGGTGAGGGAAATATGTTATGTTAGGGATTTTAGAAAGTATATCAGAAGATTATGTATATATATATATATATATCATCTTATTATTCATATTTTCTAGAATATTATTATTATTATTGCAGTAAGAGTTACAATGTTTAGAGCATGAGAACCTAATTGCTTATTTGTGTGGCATGAGTTCGTAATAGTTTAGTAAAGTATTAATGCAGTTTTATAAATAACATGTTTTACAGTATACTAGCAGAGGATATCAAAATGCAATTTCTAGAAAATATAATTTATAGTATTTTTCAGAATGCCATGATTATAGAACCATAACACTCAGTTATTCAGTGATTTAGCCAGGTATATAGATTATGCAGATCAATTTTGAATTGTTATGGTTATTTCAATATCATGGTAAAAACAGTAAGATAAATATATATATATATATATATATATATATATATATATTAGTACTAAATAGTATCAGACCTCATAGAAATATTCAGTCAAATTCAGATAGCAGAGCATGGTACCGTTACTATTTCATATCAAAGTGCAACCACATATCTTAGATAGTGTGTGGATTCCGTCTACCGTGCTAGGAGAGATTGCAGTCTCCTTAGAAAGCTGGGTTGAGGTGGCCGATTTAACGAGGTAGAGTAGTATTGTGGCCGAAGAGACTGCAGTGGGCCAAATTGTTGATTGATAGAGATTCGGATTGACTTGCCTAGTAGGCCAACCAGAGTTAAGTCCCGCCAACAGGTTGCACAACCCTGTAATGAGGGGTTAAATCATGACATTCAGTTCCCAGGGTATTATCATAGTTGTTTATATATATATATATACAGATTTACAGTGCAACAACAATTTTATTATATTATTAGAATTATGTGTAACTAGAAAACTCAGAGATACAGTTATATTTTAAACTATAATAAATGTAATCTGTACGGTATACTAGACTATCGGTTTTACAATTTCAGTATTGTATCAGTATATTAAATGTGTAACTTAGTTGCCATACACTAGTGATAGCATATTTTCTTTTACTGAGCGTCGTCTCATCTCAATGACTTAACATTTTTCAAGTGATCTGGTTAAGCGAGTAGATCAGGCTCGCAGGCAGAGAGGTTCTTGCGCTGCCCTTTTTGGAAGGGTGAGTGTTTCCTGGGTGTTGGTTGTTTGAGTAGATCCTAGGGTTTTTGATGATGTTACTGGGTACTTTGTGATGTATATGTTGGTACTTTTAGATTTCTGGTATTGTAAAGATTGTTTACAGTTTTATGTTTACCGCTTCTTAGGAATGTAATGAAAACAGAGTTTCTTCAGTGCTCCCTTGGGGCCTGAGATGTTTTCAGTAGTTAATACGGAAAGATTTGCTATATATTTTATATATATTAGGGGGAAAAATGGTATGAGAAATCAGGTCGTCATAGAGGCACTCTGAACCCAATGAACCACATAGCATTTTCCCATCACTACATTTTGAATCTTTCTCCACTACACTTGCAGATTTTGACGAACCCTTAGATATATATCAAAATTTCTGTTTTCGCCAAACTAATGCCATAGAATTCTCATCCATGACATGATACAACACGTCCTTAGCCAAACAAAAATGAATGATTGCTCCTAATTCATTCCAAGTCACTGCATCTATGCAATCCGGTTGAATTTTGTATAAACATTTCACCATGCCTTGGTGCACCACAAGATCCTTCACTTCAAAGGCCATACAACACACTCATATACCAATTGCTGAAAAAAACAATGCCTCATACAACAATGCACAGCAGAATAATAATATTGTTGTAAATAATCAAACATGCACTTGCAACAATCTAAATAGTGATAAAAAAAATATATCCACTACCACAACAGTATAAAGAAAACAATAATGAAGGCAATGACACCAAGAATTACGTGGTTCGGAAAAGCCTACTTCCATGGGAGCAATCGGCAAAAGATTTCACTATGCAGATCAAAGATACACAATATAACGCCCTGAACTGCTAAACCCGGGTCTGGTGCGTTGTACTTGATATTATCCTGTTAATCCATAAATCCTTACATACATTCGCAGTGGAAAAAATAACCGTACTCTCCATAAACAAAATTCTACAATACCAACATTTCATAATACCAGAGTTTGCTATATCCTAACTAGAAGTCCATAAAATTTATCCATCACCTGTATTTTTCATAGATACATACATCTCCAAAACATTCAGTATGTTCACAACCATTCCGTTCTTAATAAACTTAAAATGTAAAAACATAAAACATAAACATTTCCATTCCCAAAATATTATCAACATTTACCCTGTTTCTATAGTCCTCCAAAAATGCTAATAATACCCTCGAGCTCCTATGTCCGACCTCGAGGATGTCCTGAAAAAGAAACATTCATATTCAGGTGAGACACATCTTAGTAAGGGAAGAAACATACATATTAAAACAGCGTGTGGCCAACATGAGGTATATATATATCATTTTAATACTTTAGCAAATCATTACATAACATTGAAATCGTTTTCTGAACCTAAACAATCACATGCAAAGTTTTACCCACGAAATTACTCAAGAATAGGGGTGATTACCCGCCCATACAAGTAGCACCCCTCTGTTTTGATACTTAGGTAACCCTAAGGTCACAACTAAAGCATACCAAGACACTTACCTTACTCAGTAAGCCCTCAAGTATTAGATTAATCTCGTACTCACGCATTCAATAATAGTTTAGCGGCAAACGCCCTAAGGATAGGGAAATCTACCAGCCCATACAAATAGGTTCCCTCTGCCCTAGTGAGTTATGCAGCTACTACCATATCTGAAGCTACTAGTGCACTCACCTTCCTCAGCAAGCCCTCAGGTGAAAAGTTCGCCTCGCCCAATCACAACATGTTCTACGTACATACATACTTCTAATATCATAGTACATAATTCTTTTTTGTCATTATACATTCATACACATTCTTTCCAGTTCATAACTTTACTTTGCATTTCCTTTCACTTTAAGTGACTCTTTCCCATTCGGATCGTTCATATTTCACATTTCATTTCATTGCATTGTCATTCCATTGTCATTTCATTTTATAACATTTCATTTCACTACATCGTAGTATAGCTGGTCTTTAGCCATTATCAGTTAGTTTCCACATAGAAATGCGCTAGAATCTGTTACAGATAGTACACATAGAAATGTGCTAGAATCTGCTAACACGACTGTCTTTCAGCTGTCTTACATTTACATGATTGCATTTAACATACACAAGCAACATTGTCTGTATCATATTTTATTCACAAGCTTTACTTACTTAACCTACATCTCATATATCTAACATATATTTGCACAGAATCTCCTGTCACACAGTTTTAGCAGTAAAGTTCATATACATTTCTTACAAAATAAGCTAACCCATAATTAACATTTATATGCTAAAAATACATTTCATTCCTTACTTACTTCCTTAGAAAAATACCTTTTCACTTTTATTCATCTATTTTCACATATACATAACTATATAAACAATCATAGGCTCAGAAAATATAAATTTCATGACTGGCATTTTAAACCCACATATAAACATATATACATAAATAACACATAATCCATTTTAATTCATGAAAAACCTGATTTAATATATAAATTTTTCCCTTACCTTACTTTCAAACTGCGCTGGCAGGATTCCCAAACCGATACTCGCAGCGTTCACTTGGACCTTGAATCCAAAAAGCCTAACTTAATTAAAATAAATTCCAATTAACTTAAATCTTAAATAAAATACCTATTTACTACTTCCTAGGTTCCAAATAACAACATTCTTAAGAGAATCCCAAAATAACTAACTTACCTTGATTTTGGGATGTTTCCCAAACCTCACAACCCAATGATCAGCTCCTACAGCCTTGAAGAGAATGATCCCATGAACCTCTTGGTGGTTTCAGATCATCAAACCGGGTCAAAATCGGCCCGAAATCGAAGAGAAAAGGTTGGGAAATCGTTTTCTAAAGAGAGAGAGAGGAGAGGGAGTTCGAGAATTACGCTGAAAAATCAAGAAAACCCCCTTTTATAAGCAAGGCTTCATCGACGAGACACGTGGGTTCGTCGACAAGGCACTGTAGAGTATTCGTCGACAAGAAGATACCTTCGTCGACGAAATTAAGGGTTTCCAAAACTCTCTATCGGGATTTCTTCGTCAACGAGAAGCAGACTTCGTCGATGAGCTTAGAAGGACACTTGTTGATGAATACAGAACATTCGTCTATGAGGCCTGCTTTTCCTTCTAATTTCTTTCATTTTTCCTTCATTATCCATTAATGCATTTCATTTATCATATTTTCTAATTATTTAAATTCTCAGGTCGTTACACACAATACATTTACATACAATGATCTTCTCTCCTTCTCTTACCCTCTTACTTAATATACAATGTAATATATGTAATAACCCAAAAAATGGAGATACAAGATTAGTGGGGTGATTCCCAATAAAAAATAATAAAAAATAAATAATTAATTAAATTTAAAAATAATAATAATTAAAATTTATTTTTTATTTTTATTTTATTAATAAAATATATTATTATTATTAATATTAATTAAATAATAATAATAATATTATTATTATTATAAGATAACATCAATCCTCCTGAAGAAGCTTTAGGAGGATTTCACATAAAGGAGGTACAGAGGCATCTTCTGCGCAGGACGCCCCCCCTTTCTCTCTAAAGTTCTCTCTCTCTCCTCGTTATCTCTCTCTCTCTCTCCTCAGTTCCATGACAAATACTCACCCTATAGGGAATCAAGGAATATCGTTAGACTCCATTTTTCGCTGCCGTCATTTCTACCGGAGCGGATTGGTGGTAGAAGCGGCGTAAGCGTATCTCCTAGCGTAAGCCAAATTTCTGTTTTTATCTCAATTTCTTGTAAATTATAAGTTCAATTGACAATTAGACACCACCACGAGAATCTAGGGATAATTCTCTACAAGTCTAACGGAGCGAAATTTTCATGGGGTCGTTGTAGGCATAACCCCAAATTTGGGATAAGGGGGTTATTAAGGGACTAATTGCTATTTAATTAGTGCTAATTTAGAAATGTTAGAATATTGAGCATTTGAGGTTGAAGTAGGATTTTTGAAATTTAAAGCCCGGGTGAGCACCGCAGGTGTAATTTCGGGACCTGCAGGCATAAATCAAAAATTAAGTGAGGGTATTAAATGTTAGTTTAAATGTTAATTTGGGGTATATTGAGCCTATAGAATGTTAGATGGGTATTATTTTGGATAAATGAGTTAATTAATCTGGGGAAAATGCAAATTGCAGGGTTTGAGTTTCGGGTGCTGAGGGCATAGGATTTGGGTTTTAACGAGACTCTCAGTAAGTCAGGTAAGAAGAATAAATTATAACAGTATTTTTAGAACTACTGTTTGAATTAATATGTGAAAATGAGTATATGGTATTTTGTCTATAAATTATTATGATATAAATATCACATAAATTGTGTGGCATTTGAGTAACATTAAATTGTGATATTTTGGTGTGTGAAATTAATATGTTATGAATATTAGATGAGAACTGTGTGGCATATTACATGTATTGAAAAATGTGAAATATAACGATGAGTAATTTTTGAGGAAATATTGAAATGAGAATTATTGTTGTGATTAGGGGAAAATAATGAAATATGGTATTTATATGTGAGTAAAAATGATTTGCATGAAAAATGAGATTTTTCGAATTATTGATATGGGTATTTTGAGAAATGTTGAAATACGCGAAACACGATATATACTATTATGAGATGATGAAATGTGCACAAAAATGATGAGAACATTTATATTGAGATGAATTGAGATATACTGATATGAGTTTAATGATGTATATTGATATGGAAATATTGAAACATGAATTCTTAAACGTATATATTGAAATATGATTGATGAAATGCCAATACCGCATAATGATTGCGGGTATGTGGTAGTGAACCCTGATGGATGGTTATGGGAACCCTAATGATGGGTTGTGATATTGTGTACGGTACCGTTGCTAGTGGCGTAGTGCAACCACACAAACTCTTGGAGCGTGTGGCGTGACAGTCGACTATGCCATTTTGTAGAGTTGTTGTGCCCACTGAGTCCGGATTAGGGTTATGGGCTGGCCAGTCGTACTACAGACGTGATATGTGATATGATATTTTGATCTAACCAGGTCGGCCAACCATGGTTAGATCCAACCTTTGGGCCGCACAACCTTGACCATAGGGGGAAACATGACATTAAAAGAAATATCCTCAGGGTAGCCATGAGTTACAGACGCGATGTTGGTATTAGGTACCAAGGATACTTATGAGTTAGATAGTGAAATGAAAATTGAAAGTGAAAGAACGATAAAACGAGTTAAAATGAGAAATGAAAGAAATAATGGAAATTGAGAAATATAAGATGATAAATTGAGAAATGGATCAGTGTGAGTTAGTAATATAAATAATTGAGGTGAAATGAAACTCTCCGCCTGAGGGCGTACTGAGTAAGGTGAGTGCCCTGATAGGTATCATATGTGGCCATTCCTAGCAGCATAACGTGTTAAGGCAGAAGGAAGCTACTTGTATGGGCGGGTAATCTTCCTTATTCTCAGGAACTTCACAAGTAAATATGTGTTCGAATGTTTGAATTTAAGAAACGATTTTAAAACTTATAAAAGCTTGTGTTATATATCTATATGATTATAAGAATATATTTATCAGTGTATTTTTCTCACATGAAATGTTGATTTGAAAAGTAAAGTGTATTATAACTGAATTCATATGGCCACACACTATAAATAATTTATTCCTTATTATTGAAATGTCTCTCACCCAAATAATCTAAATTTTTAAGGGAACAGGTATAGGCCAAGTGATAGAGCTCTGTGACCATGGGGAGCTGAGACCTTGACACACACGGTGAGTTTTGGACTAGGGGAGGTGTAGTTCCCCAGAGTTGAGTTGTTTTTGAGTTTGTGATGGTGATGTATATATATGTGTGTTGACACTCTATGTAACGACTAAGAAAATAATGATATTTAAATATTAAAAGAGAGAGAAATGAAAACAAAAACAGAAGGAGGCAGTAGGCTTCGTCAACGAACGCTTCACGTTCGTCGACGACATCGCATTTTGGAAATAATAATAATTGGGGATAATAATAATAATTTTAAGGAATTGCCAGAACTCGTCGACGAATACAGGGCTTCGTCGACGAGTACATAAGGAAACTCGTCGACGAATACAAGGCTTCGTCGACGAGTACATAAGGAAATTCGTCGATGAATATAGGGATTTGTTGACAAGAAAATACCGAGAGAGGTTCTGGGGCAGCCTGAATTTCGTCGACGAATATAGGGAGTCGTCGACGAATTTACTGAAGGATTCGTCAACGAAATGAAGTGTCTCGTCAACGAATCTGGTAGTATAAATAGTGGAAAACCGAGATATTTTGTCATTTTCAGCGCCCCTCTCTCTCTCCTACGACTCTCTATCTCTCTCTCTCTTCGATTCCGGGCCAATTTTACGCCGGATCAACAAATCGAAGTCACCACGACGCTCCTGGGGAAGTTATCTCCAAATCTACCGGAACGGATCGTTGGTGAAAGCGAGTTAGAAATCATCTCTGAGTTGAGGTAAGGCTTTTTAAGTCATATTTGGTCTTGCGATAGTTATAGAAAATGATGTACGCATGGAAATACTAAAGTTTAATACTGGGAGTTTTCATGTTCAGGGTATTGGTCAGGAAATCCTACGGGAGTTAGACTAAAATATTTTGGGGGCTTTCTCAGTGGATAGGTAAGGGGATAAACTAAACTAATTCTTTTTTAGAAAATGTATGTATATATATATAGCATTTGGTTCCTAGAAAATAAATATATTTTTATATGATATATGATTTATATTGGGAAATATTGTTGAATATGATCGTATGTTGAATATGGAAAACTTGTTTAGTGTGGCATGAGTAGAAATGGCTATGAGATACTGTTTTCTGGAAATGTGATTATGATACGGATTTTTATAATTGAAAACCAGTGTATGGGCCGAGATTTTATGATATGTTTGCCGGCATACGGGCCGTGCTATGATGTGATTTGCTAGCGTACGGGCTGTGCTATGGTATGTTTGCCGGCATACGGGCCATGCTATGACGTGATTTGCCAACGTACGGGCCGTGCTATGATGTGATTTGCCAGCGTACGAGCTGTGCTATGATTTGTTAGCGTACAGGCCGAGCTATGATAAAATGTGTAATACCGACGTACCGGCCGATGATTTTTATGATACACATTTATACGCAAAATGATATGATTAATGTGAAAATAAATGATATGAGATATTTATGTATCACAGTTTTAGTATATGTTATATGATATCAGAACCTGGTTGGCTTGGTCTAGGCTAGCACTTACACGGTACCGTTGCTGTGTGTCCATGGTCTTCGTGATCATGATATTTGTGTTAACGTCGCTGTACGGAGTGGTGTGAGATTGGATGGTCGATGTGGTTATTAAGAAGTATGTGTGATCGACCCTGGTGTACGAACCAGCTCAGGCAGACCCATCGGACTTACAAACTGTATGTTTGACTTGGCAGTGGTCAGCCAACCTTTGTCAGGTCTCGCCTTTGGGCCACACAACCTAGTCATGTGGGGGTAATACATGACAACAGTCAGCTAACCTACCATGAATGTTTTTACGTTATTATTATTATAAGAGATGAAATATGCTTATGAAAATTTTATATGTTCTGCCATGATTTGAAATATATATGTTTTCCCAAATTTGACCAAACAGTTACTGGATATGTTCTGTATGGGATATGTATAACATAGTTTACTCATGTTGTCACGCATTAGTATTAGTTTATTTCCTTTACTGAGAGGTGTCTCACCCCTAAATTTTATAAACTTTTCAGGAGCCCTAGATAAAAGAGCAGGAAAAGCCCCGCTGATCTAGAGCAGTTACCCACCCTTTTTGGAGGGTAAGTTTTGTAGGGACAGTTAGGTTTTTGTGGGAAATGTCCCCAGATTTTATTTTTGAGATGTATATACTATATTACAGTGAAAGTAGTGACTCTGGTATTTGTGTAATGAGATGGATGTTTTGTATTTATAATACTATGATTATACGTTTCACGCTGCTTAGGCTTCCGCGTTGCATTCTGATTTATCGTTGGTACCCACGGGTCCAGGTGTATTATGTTCTACTGAGCTGGGAATTATGATAGTGATTATATAAAAAAAAATGTAGAAATTAAGCAGGTTGTCACACTCTAGGTATTGAATTTTGACTGTTATGTATATACTATCTTCCGCTATTAGGTTATATAAATAAAACGACTTTTTACTCGATACCCAATGCGGGTCGAGTCGTATGAATGGTAGTAAGGTTGATGATATGGCCGATTTGTGAATGTTGTTGGCGAGGAGTGAATATCTATTTATTATTATTTATATTAAAAAAATTGTACGAAAATCAAGGTTTCACAATATATGTATATATAAGCCCCCTCAGAAGTTTACCCCCGAAACCCAACCAAAAATAACATCCAAACAATTTAAAATTCGAAATATGCACAGTCTGTACCAAACCAAATTGTCGACGATTTTCCTGAAACCATCAACTATCTCCCTCAGCTCTGATGCACCTTGATTTCCTTTCATATTTTCCCTCTGTGAAACATAATTCACAACATTTACAATGTATGACAAACTCACAAGTGGAACTCTCAACAATTTTCTTCTCACTTGTGAATTTCAATTGCTCCCCCTCGAACGAAAACCGTCTCCCTTATAGGAGTAACCTGAATTCCCCAACAGTTGCTTAAGCCACTAGCGCTTTACGTGCCTCGGATTGCATTCCACGTGCCTTCGAACCAATCCTACCTCCCACGTTTTGACCATATTCGGATCCATCCCTGGCCTAGGTGATCCTTATTGACCTTAGTCACACACTTGGTCCTCCAACTATTAGTATGTCAAGAGAATTAACTCCACGTCTCGATTTTTACGATGTTACTCACCCAAAGTTACGAGTCGTCAGTTTTGATACCACTTGTTAGCATTGGAGGAGCCCATGGGTGGACTTGATACAAATGGGTAAATACCAACTTGATCCAAAAGTTTAAACCTATTGGGTATTGGACCCAACCATGTATATAAGCACCCATCATCCACTCAATTTTTTTTAATGTGGGACAAACTCACAAGTGAAATTCTTAACATAATTTATGGTCATTAACCAATATAGTATATACTAATATTAAGCCAAAGAGGAACTTTATAGTAAAATTGATCGTAAATGATATTAAATTGATTTGTGTAAAGTTTATTGTTTTTTATTTTTTTTATTTTATGTTATAAACAATTTCAATCTAGTGGTGAGAAGGTTGAACCAAAATTGTATCATTGTATATTTCTTCTTTTGATAATATACGTTACTTGTTTCTTAAAAAAATAACAATAATTTTGACATTTTTAATATTTTATAATTTAAAATTTTAATTAATTTTTTTAATTAATACTTTTAATTAATATTTTTAATATTATCTAATCAAGATTAAAATTAAAATTTTATAATTAGCATTTGTAATCAAACTTTTGAATTTTTTTTTTCTAATTAACAAAAAAAACATATTTATGTTTTCTAAAATATTTAATTGATCATTTTAATGTTTTTAATTTAAAATTTTATTTTATTTAATTTAAAATTTTACTATACATATTAATTTGTGTGTATAATATTATTGGTTTAATATATATTTTTAATTTTCATTAATTTAATAATGAAATGATCATCGTGCTAATTTTTGAAATATACATTAAAATTATAAAAAATTATGATTTGGCTGTTACTAATTTTTATCCTCTAACTATTCAACTATATGTATTATATGTTTGGTATTGTCATGCCCCGAACGTGGTAGGGTCTAGGGTGCTAGTTTCTATAATTATTATAATAAAACCCCAAATACATTATACCAGATAACTAAATAATCTTATCATAACAACAAGGAGGTCCATGTCTACACAGAAAGCAGCAATGAAGTGGCTTCATAAAGAGGTAAAAGGAAATAATATTGGTGCGAGAGGGAAAATGGTTGGTCTTGCCACTACTATTTTTTTTCCTATGGCACTTCAGGAATAATATGAGTTTTGAACACAAGGCTATTGGAATTGAGGAGTTGATTAAGGTTATTTAGAGACACATTTATAGAGTTGTGTTTGATAAATTTGACCTACACAAGATTTGATTGTAATATGTTAGTTGGGTAGGTCATCATTTGATTGTATTGATGTTTTGTTTGAGTTTTTATGTGAAATGGCCTCGTGCCCCTGGGTATGCCTAGGTTCTGATGTATTCCTTACAACTTGTGTTATTTGGATGGGGGAACTCCGTCTCCTCTAAAACATTAAAAACATAAAAATATATCTAATTTAATATTTGTTCTAAATTTCTCTTTCTAATCTCACCCACGCTTTCGCTGCACCACTTTGATTTTCGGCATGCTCATCAAGATATCTGTAATGTATGATAATAATTGGGGTGAGACAACGCTTAATAAGTAAGAAAGATTATTATCAGTGTGTGACTAAAATGAGTTTTACGATATTATAATAAATAATATTTAATATTGTAGACCATGTTTACTTATATAGAAATCTATCTTTCAGTGACAATGTCTAATACCTATTAGAATAGTTATCAAGCACCCTACCCCTTTCGATAGGCCTACTCAATAAGCCCTCGGGGGTGTTACGTATTGCTATCCTTCATTACCTTGATATCACCAAACATATCCATTGTATATATAATAAAAAAATCATATAATTTTATCATATCTAACATGTAATGTAATTAAAAAAAAAGAAGCTGAAGCCATATGATTTTCGTGTTAAATGTGACGCCTCGATTGTCACACCATTTTTTTCCCAGTAAATAATAAATATCAATCAAACATCGGTCACGTCAAAAACTTTGATACCATTTAAACATAACTCGGCCTGAAGTGGGTGCCAGGTAAACAGTCATACAAACAACCCTAATAGCGGAAGTCAATATTTATAAACCATTCAAAATACAAATAACCAGAGTTTTAACTATATACACACACACACACACATATCTAACACATTCCTAAAATCAACCAAAAACTATAGGGAAAACATACATCCCCACCTTAAAACACTCACCCTATTTTTCAAGGTACCAACTCCCCTCTATCTCGGAGCTCTATCTCTTGGTCTATCACGATTCCCTTAAATATTTAGATATTTGGGTGAGACACATTTCGGTAAAACGGAATAAATTATTTACAGTGCGTGGCAATAAGAGTTTCGTTATATCACAATATTCTCATTTCAGCGATAATATCATCCAAGAAAAATATACCAATTATACTCATAATCATATAGATATAAAATACAAGCTTTTATAAGTTTTAATTCCATTTTTCAACTCATTCACATACAACCCATATTTATCAGCAAAAGTTCTCGATGATAGAGGAGATTACATGCCCATACATGTAGCTCCCCTCTGCTCTGATATTGTTTGTAACCTTACCCAAATAATTCGAGTGCAGCTACGACTGATACTTATCTGAGCACTCACCTTACTCAGTAAGCCCTTAGGCGGAGAGTTTTACTTCGCCTTAATTGTTTATGTTATTAAACTCACGTTCTTTCTTTTCTTATTTTCATTTCATCATTGAGCACATGACTATCCTCAGTAACCAATACATATGCGTCTGTAACTCATGGTTGCCTTGAGGATATTCTCCACACCATGGTTCCCCCCATAGTCGAGGTTGCACGGCCCGAAGGGTGGATCTAAACCACAGTTGTGTAACGCCCCGGACTCGCTACATGGGGCTCAAATTGTTATAAGACCAACACACGTCTCTGATACCATTCACGCAGCGGAACTAATAAAATAACCTCAACAAAATATACCTAAGTTCTATATTTACACATGCAGATCCATAATAATTGCAACCTCATTCTTCATATTACAAAACCTGAATAAAATATATATAACATAACAACTAAAAACATAACTGTCCTAGTACCACTCACAAAACTACCCCGCCCTGGAGCTATCTAAGCTCGATCACCTGGATAACCTGAAAAGATTAAATCATCGACGGAGTGAGACACCTCTCAGTAAGAAAGAAATAATTTATAATAGTGTGTGGCTGAAGTATTTAATATATAATTAAAATATTCATATAAACACATTCAAATTCCGACAGCAGCCAAAGTAACCTATTCATAATCACACCATGGTAAATTTCTCTGTCATCCAAATCACATGTCCACATACATGATTATTCAATTGATGATTCCCGATAATAGGGAAGTCTACCCGTCCATACAAGTAAATTCCCTCTGCTCTAGTGCTAACACCAGGGCACTCACCTTTCTCAGTAAGCCCTTGAGTTACGTATCTAGGTAAAGTCATTGAGAATAGGGAAGGTCACCCACCCATACAAGTGGCTTCCCTCTACTCTAGTATCCATAAATAATTATCAGAGTACTCGCCTTTCTCAGCAAGCCCTCGGGTGGAGTAATCTGCTTTACCATAAATACTTAATTAATTAAAGTCTCACGCAACCAAGCATATGCGTTTCACATAACTCCACACATATAAGCGTATCTCAATCAATCCACACAAGATAATCATACAGTCTTCAATCATACCCACACAGGGTCGACATCCACACAATATATATTCAACCGCATAGGACTCTAACACACACATCATACACGTCCACACAAGACTGTCAATTACAACATACATGTCCACACATGATTGGTCCACACAGGACTAACCAATCACACAGATTACATGGTTCACACAGGACAAACCAATCACATAGCATACATGTCCACACAAGATTGGTCCACACAGGACTAATTAAACCACACAAGTTATAAAACAAAACCTCGTTCATAGTAAATAGGTAAACAACCTCCTCATACCACTGCCAATGTTTACCTCCCAATATAAACGCTCATATAATTACCTCCTCATACCACTGCCAACGTGTTATGACGGTTATACCAGGTATGATATAACAACCTCCTTATACCACTACCAACGCTATATTACAATTTAAATGAACCACAACACAAGTCAACAACAACCAATCATTCAACACATCTACAGTTCTACCACAACATATACAACATCAGTATTCATAACCAATCTAGAATATTCAACTAGGTAGAAATCCCAGCCAAACATTATTCGTAGTCTCAATGATTCATCATTCCACAATGCACACAATCATTTAATTAACAAGAATTGTTTCACCCACACGATTTTTCCCTATATATATATAAAATCAGTATTTTCAATACTAGTATGGTTCAGAAAGTTATACCTGAATATGTAGGAATTATACCCAAAATAAGTTGTTTATTATTAATAAAAGTACTGTTATAAAAGATTTACCCTTACCTGCTCCTCGGGATTCTTGTTCAAAATCTAAACAAAACGAGACCCTGTATTCCAAAAATTCCAAATTCCTCAAATCTCTGAAAAATACCCTTATAATACTTCATAGGCTCGAAATACCTCAAAATAATAATAATACCTTAAATTATCTTGTGATGACCCAAAAATATATATATATATGATTAAAGTACAATAATAATAAAATAATAAAAATAGTCATTAAGTTAATATCAATACGGAAGTGTTTTTCTGTAGGATCCTTAATTCCATGTTTGATGCCTAAGAAAGACCTTGTCTTAGCGAGTGCTCAGAGACCATTGCGGCTCAGTCGCTCCCTGGAGGTCAGCCTGGTCAAAATGGAATTTCATAGGATAAACAGGATAGACACTATTTGTACACGTAAATAAGTATATATACATAAAATAGTGTTTTGACAAACATAATTTGTCGAAATACATAATAAGATAATAATAATATAGGTATCATATGTGGGGCACACAAGACTATGCGGGGTCCACATGAGTCCCGGAGCCACAAGACACTGTTTATATACGTAAATAAGTACATAAAATAATGTTTTAACTGATATAATTTGTAAAAATATATGATAAAATAATAATAATATAGGTATCCTATGCGGGGCCCACAAGACTGTGTGGGGCCCACATGAGTCCCGAAGTCGTATGGAGGTTTTCACAAGTCTCAAAGCTATGTAGGATGCATAAAATCGTATAAGAGTTATTCGAGTTACGTAGGATCCATTCGGGTCTCAAAGTTGTGTGGGGCCCACATGAGTTTTTAAAATTTAAATTTAATTCTTGTTCAAAAATAAATAATAAAATAAATAAATACTAAAAGTAGTTTAAAATTAATAACAATGATAATAATGATTAGAAAAAAAATAATAAAATAATAAAATAATTAATTAAGTTATTGATTAATTAATTAGGTAAGTAATTAATTAAAAAAAATTATTTAGTGGGAATGGTGGCAAGCACCCCCTACATGGCCTCCATCCCTATCCCATACTCAACCCATACCTTGCCCATCCCTTGCCCATTCTTTAATTTTTAAAAATTATAATTTTACCCATCTCCCCACACTTTTATAAATTCCATTTCTTCCCCAAAATTTTCCTATAAATAGGGAGCTCTCAACCTTCATTTTTCACAACAATTTTCTAAGGAAGAGAAGGATTAGTGAGTGAAAGAATTTGTGGTGGAGTGAGAATTTTGAGTAAGTTCTCACTCACCCACTCTTTCCGATCTCATATCTTAAAGATAGTTATTGTGTTCGTAGCACACGGTAAAAGAAGAAGGTAAGTAAATTTTGATTATGTTAGTTTCTTTTTATTTTAAATTCATACCCGAGTTTATTTTGTACGTAAATTTTAATTATGTTACTTAGTTCCACAAAATTTCTATGAGTTTATTTTTACGCATATTTAATTATACCAGTTCTATCTTTAATATACTTGCATCTATTTTTGGGTTAAGAAATGTTCCAATCCCCTCGGGTAAATTTTCAGCATTTCTTTCTATTCAAAAATAAAATTATATATATTTTTAACACAAAAATTGTGTGGCATGAGTTTATTTTTACGTTGCATTTTTATGAAAATATGAGTAAAGATGAGATTTTCACGATATTATTTTTAAATTCCATAAATTATAATAAGATGATTTTAAAACCCCTTATGGCAACGAAAGTTCAAAGTTACAGATGCTCGGTATCGCAGTTTAAAGTTTATACGGATCAGAGTGCACCCACACTGTTTACAGAGTGGTTATTTATGTTAGTGGATTTCTCCTGAGTGCACACCTGGTTCCGGACCAGGACTTAATAAGGAAAATCTCACTTAAAGTTTACGTACGTTGATTTAGTTTGGTCGGCCAGCCAGCTAAGTCCAGTCTTCGGACCGCACAACCCAGTCATGGGGGTAAACATGACTTACGGCAAACAGGCCTAAGGGTGGTTTTTACAATATATGTTTATACATATTTAATTACGTGTACAAAGTTACTGATGATTTGAAGGGAAAGTGTAAGTTTACGTGAAAAGGATCATTTTGGTGCTTAAATGACGATCTAAGGAAAACGTATAAGGAAAAGTATATGTATGTTTATCATTAAATATTTTTACAGTTTTAAAGTTAAAAATTTAATTTAACAGTTATAGTATATGATTGTAAAAATTTACTGTTAAAATTGATGACAAAAGTTTTATGCAAAAATTTTTAAATTTATGTTTATTCTAAAAGCAGTCTTGAAGTTATAGTATTAAATATTATTTTACGAAATTCTTTAAAAGCTCATTTTGGCCACACACTAATAATAATCTTATTTACTTACTGAGCGTCGTCTCACCCCAATCATATTTTATTTCAGATAACTCTGAAGGACATGTCGGAAATCAGGCTTAGCAAGCATGCGGGTGGGGATTAGAAAAATAAAAATTAATTAGAAATATAGTATGATTTCAGATATTTACGTTTGTGTAATTTTCTTCTTTTGAAAAAAGTGATTGTAACATGAATAATTAGCGTTCTGGTTTGAATAAAATTGAGTTTATTTGCTTCCGTTGTAAATTAGTAGTAAAAGGTTAATATCCCAGGCCCCTCGGGGTCGGGGTGTTACATATCTCACTTACCCTATGTGACGCCCCGAACTCGCCAAGTGGGGCCCGGGTGCCACGTGTTCCAATCACGTGTATTCGATACCATAATTAACATGCACACAGCTGAACATAAATAAATAACCTCAAATAAATACCAGAGTTTTATATAACAACCCAAAAATGAATACTACAACATCCAGAAATCTGTATCCATAACCAGCATTTAAAACATAACCCCGTACAAATATATTTGTATATATACTAGTATCTCACAATATCCCAAAAAAGAAAACCACAAAAAACAGTCTCAATCTAGGCCTTCAAGCACGATCTCCAGTAGAACCTCAAAAGTTGTTAATCCACTAGGGTGAGACACTTCTTAGTAAAGGTGGAATAAATTATAACAGTGTATGATAAATGAGTTTTAATATTTATATATCAAAATAAATTGCTTCTCATATAATATCAACAACAACTAAGCAAATGTATCATTAATAACATCATTGACTTCTGATATCATACACACATCCAATATGCATAAGTATATAATTTTTATACAGGCGAAAGTCCCTAAGAATAGAGAAAATTACCCGCCCATACAAGTAACTTTCCTCTGCTCTGGTACTAAAAACTACCTACCAGAGCACTCACCTTACTCAGTAAGCCCTTAGGTGAAGAATCACCTCGCTACCAGTATATACATCTTTATTATTTTAAAGGCGAAGGCTTCCGGGAATCGAGATGTCTACCCGCCCATACAAGTAGCATCCTTTTGCACTGATACCAAGAAACTACCTAGTAGAGCACTCGCTTTTCTCAGCAAGCCCCCGGTGGTATGTTTACCGCGCCACATGCACACACATGCATTCACAATATGTTATATCATTATTATTATATTTTAATTAAATTCACACACGCACAACACATCCACACATGAATCATGCATCTCATACTTTGTCTTCCAATGTCCTCAGTACGTGGCTCCCAGAGAGCAACTGCGTACATATCAGTATGTGGCCCACACAGGCACCTACGTACTTCTTATCTACAGTGGCCCACATAAACACAACTACCCACACATGGTACAAAATATGGCCCACACAGGCGCCACCATCCACACAGGATACATAACATGCCCACACAGACGCCATTATCCACACAAGATATAATGTGGTCCACACAGGCACCACTCCAGCTTCCGCAACACGTGGCCCACACGGGCACCACTATTCACCAGTATCCAATCCCCATGACCTACTCGTCGTACATCAGTAAAACAAGCTCCTGGACCTGCCAATGTCCTACCCCATATAAATGACAGTATGACGAGCTCCTCAACCTGCCAGCATCATACCATGATTTATATCTAGGCAATATAACAAACTCCTCATGCCAACGTTATATTGAGATGCATACGAATAACCACACTAATTAGTTCACACAAACGCAGCAATGCATTACCACACAGGTATCCAGCATATCCACATTCCCACATAGTAATCCAACAGATCAATACATATCCATACATGAGTCAAACATAGCAATTCATTCATCATGTCATAATCATTCCAAACATTCCCACATGCAAACCCAAATACCACAGTAATTCATATTCAATTTATTAGGAAAAATTGTTCCTATGTCACACAAATTTAATATTGTATGCAATTATCCCAAATATAAACCTTAAAAAAATTCATTATTTTCCAGTACTCAAGCTGTTCTAAAAAAAAATCATATAGATAAATAATAAATTTCATATGCTCGTAAATAACCAGTTCACTTTAATAAAATACTGACATAATTTTATTCCCCCTTACCTAATTTCCTGAACCACGCTTTAAGGGTTCCTAATATTGTACCCGCGGCGTTCACTCGAACCCTGATTCAATCAAATCAACTACAATAAAATATTATTTTAACCTTTCATAATTTACAATAATTGAATAACAATTAATTTTTAAATAACCCATTTATCCTAGTTTTGGGGCTATGTCTATAACGACCCCACGAGAAATCTGCTCCGCTAGACTTGTAGAGAATCATCCCTAGATTCTCGTGATGGTGTCCGATTGTTAATTTGACTTAAAATTTAAGAAAAATTGAGGTAAGAATGAGAATTTACCGAACCTCAGGAGATATGCCTATGTTGCTCCTACAACAAATCCACTTCGATAGATATGTCAGTGGCGGAGAATGGAGTCCAGTGGTATTTTTGGATTTTCAATTGGGCGAGAATCCGCTGCGAAATCGTAGAGAGAGGAGGAGTGGAGAGCGTGAGCTGAGAGGGTTTTTTTTTTTCCCTTCCCTTGTTGTTCTGCACGTGAAGCTTTTTTTTTTTTCTTCTTCTTCTTTCCTTTTCCCGCTTGCTCCAGGAAACTTAAGCACTAAGTTTTCCTTTTTTTTTTTTCTTCCTTTATCCTTACTTTATAATTTTTATATAATAACTTTATATATATATATATATATATATATATATATATATATATATATACATACCCACAATCCTCAAATTTCCTAATTTAATTAATTTTCTTACTAATAATTAATTAATTAATAATAATACTTTTTTTTTTTTGGGTTGTTACACCCTGGTTTTGGGATGTTTCCCAAACTTCTCAAATTGAAAATCCGCTTTGCCCATATTGTAGAGAATCTTCCCAAGAGTCTCGTGGTAAGTTCTGATTGTTGAACTGAGCTAAATCCGGCCCAGAATCGAAGAGAGAAGGCAGAAAAACCGTGGTTTAGAGAGAGAAAGTGGAGAAAATAAATTTTCCTCCATTGAAAATTGATTTGTCCCTATTTATAAGCAACTTGTCACGTGGCCTCGTCGATGAGACGTCTAGACTCGTTGACGAGCTCGAGAACATCACTTGTGGACAAGACCGGGAGCTTGTCGATGAAATTCAAGTATTCAAAAACCCCCTCTCGGTAAACCCTCGTCGACAAGACAAACATACTTGATGGCGAGGCTCTGTAGTTTTCTCGTCGACGAGAAAAACCAGCTTGTCGACAAGCGCCTGCTATTACCCTTTCAAAAATTTTCTCCTTTCTTCTATTTTCCTTTTTCTTCTTATTATCTTTCTTATTATTTTAAATAGTAAAAAATTTTCTGGTCGTTACAGGTTGGCCTACCCAATTAGATAAAAAAAAACAATCCATATATCCGTTTGTAGTACGAATGACCTACTTAACCCTGGTCCAAACTCCAAGGGGCAAAACTACCCTTCTCATTTGCTCATTCAACTATCACACCACACTCTCCACGAGACCGTGTGATTGCATTTATCATCCACAAGCATCAATACTGTGCTTTCTATCACAATCTATCCATGAGGGTTCTCATTTTCACATTTACACATTCACATTCCAGTATTCCCATTTCAACATTCACATTTCACTATTCACAATTCAGTATTCACACTACAGTATTTGTATTGCAATATTCACATTTCAACATTCACATTTTTCATATTCTCATTTCAATAATCACATTACATTATTTCACAATTCAGTATTCGCAATAGTTTCTCATTTCACGTATTTCAATATTTCTCAAACATTTTTCCAGTAGACACATCCATGTTACATATTTCATCATTTCCCAAAAAATATTCTTCAATATATCACTTTTCATTGTTTCTCAATAAAACAATTCTCTTATTATTATTATAGTTTAGTATAAAAACATCACTCGATTTCTCTTATATTCTTTTCTGCACAAAAACATTTCAATATATGTTTATCTCATATTCTCATAATTCACCATGCATTTCACATAACCCAGTTTCAAACGTGTTCTCAATATAACTCATATGCCACACAGTTTCGTCAGTTATTCATATCATAATATGTACAGTTAACATACCATATCACCATTTTCACATATTTATTCAACCCATAATTTATAAAATACTACTATAATTTATTCTCCTTACCTGACTTACTGAGAGATTCACTAACACCCTAGATCCTACGCTTCACGGCGTTCGTAGCTCAAAAGCCTAAAATTCACATTTCCTTAAATTAAGCAACTCAATTTCCAGAACAATTCTCATTTAACACTTCCTAGGTTCCGAATACTTCAAATAGTCCATTAAACTCTAAAATACTTCACTTACCCTAATTTTAGGATGGTGTCTTGAAACTCTAAATTGAAAATAAGCTCTGATTAAGTTGTAGATAATCTTCCCACGAACCTTATGGTATCTTCCGATCGTTGATTTTGCCTAAAACGGAGCAGAAATCGAGGAGAGGAAGAAGGAGGACCGAAACCATCGTGAGAGAGAGAGAGAGAGAATGAAAGAAATTATGCTGAAAATGACAGAGGGTTTATTTATAGGCTAGCATTTGTCGACGAGTTAAAGTGATTTGTTGACGAGCCAATGAAGACACTTCGTCAACAAGGAAACTGGTTCGTCGATGAACATAAAATTCCTTGAATCTTATTATCTTCTTGTCGATGAGACACGTGTACTTCGTTTACAAGACTTAAAGAGACATTTGTCGACGAAGACCATTGATTCGTTAACAAACCTCTGCTGATCCCCTTTTTTCCCTTTTTCTTCTTTTTCATTTCTTTTATTTTATAACTTTAATTAATTTAATTTTTCGAGTCTCTACATTAAAGGAATTTATTTTTAACACAATATAATAATTCTGTAAATTATCCCAAGATAAATAAACTTGATAACATTTTAAATAAAAAACTGACATAATCAAGCTTACTTACTTTGATATACTCCTTTGATACAGTTTAAGATGAATTCTTAAAATGAGTTGGGAAAGAGTGAAAGAGTGAGAATTTTAAGTGTATACAAATTTTTTGTCCTCCACTAATCTTTTTTCTCACTTTTCTTTTAATTTTTTTTTTTTTTAAATGAACTAATAACTCTCCTATTTATAGAAAATTGAGGAAATAACATTTTCGTAATTTCAATAATTTCTTAATAATAAATAATTAAATAAGTAAATTAAAAGAAGAGAGAGAGGTTGATAAGGACGGAGAGGGTGTGGGCGGCTGTTTCCATTCAATCTGAATTTCAGATTGAATGATGAGGATGGCTTCATATATATATATATATATATATATATATATACATATATGATATTATTATATATGTATATTTATTATTAATTAATTAATAATTTAAATTATTTTGATAATAATATTTTTTTTAGAATTATTACACTAATTATTTTTATGATCATTACAGGTATTTTATATCTTTTCGATTTTCTTTCCTCATTATGAAAAATAAATTATAACAACTCAATTATTGGTGTTCAACTATTTGTCAAATTTTATGACTTTCAATTATTTTTGAAATATTATGTTATAATATTTTAACAACCAAAATAAAGTTTGTAGAACAAATCATTATTTCTAGTTATATTTAAGATAAAGTGATTATGTGAATTCAAAATATTATTGAAACAAAAATGTTTATATTTCTTTTTTGAATTTGAAAAACTAATAGACGTCATTTAAAAAATACTTTTTATTATTTTTTAGTACAATAAGATTATTCTTGTAATAGTAAAAACGTGAGTATTTAAGTATAATAAATAGGTAAAACAATTGGTCTAATTATTATTTTATTTTATTTTATTTTTAAATTTCTACTTTTTATTTAATTATATTTTTGACAATCAAACATACTTTTGCTTTTTATCTTAAATTTAAATTTAAATATTTATTTTCCTTTCAAAATTTTTAACTTGATATCAAATGGTTTCTTATGCTTGTTATTATTATTATTTGAAAATGCAATAAAAAGTATAAAAAAGAAAGTTATTTCTCTTTTTATGTATCAAATTTATTAAAGTAACCCAAATTAATCTAAAAATCATAAGATATTATCTATCATTCAATTTTGACTTTTGTACCCCTTCTGAATAAAAAAATAATATAATTATTATTTGCACGAATAAATTCATATGCAATAAATTTAATTCAAAGTAAATAGCATGCTTATAATAATGATTTTAAGGTATGATCAATGATAACTAAATTTGTTTAAATTTATTTTCTGAGACTCTTGAAGATCATATGTATCATCAATGATAACTGAATTTGTTTCAATAAGGATTAATTCGTAAAACCTTCTGTCTTTGATAATGTCAGGAGTGTTAAAATGACATCCTCTAAAAAAGCATTTTTTGACAACCTCGAATGGTTGAGAGGCATCCGATTCGACTTCAACGGGAAATAGGTCTTCATAAACATTTTTAGTAAAGTAACCCTTTGGAGAATCTTTTGATGGAGAAGGTCAAGGGGAAGACACTCTTCCTTCCATAATATCTTTGAAACTAGGGGCTTGAGGTTTTGAAGGTCTCTCAAGTGGAGAAAATCTATTTGTTAATGGGATTCTTTATGGGGCTTTTGAAGAAGAGGCTTTGGAGTAAAGATCACTTGCAGTTTGTCTTCTGGCCATGATTTTCCTGTATGAATTCTCTTGTTAAGAAATAAGGAATTGAGTTTGAAGTCCCTTGGATAAATTCAATTTGAAAATAAAAAACCAAAAGAATTGCTTGCCATCTTGCAAAAATCTGTTTTGAAACAAGGTTTTTAATATTTTTTTCAATAATATTTTTTGCACTAATGCAATCAATTCGAAGTAAAAATTCTTTGTTAATTAAATCATCTTGGAATTTTTGAATACACAAAACGATTGAAAGCATTTCCTTTTTAATGGTGGAGTAATTAACCTGAAGACCTAACCAGGCTCCTGAGTGAAATCTAACCAAGGTTTCTTTCGAATCAATTTTTTGTTTAAGAATACCTCCAAATCCATCATTAGAGGCATCGGTTTCAACAATCATAAATGCTCCAGGGTCAGGAAGACTAAAGCATGGTAATGATTTAACAAGGGTTTTAACTTTAATGATAATTTGAGTACATTCTTCATTCCAAATTGGAGGATTTTTCTTAAGTCTTTTAAATAGTGGTTTGATTAAGATTCTTAAATTTGGAATAAAATCTGCAACGTAATTTAGACATCCTAAGAATCTTTGTAATTGATTTTTATTGGTAATTTCATTTGGAAATTTGTCAGCAAATTTTAAAGATCTTTGGATTTGGGTGATTTTATTTTGATAAATTTGATGTCCAAGAAATCTAATATTAGTTTGGAATAACTTGATTTTTGGTTTAGAAACGACCAAACCGTTTTTCTTAACAATATTGTAAAATATGTTAAGATGCTTAAAATGTTGACTTATTGACTTAGAGTATACAAGGACATCGTCAATGTATACAATTGTGAAATTTGTGTACTTGTTAAAAATCTCATTCATAATATTTTGAAACTCTGATGGAGCATTCTTAAGACCAAATGGCATAACATTCCATTCGTAATGTCCGAATGGTACCGTAAATGCCGTTTTGTACTTATCAGCTTCATCAATTTGAATTTGCCAAAATCCAGACTTCATGTCAAATTTTAAATATATTGATGCAGTATTAAGTCTATTGAGCAAATCTTTTTTATTAGGTATTGGATACCTAATTCATTGTAAAGCTTTGTTTAAAGGTTTATAATTAATAACAAGTCTTGGAGCAACTCTTTCTATTTCAGCTTGATTTTGAACATAGAAGGCTGCACAACTCCAAGGGGATTTGCTTTTTCTAATGAGCTTCTTATTGAGTAATTCTTGAATTTCCTTTTTACAATACTTAAGTAATTCTCTATTCATTTGTATTGGTCTTGCTTTTGTAGGTATTTTTTCTTCATCAAAGTTCTTAACATAAGGTAATTTAATAGAATGTTTATTTCTATCCCAAAAAGCATTTGGGAGATCCGAACAAACTTCTTTTTCAAGTTTTTCTTTGAATAAACTAATTTGTTCTTTGATCTCTCTGTTTTGAATTTGTTCTTCTATCTTTTTATGATAAATTTCTCTGGATAAATATTTAATATGTTTTAGTTTATTTTGAATAAGATTTATTTTACTTATTCCTAAATCCTTGAATGTATTAATTTCTTTTTCATGCATTTTGTCAATAAATTCAAACGTAATTTCTTGATTACTGATTGAAGTAAAAATTTTTTTTTCATTTACTGTGAAAGGGTATATCATCATAAAGAAGGGTGTTCCAAGAATAATTTATTGTTGCATATTTTTGACAAGTACAAAAGTAGTTTTGAGACAAATGTTATCTTTACAAATATGAGCATTAGAAATTTTGTATTGTATTTTGAGTGTAGAGTTTGTTGCACTGAATAATTGTACTTTTGTTTTTTCGTAATAACAGGTAGGAATAAGTCCTTCTTGGATACAATTTAAATCTGCTCCTGTATCTAATAGGGCACAACCTTTAAAAATAAAGTCTTTGTTAATAACAATCTTAATTTCTAAGTACCATTTATGAATGTTAACCTTTGATAAATAATGAAGAAATCCTAGATTAATTTGAAAATCATCTTCATCTTCTGAATTGATTTTCTCTTTTCCTTTATTATTAATTTTTTCAACTTTTGAATTCAAATGAAGCATTTCTTTTTTAAATTATTCACTTTGTTCTTTTAACTTTTTTATTTCTTCTTTAGTTTGATTAACTTCTCTGTGTAAATCTTGAATAGATATTATTTCTTTGGGTAAAATTTCTTTATCTCTAAATCTGTTAAATATTTCTTCAAGATTATAACCTTAATCAATTTTGGGAAGTTTATCTTTTTCTAAATTTATTTTTAATTTTTGTAAATACTTATTTTTGATTTCTGGTTCTTGAATGTGTTCAATCATTTCAAGAATAATTTCATTTGTCTTTGAAATAACATTAACAGATTTTGAGCATTTGTTACATGAACAAAATCCTAGATCTTCTTGATAAGATTCTTCTAAAGATATACTTTGACTTGATGAATCAGAACTTGTATTAATTTTATTAATAAATTCTTTATCAGCTGAGCTTGAGTAAGAAGTTTCAGAGTCTTCTGATTCACTATTAATGATTAAGTTAAGCATTTGTCTTTTTAATTTTTTCCCAATGTTAAGTTCCTTTATTTCTTGTTTAACTCTACAGTCTCTTGCATAATGTCCTCTTTTACCACATTTGAAACAAGTTTTTTGATTCTTAAACTTTTGAGGTTTTTCTCCTCTCTGAGGCTTTGAGGTTTCTTCAGATCTTTTCTTCTTTTTCTTATAATATTTTTTATCGTAATTTTTATAATATTTTTTGGATGGTTTATATTTTTTATGAACTTTCTTAAGATATTTTCTTGAAGGTGCTTGAATCTTCTCATACCCATATTGAGCGCAGAAATCTCCAAGTTCACCTTTGTTTCTTTTGAACTCAGGTTTCATCTGGGATTGAATTTTGAGTTCATTGCATAATTTAAGACCTTCATGATTAATTGTACATACAATTTGACCATAAGTAATTGATTCATAATTTGTGCTTAAAGTTTCTTTAACACGATCTCTCACTCTTTGAACAAAGAGTTTTGGTAATCCACTAATGAATTTTTCTTTCCAGAATCCAGACCTTCCATTTGGTTTGCCCATAACTTTGGCAATAAAAATATCTTTGTACCATTGAAAGTCTGATAATTTTGGACAAGTAAGGTTAAGAAGAATAACACTATTCTTTTCATGTTGACTACTTTATTCACCAATAAATTGTCTAAAGATTGACCAAATAAGTGCTGCAACAGCATCACTTTCTTGCGTAGAAACTCTATTTTCTTCCTTAACTTTCTTTGATTCGTAAATTTGTCTTTTTTCAAAGGTAATGAGATAATGATTTTACCATTCTCTAAGGGTTCCAGTAAAACCATGAGTAAGGAGAGAAACTATTTGTTCCTCACTGGCTCTGTTTGAATGAAGTCTATAGGCAGTTGCTGCCATAGCCATTTGATGTAAAAAGGAATGAAGTTGATGTTCTGTTAAGCCATCAATTCTCCATTCATGGATTTCATTTCCTTGAAAGTTTCTTTGAGGAAGAAGGTCATTTGATTATTCTGATAAAAGGCTTGGCGGTGTAGGTTTCTTGTAATAAGTTCTTTGACTTTGACTTTTCTAGTCTTTGATTTTATTTATGTCAAAGCTTTCTTCCGTAAAGTTTGACTCAAGAGAGCATTAATTGCTTTTTCTTTGGTTATTGTGTTGATTTTAAGGTTTGAAGTTTGACTAACCAATTCATCAATTTTTTTGATAAGTAATTCATTTTGTTAGTCAAAGTTAAAATTCTTAAGATTATGATCAATTGTGTTAAATTTAATTGGTTCTTCAAGTCTTTCTTTTGATTTATTTGATTCACCTTTTTCATAAGTACTATTAATTTCTATCTCAACAAGACTTTCAAATTGTTCTTCAATCCTTATTGATTGGGTAGCTATTGATCTTAGCATTTGATTTGTATAATTATTTTGACTAATTAACTGATCAACTTCACCTTTACCTTTGATTCTTTAAAAGGTGAGGCTAAGATTTCGTTTCCTTTGTAGCTAAACCTGATTGAGTTCTCTGGAGGATGAATTGATTTGACAAAATAATTATCAGTAGTTTTCCAATTTTTAACAGGATTTTGAATTACATTAATCGTTTATTTCTTTGACAAATTTAAAGAAAGGAATATTTTCTTTTATCCGTTCCATCTTTTTAAACCATTATGCCTTAATTTGTTCTCTTTTTGTATGATTATATTTTTTGAGAAGTGACTTTCTGTTTTTCTCATTAAGTTCATGATAATAGTCTCTTTTAATCATTTCCATATTTGGTTTGAATTCTTTATTGATAACCATAACATTCTTCATTTTACTTTCTTCATAAAGATTTTCTCTTTGTTCTTCTGTTAAAATTTGTGATTCAATTTGAGAACTTGATTCAGGAATTTCTTGATAATATCCTTGAGGTATTTCAGGACCAAAATCAACTCCTTATAACTTAAAATTTGTTTGATTTGGTTCAACATAAGTGTAGAGGCTTGAAATACTCTTTCTTCCTAAATCGATTGGTTGTCTAGAAGTCTGTCCTAAGCTGTGACTTTTTGTGAGTAAGGGTTGAAAGTTGATTTTAACATTTCCTTCTTGATCTTGAATAATTTTTGTAGCAACTGTCTTTTGTGTTTCAAAAATAATTTGATGATCTGTTTCATTTAAGTTTGTGAATTCCCACTCTCCCCCTGCCTGAATCTCATTCCATAGAAGTTTCTTGGGATGAGAGGCAAAGGATTTTCTATTATAATTAGCTTGTAATATAAGAGTTTCTCCTTTTTCACTTGTTTGAATTGAATTTGGTAATATTGTTGAAGTTGTTGCTTAATAATAAATTTGATAAATAAGTTCAAGATTTGAACTTCTTGAATCCATATCATAACCTTTAGTTTGAATGTCTAATGTTAATAGTTTGTATAATGATTCATCATTAAGATTTGCCCTAATATTTGGATAACATTCAAAATAAATCGGACCTTCAGCAATATTGGATTCTAACATTCCTAAAAGGGAATCATTAAATTCATGATGCCTGACATCACGAAAAACAACACAAACTGGTTTGTTAAGTCCTGCTCTTATTAAAATGAATAATCCGACTTGAACCATTCCAATATGAAGTCTATCATATTTTGATTTAAGGGATTCTAGATCTTTAAGACTAAAAAGTCTTTTCTGTTGTCTTGCTTCACTGGTTGTTAATGAAATTGATTTGTTAATAATTTTAATAAAATATTCTTCATCTTTCTTAATTGATCCTTTATGCTTAATAATTTGGCTTTCGGACTTTGTCATTTTCCAAATTTTATTTGAATCTTGACTTGGTAAACTTTTACCATTTCAATTTGATAATCTTCTTTCAATTTTGCCAAGTGATATTTGTAATTCTTTCTTATCAGATCCTTTGCTTGTTTCTTCTTGTTTGTACTTAACTTCTTTTAAGAATTTTCCTTTGTTCATGATACTTTGAACTAGTTTATCCATCTTCTTTCTTACTTTTCAATAGAATATGTTTTGAGGTCTTCCTAATCGGGAACGGCACCGGGACCACCCTATACGCTCTCCTGGCTTCGGTGAGCTGACCAACGGATTTTCACTGCCTTACCAACGCTTAGCGAAAATAAAAAACATACACCAAAATGAAAACTATTGAAAGAGCAATGAATAGAACTTGGCTTTGATACCAGATACGTCTAAATCACTCTTAAAACAAGGGAAGATTAAACAATTGGCAAGCAAAAGGACATAAGCATCATAAATTGCATAAATTGAAAGTAAATTACTTTCTCAAGATTTAAGGGATGACTAAGAGTTCGCTGGGGGGACTGGCTATTACGTCTGTTTAACTGATCAAGTCAGGCTTAACAGACAACCCTTGAGCAATATTTGAGAATTTTGAATAATTAAAACAGTTTTTCTGATGCACAAGATCGAACAGAGTCGCAAGTGCAGAACATACTTATTGGATAAATTGATAATTCTAAATTTCAAAGGCTTGTATTAAATATTGTTAAAATTTACAAAACAGAATGGACTTACAGAAGTTGAGAGGGATGGGAGAAGACAAGAGTTGAGTGGAGCTCGAAGACTCGGGCTTTCTTTATGAGAAATTAAACCCTCAACTTGGTGCGAAGAACAACTGAAGTTAAGCTTCTTATTTATAGGCAGATTGGCTCGGACTTGAAACAATTTGGAGTCCGAGAAAATAAGTGCGGGTGTTCTTTGGGCCCCATCGTCCACTTAGAAGACACGGAATCCTTACAGGACAAACGAGCCGACACAACAAAATAAAATACTTTAAATAAAGGTGACAGCACATGGACGACTGCATTTGTGTGGGAACCCACCACTTTTAAATAAAATACTAACTCCGACTAGAAAATTACAACCCTGACCCCAAATGGTGGACAGGTGTAAAATACTAAAACCTTTCATACTCATAATTTACAATAATAAAACAAAGCTGGAATGAGTGAATGCCAGCTGGGGAATTATGATAAATGACAGGATGGCCTGTCGCAGCTTTGGGAGATGCCAAAGAGGTCTTTGTCTTGATAAACAGTCTACTTCGAGGAAGTTTCCTCATGTTCATTCATAAACTTGTACCAGGATTCAATGTCAGATCCTAGTAGATTGAAGTTTGGAGCAGGTGGCGAGTCGGATTCGGATGCGGACTCATCAGGAGCAAGTTGAGCAATCATCTTGAGTAATTTTGACTTTGTAGAAGATTTTGACCTTCTCGAAGAAAGTGAGACTGTAGACATCGCATTGTCTTCCTCTTCAAGAATAACCTTCTTTTTCTGATTAATGGGAATTTCTGGACAAGATGACTTTGAAAGCCAAGCACGAACCTTTCCTTCTGGCATAATAAATTTATCCCACCAACGAATTTTGAAAATCTTTCGTAAAGTTTTTGAGTGACCAAAAGAACTGTCTGCTGGAGAAACCAAAACATTATGATTTTGTAACATTATAAAAATGGTCTTCAACATTTGAAGCGTAATATTTAAATTTATTTACTAAATAATTATCTCTTTTCTTTAGGAGATTATTGTTCATATGAATATTAAAATATAAACTTTAATTTGAATTTGTATGAATTTAGATAAAATGTAATGTAAAATAATAGCAAATTTTATTCAAAATTATACAAATTCAAATTCAAAACTTAAAATTCATATTATCAGAAGCAACTATCACAAATAACAAACTTACAGAAAAAAAATGAAATTGTAAGAATGATCGCTACAAGATTCTCAAATAAATTATATTTTTTCATCATTTGAAAATATTTTATTTTGAAAATATTAAAATTAGGTCAACGATCATAAGATTTTAATGACAAAACTATGATATAATATTTTACTAATTTAAAAATAGATAGATATAATCATTGAAGGTCATTCATAATCTAATCTGCCTAAATTCTTTCATTGTTATTTTTCTTACGGTAAATAATACAAGAATATTTTTTTTTCCTTTGGGCTATTAAAGAGATTATTTTTTAATTTTTTAAGAACAGGTGTTTCTTGAACGACTGAATAAAATTATAAATTTAAATGGCTGATATAAAAAAAATGGAGAAAGAAAGAAGAAGGGTAATGAAGGAGTTTTTTGAATTCCGAGTGAACACAGCAAAGGGGACAATTTACTATTTTGAGGAGGAAGGAGATGAGCTAAAGTTGCCTAGAATGGGGGGTTTGTTGTGGGTCAAGGTCAAAACCCCGGGCAATAAATTAGAAATCCAAAACTGAAAACCTAACCCACAGACCCTGTACCCCCTTCCCCCTTCCCCCTTCGAGAGGTGAAGGTGATGCATTTCTGAAACGATTCGACAGAGTTCTTCTTTTATACCCTCCCTTTCTCTTTTTTTTTTTTCTATCTCTCGCCGACTACAAAGAGGAAAACGAAGCTCAACAATCTCTCTCTCTCTCTCTCTCTCTGTTTCCGATCTACCCTTCAACTTTCTGACGAATCTTCTGACAAGAAGATCCAAGTTTTGTCTGTTTGTAATCGGTTTAATCCGTCGAATGACGGGTTTTACACACAACCATACGATTGTAAGAGCATAGGGCGAAAGGGCTGTAAGAATATTGACGGACAGCCTCGAGGTAGGTTTGGAACATTTCCCATTTTTTTTAATGAAGAATTTCACCGTGGATGTTTGACTTGTAATTCAAATTCATTTATGCAAATTTTGGCAAATACCCATTACTTTTGTTTTGTTTTGTTTTTTGTTTTTCTTAATTACAAGTACAGATTAATGGTGTCTGCATTTATCAATGTATATTTAATTTCTGGAAATTGTGATGTGGGTATTGAAATTGAGGAGAAATTAGAGCAGATATCAGGGTCAGATTTTGTTTCTGGTATCCATTTGATGAATATAACCATTGCGGGGTCATTTGGGTGAGGATATGTGAGAGTATGATATCAACAACATTTATGAAGATCATGTCACCATGTTGGAAACCTTCCCTGGTTGAGGGTGAACATTCTGGTAGGAGCGGGGGAGATGCTGGTGGTCGGGTTGATGGTTTGTTGTGGTATAAGGATTCAGGACATCACGTTAATGGGGAATTCTCCATGGCGGCAGTTCAAGCAAACAATTTGTTGGAAGATCAAAGCCGGCTTGAATCAGGGTCCATGAGTGCGGTCGATTCAGGTCCACAAGGAACCTTTGTTGGAATTTTTGATGGCCATGGAGGTCCAGAAGCTTCCCGGTTCGTAAATGATCGCTTATTTGACAATCTAAAGAGTATGTATTTTTTCTCTCGGTGCCTTCAATTGCTCCATTATTATTATTGCTGTTTTTATTAGAATAATTCATTTTTTCCCCATGTTCATATGTTGCAACCTTCCCCGCTGGGCAAAAAAAAAAAAAAAAAAAACTGATGTGTTTCACTTATGCCAATGCACTCAACTGGTAGTTGTATTATCTGCATGATTAGAATTTAAATGTCCAACTTATGCTCTTTTCATGGTGATGGGATCAAGACAGTTCTTGGACTCTAGGCTAAGTTTTAGGACAGGATCCATCCCAAGTCTAGAGGGGAAAGCATGAATTTGAACAAAATAGACATCTCATAATGCAAGCTGCCTTAGCCTCAAGGACAAACTCAGGATTTGGAACATTCACTGCCATGATTAGGTTGATAATTTTGGAAAATCTTTGGAAATTAAAATAGTGAATGTCAGTATGATAATATCAAACAAACATGCAGCATCAAATTTTTTCAAATTTTTATAAATTGCTCAAGAGGCATTCATCATTTGTAGTCTATCATTATTTGTATTTTAGTAGTTGAAGAACCAATAAATGCAAGATAAAATTGGATAATTTAAGCTTAGCAAAAATTCGGGTTTACTTTGGATTTTTTGAAGAGACTTGTGGAAAATTTCCCAAGTGGTTGTATCCAACTTGCAATGGTTTTGAGCACTTTGCAGTTATCTGCTAGAGGTAGTAACCCATCTTCTTCATTGCATATTATACATTAAAATTGTACTTGATATCAGTTCATAGGAGATTGAAAATAATTAATTTCATAGTATTTTTGGCATGATCTTAGATCTATTTTTTTCCCCTTAGGCTTCACCTGTCTTGGTCTGAAAACAAAATCAGGAAATAAAATGGTGTTTATGCTCATAAATAGTTTACTCTTCACTATGTGAACTACATTATTAAAGAGTTATATGTTATAAGCTGAAGCTAGTAGGTTGAGTCCAGCCTATCTTCTGGGCAATTGTAAACCAAATTATCAAATGAAGCTATTTTCTTTCATTTTGAAAAATGGATAATTCTATCAACACCATATGTATATTGTTATGTTGCAAGAACTAAGTACGAGTTCCAGGATTTATGTTTCCAGAGTACCAAATATAGCCTCTGATCCTTCATGCATGCACGTGTGTATGACTGTGTCTTGTTTTTCTATTTTTATTTTTTAAATTTTAAGTATTTGCTGTTTTTAATTTTTTTTTGAGATAGCTAATGCGTAGTTTTACTGACTTGACAGCTATTCATGGTGCAGAGTTCACATCAGAGAATCAGGGAATGTCAGCTGATGTTATCAGCAAAGCTTTTTTGGCAACAGAAGAGGAATTCCTCTCAGTTGTAAAGAAACAGTGGCTTGTTAAGCCGCAGATTGCTTCCGTGGGGTCATGCTGTTTGGTGGGTGTAATATGTAGTGGACTGTTGTACATTGCAAATGCAGGAGACTCTAGGGTGGTGTTAGGAAGATTGGAAAGGGCTCTTAGAGAGACTAAAGCCATTCAGTTATCGACTGAGCACAATGCAAGTATGGAATCTGTGAGAGAAGAGTTGCGGTTGTTGCACCCTGATGATCCACAGATTGTGGTTTTAAAGCACAAGGTTTGGCGGGTGAAGGGTCTTATACAGGTGATTTCTTTGGGCTTCATCATGTTTGTTTTGTTAATTGCCTTGAATTGTCTCTACCTGATTGAGTCATTTCTTGTTTATTTCTACATAAAACTTGAGTTCACATAGGCACGTGTTTCACACATTGTGAATATATATATATATATATATATATATATATATATATTTAAATTCATTATTTCTATAACAACCTAGTGTCAGAAATAGAATCTTGTGGGTATCTGGTTTTGAAAATAGTTATCTTGTTTTTGGTATGTGGGAAAATTACAATAACTGATATTGCTCCTTATATAGCAAGAAGGAAACTCATGTGAAAAAGAAAGGGGAAAAGACATTTAACTTACTAAAACTAGAGAAAGAAAGAGCAAGAACTTAGTAATGTAAAATATAAAAAAAAAATGAGGAAAGAAATGTAAAATATATAAAAAAAATGAGGAAAGAGATAAAAGCAGGATGGCGAATTTTATTTAATAAGATACTTTATGAAAACTAAGTAGGAGGCTTAAACTTAGAATTAACAAATGAAGAAAAAACTTACTATTAGAAAAAGGAAAAAAAAAATGAAGAAAAAGCAAAAAACTTGAGTTTTTTTTTTCACAAAAATAGAATTAATGAAGTTAAGTTTGCATTAAAAAGATGAAAAATGGAAAAGCTATAGGACCGGATGGCATCCCAATTGAAGTTTGGAAATGCTTCATGATAAAGGAATATATGATTAACTAGTTTATTTAAGATAATTATAAAAACTAAGAAAATGTCAAATGAATGGAGGAAAAGTATTGTAATACCTATAGGCAAAAACAAAAGAGATATTCAAAATTGTAATAACTATGGTGAAATTAAACTAATCATACTTAGAAACAATTGGGAAAGGTAATTGAATAAAGACTAAGATTAAAAATGAGGGTCTAAAAAAATCAGTTTAGTTTTATGTCGGGTAAATTGACTATAGAGGCTATATATCTTTTAAGAAGATTAATGGAAATGTTTAGGAAAAAAAAGAGAGGGACTTGTATATGATTTTTATTGATTTAGAGAAAGCATAGGGTACCTAGGGAAGTTTTTATGGTGGGTTTTAGAAGGGAAAAAAAGAGTAAGTAGTCAGTATGTCATTAAGGATATGTTCGATAGTGTAATAACTAGTTTCGGACTATAGGTGGAGCGTCTAGGGAATTTTCAATCATAATAGGGGTAGGATCTTCTTTGAGCCCTTATCTTTCTGCACTAATGATGGATGAACTTACTAGAAGTATCCAAAATGAGGACATTATGTGTGTTGTTTGCAAATGATATTATCTTGGTGAATGAAATAGGGATTGAGTAGAAAAAAAAGAGAGAGTATGTAGTCAGTATGTCATTAAGGATATGTTCGATAGTGTAATGACTAGTTTAGGACTATAGGTGGAGAGTCTAGGGAATTTTCAATCATAATAGTGGTAGGATCTTCTCTGAGCCCTTATCTTTCTACACTAGTGATGGATGAACTTTCTAGATGCCAAAATGAGGACATGATGTGTGTTGTTTGTGAATGATATTATCATGATGAATGAAATAGGGATTGAGTAGAATCTAAGTTAGAATTATAGAGAGAAGCTTTATAATCCAAAGGTTTAGGATAACAAGGCAAAATATATGAAATGTAATTCCAGTCATGGTAGGAGGAATATTAGAGAAAGGATAAAACTTAATGGTCAAGGGATTAATAGCACTATTACATAGAGTTAAAGCAGGGTGGTAAAATGGAGAATTGCTTTGAGCGTGTTTTGTGATTAGAGAATACCGTTAAAATAAAAAGAAAGTTTGATAGGGTGGCTATAAGAATAGGCATGCTATATGAATAAGAATGTTGGACTAATAAGAATGAACATATCCAAAAAGTAAAATTTGCTAAAATGAGAATGATGATGAGTGGTGTAACATTAGAAGATAAATTAAAGAATGAACTTATTTATGGTAAGTTAGGTATAGCACCATTAAAGTTAAAGACAAGGGAGGGGTGGCTTAGATGGTTGGGAACATGCACTGTGGGCCATGTAGTGGAGGAGTGAGCAAGTTATTGTTAGTGGCAATAAAATGGGTAGGGGTAGACTTAGAATAACTTGAAATGAAATATAGTAAAGATTCAATAGTCTTTAAAATTTCGAAGGAAATTGCTCAGGATTGTATTAAGTGGTAGGAAAGGATTCATGTAGCCAATCACACCTAGTGGAACTTAAAGTTTGGTTTGTTGTTGTTGTAAATTAATTAATGAATAAACAACAATAGTAAATAAAAGTTGCTGCAAAATAATGCATAGAATGGACAATTTGCAATACATAAGGATAAATACAAATATGTACACACATGCATGCAGGCATACATCCACACATGTGGAGTGCATGCATTTGCCCATGTCTATCTAAAAAGCTTAGTATCCTTCACTTGTTTAGGAGGGGGACTGGGGGAATAAAAGCAAATAAACACTAGATGCTTCTCTAGACCCATGGAGGAATGGAGAGAGTCACACCTTTGCTTGTATATTTCTAGATCTCCTTTGCCAAGTTTTTGTAGGCTTACCTTTGTCCTCGTAGTGACTTTCTATGACAAGTTACGTATTACTCTCTCTCTCTCTCTCTATGCATGCGTGTGTTTGTGTGTGTAATTTCATTTTGTATTGTAGAAGTCTTAAAATGGATAGAACATAAAAAATGTGAATGTAGAAATATCAGTCACAAAATTTATTGATAATCGTTTTGTTCATCATTAAAACTGATGTGTCTCTTCTATATTAGCAATATTTATTTATTGGTTATCATTAGCAATCTCCTAAACTTTCCTTGTAATTAAATAAATTATGGTATAATCATTTTATGTTTGGAGAGAGGGGTGGAAGGGAGAATTTAGAAGGTATTCCTTCCCCCTCCCCACTTTCTTTTTATCTGATAGAAATTAGAAAAATGAATACATTAACGCTGCATTTGGGAGCCTGAATTTTGGATCTTGGATTTGGATTTGGGTGGATTTGGACAAATTTCAATACAATGTTGTATTACATCTTATCCAAATTCAATACAAATCCAAATTCAATGCCTCTCCAAACATAGGGTTAAGACTAAAGGAAAGCCACAAATACTAGAGGACATGATGTCCTCCAGCAACTAGAAATGAAAATTTTCAAAAGAGCTGCCGCCCTATCCCATTGTGTGTCTGTTAAAGATATGTCTTAGGACACCCCAAAAGCCAAGGCCTACTAGGAAGCAAGAAAGACAATTCCATCCCACAGCAATTCAGAAGTTGTTGCTTTAACCTTAAGAATTCTTGCATTCCTCTCCATCCACAAAACCCACAAAATAGCAGCTCAGGCACTCTGCCCAACACTTTTTTATTTTAGAGCTTCATAACCAACATCTCACCAGCAAAGGTGAAAAAATTAAACAAAAGCTGTATGTGTACTTAACAAAGAAATGAAACAGATGTTTGTGTTTCGTTGGAATCTAAGCACAGCACACAAATATCCTGGCTCATTGCTTTACAGGCCCCCCTCACCTACAACAAGGCGTTGGTATTGATTTTGTTAATCCGAAAGTCCATACAAAAGCTTTGGTCTTAGAGGCAATGTTGACTTAGGGGTTCTTTTCATGTCATTTATAATTGTGTGTGTTTTTTTCCTTTGGGGGAGGGGGGGAGACTCGGGTTACTCAGCAAGGTTCTCATGGGTGTGATCTTTGGAGTACTGGCTATTTCTTGTTCATCGTCATTATTATTAGGGCAAAAGACACTAACCCCCCATGAGGTTTGACAAAAAGACAATGACCTCCTTTGAAGTTTCAAAAATTTCAAGGACCTCCCCTAAGTTTCATGAATTTCAGGGACCTTCCCTGAGGTTTGCCAAAAAGACACAAACCTCTTATTGTATTTTACAAAAAGACAAGTTTTTTGAGGGGAGGTCTATGCCTTTTTGGCAAACCTCAGGGGAGGTTTTTGACATTTTTGGTACTTTAGGGGAGGTCTCTGTCTTTTTGTCAAACCTCAAGGGAAGTGAGTGTCTTTTGCCTCCTTATTATTATTGTTATTGTTATTATTATTATTATTGTTGTTGTTGTTGTTGTTGGTTTTCAATATTCAAATTATTATTATTCACTACTACTATTGCTTCTGCTGCTGCAATAATAATAATAATAATAATAATAATAGCTTTTACTATCATTATTCTTTCATTGTTATGGTTAATATAGTAAGAAGAATTATGAAAATTTGTTCTCATGATTGTTTTTTTCCCATTGTTTGCTATTACTGTTATTATTAAAAATACAAGTGAAATTTATTACTATTATTATTTACACCCACACACAAAATATAGACTCATGCACATTTTTATTTATTTATCAGTAAAGAGAAATTTATATTAGCAAATCATCAAGGGGATGCTATCCCATGGTGCAAAACATCAGCTATTCTCTAGAGGGTCGCAAACATCAAGGATTACATTAAGATCATTAACAATTTGCCCATAAGCCAGCTGGAAACAACAGCGATCCACTGCTCTTTGCAAATCTGAAGTGGAGTAGCTGTGTATCTTTGAAGGCTCTCTTATTTCTTTCTTTCCAAGCACACTTTATGGCGAGAGGGATGAGATTCAATGCCTTCCACTTCTATAGACATGCACATTATAATGATGAATATAATAATCATTACAGGTTTAGGGTATTCCTGGGTATAAAATGCTGAGGAAAGTTCCAGGAGGGCCATGCTTCCCATGCATAAATGGTTCTAACTTTTAATTTATTATGATAGTTATTAGGAGTAATTGATTATGTGATTTTAAGTGAATAATTCAAGAATTGAACTGCACATGCAATTTAAGCAGATCACCTACTCAATTATGCTTAATGTAAAAGTTGTATATGATTTTCTTCCTAGGATTCAGGGATGTTTAGCCTCTTTGATATTGTCATTTAAATTACTATAATACTTCTGTACCATGCCAGGTCTCGAGATCCATCGGTGATGCCTATCTGAAGAATGCAGAATTCAACAAGGCGCCTCTACTGTCAAAGTTTAGATTGCCTGAACCCTTCCATAAGCCAATACTTAGAGCTGAACCATCAATTGTAGTGCAAAAACTCCACCCTGAAGATAAGTTTCTTATATTTGCATCAGACGGCCTATGGGAGCACCTTAGCAACCAGGAGGCTGTTGACATTGTCCACTCCTGTCCACGTAACGTAAGACTTCTATTTTTAGTTTCAAACTTCAATTTTTGTTCTTGTTGACTATTGTTGATATATGCGCGCTTGGTACCAACACTGCAGAATGATCACTTCTATTTGTTTCAAGTTCAGTTGGTCTTCATTATTCTTTCTCATATCCTAATTTTTCTATATTTGTGCAGGGGATTGCAAGGAGACTTGTCAAAGCTGCGCTCCAAGTAGCAGCGAAGAAAAGAGAAATGAGGTACTCAGACCTGAAAAAGATTGACCGAGGGGTGCGGAGACACTTCCATGATGATATCTCAGTAATAGTTTTATTCCTGGACTCCCGTTTGATCAGTCGCAGCAGCTCCCATGGACCCTCCTTTTCAATCAAAGGAGGCGTAGGTGTCTCTGGAATTCCCAATGCCTAGTTCAAGAGGTTCTAAACTTCCAAACTCAAATCCTTGTCCCCCCTTTTGTATGAATGAAAAGAGCAACTTGACCCCCCCTCCCAAAAAAAGAGAAAAAAAGAAGATTTTTTTATTCGTTTATTTTTTTTCCTTTATCTACAGCCACCCTTCTCAAGAAACTCCATTTTATTGCTTTCATACTTTTATCAGGATCTCACCGGAGATTGTAGATTTGTTGAGATGCTTAAGAAACATCGTGTTTATAAATTTTTTGGTGATTGACTCTTAAATTACAAACGAAAACCACGGATTCAATTACCTGCTTTTGATTTATAGTTTCAGCAAACTACTTGGAACAGAGGGAAGACTTGAAATTGAGGATTTTGGCATGGTTTCAAGGAATACCATGGAATACAAGAAACAGCAGAATAAATCAACAGGATTTTGTGCAGGATCCAGTGGTGGTGGTGCTGCTGCTAAATTGAGTTCTGATTACTTTCTGACACTTGCATTTTTCCTGGTTTTTGAACTTTCTACAATATGGGTGTTTGGATTTCCAACATGCTTCAGTCTGCAGGGTACTCACCATTGAATTCTTCAATATAACATGTTCTCTAGCTCCCAACAATAACATCTTTTGGATCTCTTGAATGGCTGAATTTATTTTAAATAAATGAGCGAGGGAGCCTTTGACCCTTACATGATTATTTTGAAGCTTGTGAGCTTGAACTACCAGGACAAAGTAGCAGTTTAAATTGGTGAATTTGGTGTCTTGTTAGTTTTGACGGTGAATTTGGATTATTGTGGAATATGATGAAAGGCGAGGTTTAAATTGGTGTTTAAACTTCCTCTCATAGCAGATGGAGGCAGCTACTACCGCAGTGCAGCAAAATAAATAAATAAATATTATTTGAATCGGGATTTTTATCTTTAAGTTATTATTATTTTTTAAACAGAAGGATCGTGGGCAAACATTTCAAACATTGCAATATGTATAAAATAAATTATGGGATAACATTGGGGAGCGAAAATTTTTTTTTTTCAAGGACTTTTTTTTTTTTTTTAAATATAGTAAAAAAAATAGTAAATCAATGAACAAAAAATTAAATTTACATATTATTATGTTTTTGTTTTTTAGATACTTTTTACTAATATTTGTATAAAATTAGTATCTAATATCAAGAGAAAATGCTCAATAATTCTTTTTTTTCGTTTCTAACAAAATTTTAATTTAAGTAGTGTCACAATGTTTCATTATTGAGATTCATTGTGGATAGGTTCAAGCTTGAAAAAGAAGATTAATAAATGGTTAAAGATAAAGATTGTAGAACATAAATGCATCCGGCCTTCTTTCTTGTTAAAATGAATGAACGACAATAGTTAAGAAGATTCTTCTTTCTATTAAGGTGGTTGCACATAATATCTTATTGTCACATTTTATTGCATCATTATTAGTCATTTTAACTTGTAACGTACTCTTTTTTTGTTTTATTTTTGTCTTCTCTTAATCTAGTCTTATATCTCATAATTATCCAATCACTTGATCTTAGAGCAATGATTATTTGTCAACATGAAAAATCAACTTTTTTGAAAAAAAACATTTGAACTTCTTGCTCATCTTAAAAAGGGGAAAAAACAATTATCGACTAATTAAGTTGAATAAAAATAATTATCGACTAATTAAGTTAAATACATCTATAAATTTGGTAAAGTTATAATAGACATTAAAAAGATATTTCATGAAAAATATTATCCAAGTTTTTAGATTCTAATATTGATAGGAGTAAAAAATAATAGGAAATAGAAATGAGATAATTTTCTTGTACAACATAGGTCTAATAAATTTCTTCATAAAAAAAAAAAAAATTAAGACCACTAACTAAAATGAGATTTTCTTATAACATGTTATGATTCTTAACCCAATTTTAAAAGCACTGGCTTGTTTAATCACGAAAATAAAATTAATTTTTTATTTTTTTTTTTAAAAAATTGCAAAAAATATCAACATTATTTTGTAGTTTTTTCAAACATTGTACCAAAAAGTTGAGGGGAAAATTTTTTTTCATACTTTTTAAACTTTTATGCAATATAAGTAAAAAAAAAGAAAAAAAATTTCACACCTAAACATGCGATCAAAATTTATCAAATAAAAGCCCCCATGGGTATGGCACGGTGGAAAGACATCAGTACGTAAGAAGGAGCATCGGATGTTCAATTTCAGGTAAATACATTCACGGAGACAGTGGTACTTGTAGATGGTGACAATTTATTTTGTGAGCCAGCGGAGACCGTAAATGATGAGAGTTCTCTGTGAGTTAGCGAGAACCGTGGATGGTAATGGAGATGTGTCCCGGGGGTCAGGTTGGCCGAACGTCTAATTGATGCACATAAGTCGTGTCCGCATTTTGGACTTTGCCCTGATCAGTAGACCTAAGGGTGGAGGACGTTGATCCGTAGGTTTGGTGTCGCACCAGGGGTCCGAAGGGCTCGTTAGTGGTTGAAGTTCCTATATAATCTAAAAAAAAAAAAAAAATTTATCAAATAAAAAATATTATCAAGAAAAAACAAGAAAGAAAGAAAATTAATGTTATTGGCGACAGAGTAGAGTGCACGTGGACGAGTGTATGCACACCACAAGGACGCAAAGAAGGAATGCGACGGACAACCACCAACGCACCACCTAGCATTATCAGAGAGGAGAAACAAAGAATGGCTGCTTTGAATTTTAGCTACTGCTGCATTTCTTCACGCCTGACGTCCTTCGGAGAAGATCAGCTTTCCATTCCTTCTTCGCTTCAATCTCCGCCGCTGCTCTCTGTTCGCTCCGCGCCTTCTCTCTTCGTGTCCTTTAGCAGGCCCAGAGGTGCAATTTTTGCAACAATGGCTACTGGGTAAGTGCTTGAAGAATTCTTTTTCTCGCTTGTTTGTGAGAAAAACGGAGGATCGGAAGAGTGCTTAATAGCTGACATACTCTGCTTGTCTAATAGTTTATTGTAGTGTTTGTCGTACTTCGGATTTTCATTTTCCCTCTTTTGGGTCCCTAGATATTGGGTATTAAGATTCAAGATAGTGTCTTTACGTTTCCTTTTTTTTTTTTAATCCCCGCATTTTCCTCCGCAATCAAGCGGCCCGAGAATTTAATATTTTAATGGGCTTCCCCCCACTATGCAGAACTGTGCAGGAGGTTCTTCCACCAGCTCTTGATTCTAGTTCGGATCCTCCTTCCCTTTTCGACGGAACAACAAGGTTGATGCGAAGTTTAGTTGTACTTTGTTTCATTTTATCACATTGCTGATACTAAGAGTGGCCATTTATTTAATTTTATTATTCCTTGAAGGTTGTATATTTCTTACACATGCCCATATGCTCAACGGGTCTGGATTACTCGCAATTCTAAGGTTGTTTCAAACTCTCTCTCTCTCTCTCTCTCTCTCTCTCTCTCTCTCTGACATCATTATTGTTATTTTTAATTTTTCTTTTAATTTTGTTGGGGGAACACTAACAGGGGCTGCAGGAGAAGATAAAATTGGTTCCCATTGACCTGCAAAACAGACCTGCTTGGTACAAGGAGAAAGTCTACCCTCTTAACAAGGTGAAACTATGCAATACCAAATTGTGTTTTATGGGGCGTTTGGGTGTTCCATGAAATTTTAAACAGCTACATTTTGCTTGTTTGGGTCCATTTGAAAATAAAAAAAATATTGTGATTTGGAATGGAGTTTATTAATGAAGTGCAAATGTGCAGTTCATCATATTTTGAATTTCTAGGAGTAATAGATGCCTACTGCAAACAAAGTCCTTTTCAATTATATGACAAACATTAGAATGCAGTTAGCTTCTTGAATGATACACATTAGGATGGTATTGTTGGGAAAAAATGAGACTTACCGAAAAATCGTGGAAGCACAACTAGAAGTTCTTTCTCTTCCAATTAATAAAATAAATTCTTATGATATGACAATAGCACAAAAATATATATTTTCAGTAACACAAAATTAGCCAAAAAATAATCACAAATATCAAACACACAAGACACACAATTTTACATGGAAAACCCCTTCAAATCAAAGGGTAAAAATCACGGGGCTTGAGAGTCCACTCAAAAACTTCACTATGATAAAAGTGTGGGTATAAGATCACAATTTTCAGCTATCACAATGAGTACATAACCCTATTTTTAGCTAACAACATGAGATCTTAAACATCAAAGAGGGAAAGTTGAGAATTTCACCAAAAATATGGTTACTATTCAAATCCGATTTCTGATGCTACAGTGCTTGGATAACCAATCCGATCGTTCAAAATTAGCATCTGTGAGTCCTCTATCTACCGACAAAAAATCAATTCGATCGGACCACGGATGACTTTCCAATCGTCGGTTGATCAAAACTGCACACTATTGCAAAAATCCAGATTTTATCTTCTACTTCTCCCTTTTTATGCCGCACACTCTCTCTCAATGGAATTCTTCTCTGCCAACCTTTTTTTTTTTTTTTTACTTAAATGTGGTGTAAAAAAGGGGCTCCAAATAAGCCTAATAAAGAGCCTAAAGAAAATGGGCTAAAGGGTTGAATGAGTTTCTTCACATAGGAGGGATACCCCAACCCAACAAACCTCCCCCCCCCCAACTATATGGTGGTGCTCGCCATCCCGGCGATCAAGCAACAAGTTTCAAACTTTCTTCTTGGTAAGACTTTAGTCAACATATCAACACCATTGTCATTAGTATGAATTTTCACGAGTTTTAGCAGTTTAGCATCTAGAACATCTCGTATCCAATGATACATTACATCAATATGTTTAGACCTAGTATGAAAGGTCAAATTCTTACCAAGATGAATAGTACTTTGGCTATCACAAAATATCACGTACCTCTCCTGTGTAAAGCCAAGTTCTTGCATAAATCTCTTCATCCAAATCAACTCCTTGCACGCTTCGCTCACTGCAATATACTCTGACTCAGTAGTGGATTATACAACACATTTTTGCAATATGGATTGCCAAGCCACAACTCCCCTTCTAGAAGTGATCAAATAACCTGAAGTAGATTTTTTGGAGTCAATATCTCCAGCCATATCAGAATCTGTATAACCAACTAGAACAGGTTTCTCATTAATAAAAAAAAGTTTCAAGTTGGAGGTACCCTGATGCTCTCTACCTGGGTTAGAAAGAAACCGACTAGCTGTACCAACAGAATAGGCTAAGTCAGGTCTTGTGCATACCATTGCATACATCAAACTACCCACGACTGAAGCATAAGGAACTTTCAGCATGTCCTTCCTTCTCATTTTCTGTGGAAGAACTTTGCTTGACACTCAGTCTATAGTGTGTGGTAAGAGGAGTGCTCACCATTTTAGCTTTGTCCATATTGAACCATATTGAACCTTTGAAGTACTTTTTCATTATACTTCTCCTGTGATAACCACAACTTCTTGACCTTTTTGTCACATGTTATCCTTGTACTAAGTATTTGCTTTACTGGTCCCAAGTCCTTCATCACAAAGGATTTACTCAATTTTTGCTTCAATATGTTAATTCTAGAAGCATTACAACTAATAAGAAGCATATCATCAACACAGAGCAATAAAGTAATAGAATCACCACAAGAGAATTTCTGAACAAAAACACAATGATCAAAAGTAATCTTCTTTTAGACATGTTCCCCCATAACAGACTCAAACTTCTTGTACCATTGTCACGGAGCCTGCTTCAAGCCACACAAGTTCTTCTTCAATTTGCACACATAGTCCTCTTTTCCTTGTGCATTGAAACCCTCTGACTGCTCTATGTTATGCTCTTCTTCCAAGTCACCATGAAGAAAAGCATTTTTCACATCCATTTGTTCAACCTCTAAATCATAGTAGGCTGCCAAACTCAATATAGTTTTGATAGAGGACATTTTTACAATTGGCGAAAATATATCCTCAAAATCAATCCCTTTTTTTTGACTAAAACCCTTAACGACCAATCTGGCTTTGTATCTTGGACTTGACGAATTCTCATCTTGCTTCAACCTGTAAACCTATTGATTTTTCAAAGCTCTCTTACCCTTAGGCAGTTTCACCAGCTCAAATGTATGGTTGTCATGCAAAGATTTAAGTTCATCTTTCATAGCATCAACCCACTGATCTTTGTAGTCACTTTCCATAGCCTCTTTATAACACTATGGTTCTCCTCCACCAGTTAAAAGAACATACTGGTAAGAAGAATACCTCGTATAAGACTGCCGGTCTCTAGTAAACCTTCGAAGTGGAATTGCTAGTGGATTCATAGGTGCTTGGGGTTGATCATCCAAAACATCATCCATCGGAGCATTAAGTTCACCTATACCCTGTTGATCATCATTAACATCTTCTTGCATGTCATTTTCAATTGGATTTGGCGAAGGGGTTAAAGGAATTGGATCTATACCTGTCAAGTTATCACTGCTCCGTGGAACTATCTTCTCTGTCTTTTCAATGTCTTCAATGGTCTGATCTTTAATGAAAACTACATCTCTGCTTCTGATAAGCTTCTTTTCAACTGGATCATATAATCTATACCCAAATTCAGCTTGATCATAACCAAGAAAGATACACTGATGAGTCTTGGCATCTAACTTTGACCTCTCATCCTTTGGAACATATACAAATGTCTTGTAACTGAACACATGCAGGTGATCATAAGAGACGTCCTTGCCAGACCAAACTTTATCTGGAACATCACTCTGCAAAGGAACACTAGGAGACAGATTAATCACATGCGCCATTGTATATAAGGCTTCAGCCCAAAATGATTTAAGCAACTTTGCATCTAAAAGCAAACATCTGACTCTCTCAATCAATGTCCTGTTTATTCTTTTAGCCAGACCATTCAATTGTGGTGTCTTAGGAGGTGTCTTCTGATGTCCGATTCCCTGTAGTCGATAGTACTCATTAAATGGTCCACTATATTCACCGCCATTATTAGAATGAATGCACTTCAATTTCTTCCCTGTTTGCCTTTCAACCGAGGCTTAAAACTATTTAAATGCATCAAATACTTGGTCTTTTGTTTTCAAGGTATAGACCCAAAGTTTTCTTGAATGGTCATCAATAAAAGTCACAAAATAAAGTGCACCACTATGCAACCTTACCTTCAAAAGGATCACAAACATCCAAATGTACCAATTCTAGCAATTCTGATTTTCTTGAAGGAGGGTGACTTTTGAATGAGACTCTTTTCTATTTTCCAGCCAAGCAATGAGCACAGTTCTTCAGTGTAGCACTCTTCAAACCAGAAAGTTGATTCTTCCTCACTAAACAATTAAGCTCCTTTTCAATCATGTGACTAAGTCGTTTATGCCATAACTCAGTTGAGTTTTCATTTTATGTCACATTAACAATGCCTTTGGAAATTGAAGCCTGCATCAAATACAGGTATGAACACTTCTTTTCTTGAGCTATAACCAAGGAGCCTTTATTCAATTTCCACTGACCTTCACTGAAGGTGTTACAAAATCCCTCATCATTGAGCTTTCCTGTTGAAATCAAATTCAAACAGATATTTGGTGCATACTCGACATTTTCGAGCTTTAGTTTGTTCCATTGTTAGTCTCCAAATTGACATCTCCCATGCCAACAACCTATGACAAGCCATCATTACCCATCTTCAATACCCCGGAATTACTAGGCATATAAAATGTGAAGAATTCCTTCCGTGAAGTGACATGAAGTGAAGTTCTAGTATCTATCACCCAACTTGTCTCATTGCATTTTTGGGATCTTTTTTCTCTTGTTTATCACTGCCACCACTATTCTCTCTCTTCTATTTGCAACAATATTTCTTCATATGGCCCATCTTGCCACAATGATGACACTCAAGATTTTTTTATCTTGATCTCGACTTATTTCGGCTTTTATCTCTACCATTTTCGCTTATGTTTTTACTTCTCCCCCTATTTTCAGTAACTAAAACCTCAGTTGGTGATGAAGAACCCTGACGCCTCCTTCTCAAATCTTCATTCAACACACCATTCTTGGCAAATTCCATAGTTTCAACACCATTGGGAGCAAAATTGATAAGTGAAACTCGAAATGTTTCCCAAGAATCTGGTATGGTAGCAAGCAGCCAAAGCCCTATAATTTCATCATCAAAATTAATGCCTATACCAAGTAACTGATTCATAACTCCTTGAAATTCATTCAGATGATCAGCCACAGATGTCCCTTCTTAATATTTTAGTTGCATCATCCTTTTAAGCAAGAATAACTTATTATTGTTAGTCTTTGAAGCATATAAGTTTCAAAGTTTGTTTCACAGAGTACGTGCATGTGTCTCTTGATCAATGTGATTGTAAACATTTTCCTCAACGAACTGCCGAATAAAACCACACACTTTGTGATGCTCAAACTCCCATTCCTCATCAGTCTTAGACTCAGGATTTTGAGTAGCAAAAATAGGAAGATGCAAAGCCTTCACAAATAAAAGGTCTTTCATTTTATTCTACCACAGTTGATAATTTGTGTCATTCAAAAGAATCATTCTACTTGTGCTAACATCCATAATTACACAAGAATATTGAACCTTACCCTAAAACCAGTGTGTTGGGAAGAAACGAGACTTACCAAAAAATCACCGAAGCACAATTGGAAGTTCTTTCTCTCCCATGCAACAAAATCAGTTCTTATGATATGACAATAACGCAAAAATATATATTTTTAGAAGCACAAAATTAGCCCAAAAATAATAACAAATATCACTCGCATGAGACACACAATTTTATGTGGAAAACCCCTTCAAATCAAAAGATAAAAACCATGGGACTTGAGAGTCCACTCAAAAACTTTACTATGATAAAAGTGTGGGTACAAGATCACAATTTTCAGCTATCACAATTTGTACATAACTCTATTTTTAGCTAACAATAAGAGATCTTAAAAATCGAAGAGGCAAAGTTGAGAATTTCACCAAAAAATGTGGTTACTGTTCAAACCTGATATCTAATGCTACAGTGCTTGGATGACCAATCCGACTGTTCAAAATCAGAGTCTATGAGTCCTCTATCTACTGACAAAAAATCAGCTTGATCAGACCATGGATGACCATCCAATCGTCGATTGATCAAAACTGCACACTATTGCAAAAACCCAGATTTTCTCTTCTGCTTCTGCCTCTTTCTGCCACACACTCTCTCTCACTTTTCTGAAGGAATTCTTCTCTGCCAACCCTAATTTTTTTTATTTAAATGTGGTGTAAAAAGGGGCCTCTAAATAAGCCTAATAAAGAGCCCAAAGAAAATGGGCTAAAGGGTTAAATGGGTTTCTCCACATAGGAGGGATACCCGAACCCAATAGGTATCCTTCTAAGGAAAATCCAAATGCCCTTGCTTTATTTTGTTTGAGTTGGATTTTTTTTTTTGGGATTTTTTGATTTCGAGTTTTTATGCAGGTGCCATCCTTGGAACACAATAACCAAGTTAAAGGAGAGAGCCTTGACTTGATTAAATATATTGACAGTAACTTCGAAGGGCCATCACTCTTCCCTGATGTAAGATTTTGATGCTATTGATGTATGTAATTTATTATTTTGATCTCATGAGTTTTATCTTGCAAGAGCTTATCCTTTGAAAATGTAGGATCCTGCCAAGAGAGAGTTGGCTGAAGAGTTGCTATCCTATACTGACACATTCAATAGATCAGTGATTTCTTCATTCAAGGGAGATGGAGTGGATGAAGCTTGTGAGTTGAAAATTTGCTTCCTTTAGGGCTCATTTGGAGAGGATATTTCAGAAATTTATGAACTTGTATAATAATAATATTTCAAATCCCATCATGGCAAAATCCTGAACTTTTTAAATTCTTTGTTTAGGTAACATACGAAAGAAGTTACAAATTTCAATATAGCATTTTAAATCGCAATCATTGCAAAGGAATCATTGGGAAAGATTTTTCACGTGATACCCATTTGGATGTCATTTGGAAAGGGAAGTTGTGTTGTCCAAGTACCCTTTATAATTCCTACAGGTTTTAAAATTGTATTTGCAGTTTATACAAACAAAAAAAAAATTGTTAAAATTGAATTTTAAGTATCTCTTACAATCCAAATTCCTTCTAAAAGTGCCCTATTCAGATGAATCTTTAAGGATTATTCCTATGCAGAAAAAATAAAGCATATATTATAACCATGGAAATACACTGGAGCAGGTGTGGCATTTGATTACATTGAGACAGCTCTTTCCAAATTTGATGATGGGCCTTTTTTCCTTGGCCAGTTCAGTCTGGTAAGTGAACATTTCCCATATTTTTTTTCTGCTCTTTCTGCCTTTTGCCAACTGCTAGTATGGCAGATCATAATGCTCTTGCCACTTTACCCTGTTTCTGTTCAATGTGTTTTTCCATACAGGATTGTTTTCTTAATAAATATGCAAAATGGTAATTATTTGTCTTGCTTTCAGGTGGATATAGCTTATGCTCCATTCATTGAAAGATTTCAGCCTTTCTTATTTGATGTAAAGAAATATGACATCACTGCTGGCAGGTCAAAACTGGCTGCATGGATTGAGGTAAAACTAATCATACTCATCTCCTGTATGTGACCTTCTCTATGGCTGCAAGCTGTGCTCCTTTGTGTAGTTATGCTTTTGAACTTCTAGAGATCTTCATTCTAATTTTAAGGAAACTGAAATTTGAAAATCAAACTTTGAAACCTTGAAGATGTGATGATAAGTAGAATTTGCTTGTTTTTAAATTGAAATTTGGCATCTTGAAGACATAGATTTGAATGTGGTAAAGGGCGTCCCCGGGCCATAAGGCTCCCCGCTTTGCGAGGGTAAGGGGATGGTCGTCACAGTGTATGCAGCCTTACCCCTACTTTTATGTAGAGAGGCTGTTTCCTTGGACTCGAACCCATTGGTCACAAAGGAGTAACCCATGGATTTGAATGTGGTGATAAGTAAAATTTGCTTTTGAATTCTAGACCTCCAAAATTAATTATATATCCAAGAGTGCCCAAAATACCACTAATTCATTGTGTGATTCATGCTGGCTTCCTCAAAATTTTGTCCAAGTTCTTCTAACAGAAGATAAATTACATAATTTACATTCAACTTATACCAATAGACTTGACATCTTGAGATTATTATTATTATTATTATTATTTTTGTGTGTGTGTGTGTGGAGTGGAGGGGAGGGGATTGGTGGTGGGAAGAAATTTAAAACCTATGTGTCTGCTTTGTAATGGTGAAGGTGCTTACACGAATGAATTTTCCTTTCCTGCAATCACTCTCAAAATACCACGTCCCAATTTACTGGTTTGTCCTTGATTCTTATGACAGGACAGCACTACCTAAAGCTAAACTAAAAAACCACTCTGCTTCTATAAACTTGATATTTTGGACCTTAACTTTTTTTCAAAAAAAAAATCACTAATTATTTCTTTGGGATTGAGTTAGGTGAGTTAATATCAAAGTTTTGTACCTTGGCATGTTATGCATGACCTCCAAAGTTTAAAGGTTCAAAACATTTCTGTTAGCAATTAGCATGCCCAAACAAGAACAGAGTTCTAAATGTATTGTGCCATATTCAGTATGATATGAACTGCCAAAAAATATTATTATTTTATGCTCAATTTTTTTCTTTTGAGGAACTGGAGAATTCAGATTTTGGGCGAGAATAGTTACCTTCAAGATTATATGAAACTTTAAGATAGTGTTTGAGAGCTTGTATTTCAGGGCTCGGATTTGAATTTATTTGAATTTGGGAAAAAAAAAAAATACTCAATGTAGTTTTATGCTGCATCTCATACAAATCCTTACATCTAAGTCCAAGATCCTAAATCTATGTTCCCAAATGTAATGCAGGTCTTCTTATATAAAGAAATTTTTTGGTTTTCAATGTCAAAATTGCAAAATATATTAGTGGTAATCGGAGTATTATCTGCATTTGGGTATTACTCATTTTGAGCAGTGATTCTCCTTTTCATTGGAATAATATTGTGGCATATTGTCACGTAGGAGTTGAACAACAATGAGGCTTTCAAACCAACCCGACATGATCCAAAAGAGCTCGTTGAAATCTACAAACGACGGTTCATGGTATTCCCTGTTCACTACTCATTGTCTCATTAATATGAATTTGATTTCTCTGAAATTATGGTATATCAACTCAAATCACAAGTGGAAATATCTAGCTACTGAATACCCATCCATCATTCATGCGCAGGCCCAGCTCTAAACTCCAGGCCATTCAAATTCGCAAATTGCACGCCCATCTTCTCATGTTCTGAAAATGGCTCTAAACTGAAATGCATGTTGTTGTTGTGTACCTTGTGCTTAGCTTGTTCCAAAGACTTTAGTTATGTGTTAGCAGTTTCTTGCGTTTGAAACGGGAAAACTCAGGTTGGAAACCTTTTTGTCAATGTAATCGAACATTAGGAAATTAGAAGTGCTTCCAATAATAAGAAGCACTTGGGGACTTTCTATGATGCAATGCCAGTATACTTTCATTCTAAAAAGAATTAGATAAAATATAATATAAAATTATATTGAAATTTATTTAAATTCACTCAAATTCTAATTTAAGGTTCGAAATCCATGCTCTCAAACACTACTTAAATAAATTTGTGATGTTGTCAACCTGAAGAGGTTTGATGGAACAAACTTTGGTTTACTTCTCTTGAAAGTTGACGATCTATGTGTCATGGTTACATTATTAACTCGACAGTAGATAATTTATTCATACCAAATAATAATGGTCGCTATAAAGAATTTTGAAAATGTCTTGAGAGAAAATTTTATCGTCAAAGTTGTTGGAAGTTAGAAGTCCTTTGCGAGTAAATTTAATAATTATAAGATTGTTGGTTCTATTTCCAATGTGGAACAATTTTACGAATTTGAAATGAGTTTAATACAAATGATCCTAATTCATAAAATATAATATGAGTGGAATAGTTATTTGCATTTGAACAAGCACAAAATTATGTTTGTTTGAGAAATGAAATATGATACGAGGACAAGAAAACACTATTTATATATCTATTGTTAATTATAAGAAAGTTTAGACACTTTTCAATCAATTTTTTTTTTAATCCATTTTTCAAAAATGGTCTCAATTGAAAAACGATCTCATAATTACAACATTTGCAAATGAGTAGAGAATAAAAGTAATTTAATCAATTAATTTTATTTTAAAAATGGAACGAACTTTTGTTTTTCTATTAACAATCCATTGTCCAATAAAATGATTATTTTTTCAAAAATAAAGTACTTATGTTTTTTAGAGTCATTGGATTTAGATAAAATGTAATATAAAATTGTGTTGAAATTCATCCAAATCTACTTAAATCCAAATTTAAAACTTGAATTCTATATTCTCAAACACAATGAACAACTCGGCACAAATTTATATTATTTTTTTAATTCTCCATTACTCTTACAATGTGCCTTCAGCTAATAGTTTGCTCTAATGTTATATTTGAGAACATGAATTTCGAACCTTTGATTTTGATTTGGGTGGATTTAAAAAATGTTGAATACAATTTTATGTTATGTTTTATCCAAATATAATATAACTCTAAATTCAAGAGTTGAGAGATTTAAAAAAGAACATAAACATAAAAGAAAGATGGTACAAGTAAATATAATCAGATAAAAAGTTATTTCAATTAATATAAAGAATAAATATTTTTATTATAAAAATTAAATATATATTTCTTATTTTATTTCTAGAGAATTTTTGAATTTAAATTTGTATGGATTTGAAAAAAATGTATTACAAAATTATATTAATTTTATTTAAATATACTCAAATCAAAATCCAAGTCCCAAAATATAATTTTGTTTTTTTAATTTCTTTGAATAACATCAGCTTTATCATAGTGATTTACTTCAAAATAATAATATTTTTATTTTATAAATAATTATTGTATTGTTTATATATTAGTTCCTATTTTTTCATCGTATTTCATTTCCATTAAATTGTATTTCATTCCGTTTTTTTTTTTTTAAAAACTATTTTCATGTTGCCCAGAGTTTTCACGGCAATCTTTTTCGCTAGTAAAAAGGCACAAAACAATTTCTGCTGCAACTTGATCGGCTCCCTTTATAAGACGCTGAACCAATGAGTCGCAGGAAGACTCTCTCTCTCCCTCTCTCTCTCTTCGCGATCAATTTTTCTGCAATTCAGTTCAAGAATCAAAAGCAAAACTTCATTCCCAATGTTCTGTAAGTTGTTCTCAATCTATCCATTAATGTATATTTTCCTATTTTCTTTTCATTGACATTCAATTCAATCTGTAAGTCTCTCTTCCCATTCTCTACCTCTCACACTTGGACGGTTTGGATCGTTCTCTGTAATGGGTTGTACTGTGAGAGAAAAGCATATCAGAACCAATAGAAGGCGACCCCGATCCACGAAACCGGATCTCGATCACACTAATCCTTTGGGCCCAGCATCGATCTCTAAATCAATACTCGAATCGGGTATCAAACCATTGCATTACCATCTGGCTATGAACAATCCCTCACAAAGCCCTAGCCATAATCCTAGTTTTGATGATAGTGGTTGGGGTTACTGTACTGAAGAACAATTAGAGGAAATACTATTAAAGAACTTAGAGTTCTTATACAGTGAAGCTATCTCGAAGCTTGTGGCTTTGGGCTATGATGAAGGTGTTGCTCTGAAAGCAGTACTTCGGAACGGCCATTGTTATGGGGGCATGGATGTATTATCAAACATATTGCATAACACCTTAGCTTATTTGAATGGTAGCTGTGGGGGTAGTAATGTGAACTTGGAGGAATCTGAGCCTCTGCTTACAGATTTGAGGCAGCTGGAGGAGTACTCGCTAGCAGGTATGGTGTGTTTGTTACAACGGTTGCGCCCGCATTTGAGTAAAGGCGATGCCATGTGGTGTCTCCTCATGTGTGATCTTCATGTAGGTCGTGCTAGCGCTATGGAAATTCCAGTTCTTCATTCGCAGGCAAGCAATGGGTGTGGTTCAGCACCTGGTAATGTTGAGAGCGTTAACAATAATTTGGAGGGTGTCACTCCGGCTCTTTGTAAGTTTCATGGTGGTTGGGGATTTGGAAATGATGGTTCTGAATTTCTGGTTAATGGGTTCTATTCAGATGGACCGAGTATGACTTTGCAGAGAGATATTGAATGCCCGAAGAGGTTTAACCTTACACCTTCAATGAAGTCTTTGTTGAAGCGGAATGTTGCAATTTTTGCTGCAGGGTTCCGAGCAAACTCAAAACAGATGCTGATGCAATCACAGGCCTGCCCCAGCTCTTTGTCGAGTGGGGATTCCTCAATGGGGTTTGTGTCAGGGGCTACAGTGCCAGTTGAGCAGTGTGAGGAGTCTAGGAATGCAAAGAACCAAGATATGGTTAGCTCGGTGTTGAGTAAATTTCATGATTTGAATATCGATGATAATCTGGAGCGTGTGGCAGAAGATCAGAAGGATGAGATGCTTCTAAATTTGATCCATCAAATTAAGGAACTTGAAAAGCAGGTAAAGGAGCGGAAAGAGTGGGCCCATCAGAAGGCAATGCAAGCTGCTAGGAAGCTTAGTAATGACCTAATGGAGCTTAAGATGCTGAGAATGGAGAGAGAGGAGACACAACAGCTAAAGAAAGGGAAGCAAACTCTTGAGGACTCAACAATGAAGAGGCTTTCAGATATGGAAAACGCTCTAAGGAAGGCAAGCAGTCAAGTAGACCGTGCAAATGCAGCTGTGAGAAGACTTGAGAATGAGAATGCAGAAATTAAAGCAGAGATGGAGGCTTCCAAGTTAAGTGCGTCCGAATCAGTTACAACCTGTTTGGAAGTTGCCAAGAGGGAGAAAAAATGTCTGAAGAGGCTTTTGGCTTGGGAGAAACAGAAAACAAAGCTGCAGGAGGAGATTTCAGAGGAGAAGCGGAAGATTTCTGAATTGCAACAGCAGTTGGTCCAGATTGAGCAGGCTCAGAAACAAGCTGAGGTACATGGAATTGTATAGATTAGCATAAAACTAATGCAACAAATGGTGAACCTGAAATATTCCTTGTGATTGTGTCCATCTCGTCAACTTATGCAGGTAGATGCCTTGCAGGTTCTTTTTTTTGTCTTGAATGGAATGCATTGACTTCAACTTTAAACTGACACATTCAACCTATCCATATGTTTTTTAGTCCAAGTCTCACAGCCTGGGCCACTCAATCTTGAGTTACAAATGGGGTATAGACCTGACCGCACCAACCCCCTCGCCCCTCGCGGCCACAAAAAAAAAAAATTGAACTTGAGATCTCCAACATGGATATCTCATGCTCATACCATTGCATGTGAACCCTAAGGGACACTGACCTATCCTTATTAATCTGTAAACTGAGAAGAAAAAGCAGTGACGCCAACAAAGTAATGACTGAAAATTCATTTTTTGGATCCCTGCCGATGCTATATGGCCCACTTCTATTTTTTCAGTTTTCACTTGGGATTTATGCTGTTAGCCTTTTGTCATTCTTTCCTCTTCTAATTTTCAGTTTAGACCTTTTCTTCATCCCATCCAAGGGTTGACCTGCCCTTGAGAATGATCTACAAAAATGAGTTGGTGAAATGCATAATTAGCATGTGTTGGTTGGGTCTTCTAAGGAATGCATACTTTGAAGTTTCTCTCTATTTATTAATTTTCTGTGCCGTACAGATTGTTTTACTTGATTTTTATTTTTCATCTGTGAAACTTTTTGAAGTAAAGCTTAGGTGCAACGGTAAGGTTGTCGCCGTGTGACCTGGACGTTAGGGGTTCGAGGCGTGGAAACAGCCTCTTGCTAAAATGCAAGGTAAGGCTGCATATTATAGACCCATTGTGGTCCGCCCCTATCCTGGACCCTGCATACACGGGAGCTTTGTGCACCGGGCTGCCCTTTTTTATCTGTGAAACTTTCTCGAAAAGACTAAAGAAATGAAAAGACAGAACCATATGCATATCATGTACAAACTAAGGAGAGGGATTTTCTTTTTCTTTTTTGGATAAAATTGTGTAATTGAATTGCCGATGGATCCAATGTGGAGCCCCCCAAACTACAAAGACTGGCTCAAGGAGCACACATTGCATATTCTCAGCAAAAACTAATAAAAAATTTTTTAGGTTACAAAGATCCATTGACTAAAGTAACTGAGAAAATTAGAATGCGGGCAATCTGACAAAGTGCAAAGGCAATATTTGCAGTTCATTTGTAGAAGGATGATAACTCATTTTCAGGAACACTTTGAACTCAAGCTTAGCTTGGGTTATGACCTGTGAATAATAAATCACAACCCAATTTCAAAATGAGATTTGTTTTTGTTTGGGTGGTTGAGGTTCCATGGCTTTGGTCATCAGGAAAGTCTATGTTAAGAGCCTAAATTGGGCAGTTCAAGGTATTAGAAATCGTTGCTTAAATTTTGTTAGCTTCCAGTTATCCTAAACCATCGAATTAGTTACTTTTAGAACAACTAGGTGATGGCATTACAGCTTATTTAGCTTGTTCATCTGGTAATTGTCCAAAGTTCATGAAGATCACTTTGATACGATATAACTTTTTGGTAGAGTTTTTGCAACTGAAACAACATTACATTGGCCTTGGTTGATTTGCAACATATTTTTGCATTGAAAATGATCATTATGAAAAAGGAATGATTTATTTTAAAAATTGAAATGTGATACAATGAAAACTAGAGTGTTAATAACTTAGTATGCAACATACCTCAATAAAAACTTTTTATTGTACTCAGTTGTTTTTTAACCTTCCTTTTTTCCTTCACCTCTTTCAATTTGAGCTAAATTATTCCTTTTGGGTGCAATTATTGGTCTTCCAAGCAATGATAAAACCAAGTAGGCGGCTTGATTGATCACAATGAACATATGTCAGAGACATTGCATGATAGTAAGCTCTAGTCTGAAAATACTCTTATTAATGAGATCTTGGTGGTGTTCTTGTTTGATAAGCTTAGGCAAACAGAAGTGGTGAGACAGTGTTTTGTAAAAAGGGTTCTCTTCTCTAGATTTCATTCCCTTGGGAGGGTGCAGAGTGTGACGATCACTGCTGCCTCCAGAAGAAAGATGACAAGCTTTGGCTCAGTGTTGTTCAAGTATCTAAAGCTTGCCTTTTGAGTAAACTCCTCCACCTTAAGAGTAATTTGCAAGAGTTAAGAGCACCATTTGCAACTAATCTGGAGATGCCCAGTCAAGGCGACCCCTTTGACGCCCCTAACAATATCTTCCTCCTCTTCTTCCCCTCCCGTCTTTAGGCAGTGCTGTGGTGGGATGTCTTGGCATCCCACCCTCTTTCTTTGAGAGATTCATGCACCCTATAGCTAGCTGTACTTCTACCAATCTCCACCTCACTGGTATGAAAAGGAAGTGATGATTTTCCAGATTTGAGGTGTGGCACTTTTTGCTTGTAGCCAAGCGGTCATGAAAACTTTGATCATTTATCTGTCAAAAGGTGTTGCATCTTAACGAAGGTGAAAGAGATTGGTGAACTACTTTCCTTCCTATGCATTGCTTCTCAGGGTTCTTCCTATCAACAAAAAACAACGACAATAAACCAAGCCTTAAATCCCACTAGGTGAGGTCGGCTACATAAATGTTTTTCTGCCAATTTCTATGATTGTGGGAGCCGAAGCCTCATCTCATTCCAACTCCTGAAAAATTCTTTCATACTGCTAGAGGGGCTTTGGATCCTCACAAACCAGACTTTCCTCTTGTCCCTTTTAGTACCCTTCTAGTTCTAGTAGAATATGATCTCAGAAATGCTGTCTTGGAAGATAACAAAGCTCACATGCCACTGGTGCACATTGGGATTGCCAGCCACCTCTCATCAGTCAAACAGGATTCAGCAATACCTCAGCTGGTTCCTTCAGCATTCAAGTGGTCAGAATATCCTGCACCTTGAATCTCATAAGTTCGAGGAGTCAAAATCAATTTCAAATTCTAATTCATCTCATACTGCCTCAAATCCCACCTCGCTATCACTCCTCTGATCAAAGAAAATGCCGTACTTCTGATGCTAGCTGGGGAAGCTCTTCTGCAGGTTTTCTTTGGACCTGTTTCTATTGGGACTGAGCACTTTAATGTTTATCTTGATGTCTCTCTGGTTGGCCCGGGTTTAACCTGTTTCTTCCTGAGCTCTTCCCCTCATAATGTCGGGTTTCACTCCAATACATTCCCAATTACTCAAACCCTTCTCCTTGGTTCTACCATGGCAGTTCCCTCAGCTTTCCCAAACCAGCACCCTTTAATCAAGCCCAAACAATATCCTCACCTGAGCAAAGGCGTATCAAATGACATTTTCCTTGAGCACCCCTGACGAACTTTTGATTGATTTTAGTCCTCAGTGTCACTCCCTCTACTCTAGCTCTAATAGCTCATCTTGAGCTGATTCTGATATTGATATTTCAGATTGGGTAGTCTCTAGAATTGAACGACTTATTAGTTCCTTCTTAGGCCTTAGTTATGACCATTGGAGCTTAAAAAGCTTTCTTGCTCCATTAACTATGATTGAGATAACACTTCTTCTAATAGACATGGCGATGCCAACTCTAAACGTGATCACAACCATTCTCTCCCATTAAGCGTCAGAGGCCTTAACAGTCAAGAAAAAAAGCTCACTACTCTCTGCCATAAAATATGGAATCCAGATATCCTGTGCATGTAGGAATCTAAAACAGACAAAGCTGATCAATTCCTGATCAACTCTCTTTGGAGCTTCAGGCTTGGTGGCCGCAGGTGGTATCATCATAATCTTGAAAGAAACTTCCAACCAAGAACGGTCAGTGTGCGGCCTACTCCATGAAGACAATTAAACAGACTTCTTATGGAGATAACTTAGCAGAGCCCATGAAAGCATGCCTGGTCCTTGGTGCATCTGTGGTGACCTCATTGTAGTAAGGTCTTTGAAGCACTGATATCGACATGTGACACAGACATGATGCAACAGCGATACAATGGAATGACTATTTTTGAAAAACAAGGATACAACATGGCAGGAACATTGAATTAATTAATCTTAAAAAAATTACATATTTAGGCATATTTAGTATTTCCTTATTTTCTTTTAGATGTAAAATATTGCACTAAAGTAAATTTATAATAAATTATTGAATTATAGGCATTATTAATGTACATTCTACAAATAAAAATTTCATCTACATTCAACAGTAAGGTTGCTCCTCAACCTCTCTGCATAAAAGCAGGGGTAAGGCTGCGAAGTGCAAACACTGTGACAAGCCTCCCCCTACCCTTGCAAAGCAAGGAGCCTTGTGGCCTTTGGATGCCCTTCTTTATTTATTGCTTGTATGCATATTTCATAATTTCACACTGCACATTTATAAAGGTACTGTCAGATTTATAACACAATCATAAAAGTATCCTCAATGATAAAAAGTTACAGAATGACAAAAACAACAAACTGGCAATAAGAAGCGTGAAAAATATTGATCCAAGAACAAGTAGTTGTCTAACAAAAAAGTATGAAAAAAACACAAAAAAAACTATGTATTGGACCATCTCAGGAAGTGTTAGGGCCATGTCCAAAAACATATTGAGTTGTGTTGGAAAAATAAATAAATAAAATTTTAATTTTTAATAAGTGTTGGATGAATGTCAGTGTCATCTACATTCCATTTTTCTGTATTGATTTTCCATAATTTGACAACTCACATTTATAGAAGTGCTATCAGATTTATAACGTAATCATAAAAGTATCATCAGTAATTAAAAAAAAATCTCCTAAAGACAAAAGACAACAAACAAATGTTGATAAGAAGCATGTTATCTAAAAAAAACTGGTAATAAGAAGCATGAAAAGCATTGATCTAAGAACAAGTACCTGAAGAAGTATAAGAAATATGCGGAAGGATGTAATGGACCGTCTCAGGAAGTGTTTAGGGTCGTGTTAAAAAAATATGTTTATATTAATTAATTTTATTTTAAATAAGAGTTGGATGAGTGTCTGGAAAAACCATCACTTGGAGATTCTTCCAGTCAGTGCTTCCTAGAAGGCACCTCCATGAAAGGAATGGGTGCACAAAAAGAGTAACCCCCATGATGGCCATAGCAAATTTTTCATAATTCAGCATTCAACACCGATTGGTCAATCTTCTCCTCAATGGAGCTCAATTTTATGTGGAATAATCATGAAGATAACCATTTGCTCTCCTAATTTGACATGCTTTTAGTGTTTCAAGAATAGGAAGTTCCAATCAGCTCTTCCCTATATCCTCTTTGACCACTCACTAATACTTCACCTTTTCAAGCTGCCCCTCTTTCATCCTTGTGAAAATTAAAGTTTTGAAATCTGAAATTTGTTCCTGGAAAATTTATTCCTCTGGAACTGTAGATTTTCAGGAGAATAACATCCTGCTGCAGCCATAGAGCTTCGATGTCAAGGTAAGAAACCTCTACTCTCTCGTATCCTGAAAAAGCAACTCTTGCAGTCTTTGAACATTTGCTAGCTGTGGAAGAGGTTGCATTGTGGCAAATGTCCAAGGAGATATGGCTTAAAGAGGAAAACCAAATTCTTTCACTTCATGGCCTCCATTCATAGGAGGTATAATTTCATCTCTAAAATCAGTCTTCAAGAAAAAAGGAAATACTTTTGATGATGGGGAGAGTATTAAAGAGGAAGTAGTGAATTACTATACTATGATGTACTGCCTTTGAGGTCTTTAACAGCTTCCTGATAATTTGTGGCTGGAAAAGACCCTTCCTCGAAGATTAAGCTCTTCTGGCCATCAATAACTTAAATGGTGATAATGCCCCAGCCTGGACGAGTCACTCTTCTGCTCTCTTTCAGTGTTGCTGGTCTCTTGTGAAAATAGAGATTAAGGCATCTTTGCCAGAGTTTTTTCCATCTGCAGATTTGGAAAATGCTTGAATTTAACCTCCATTGCTCTTGTCCATGACAAGAAAAGTGCAGAAAATTCTCAAGATTACACGTCCATTAGCCTCGTGTTTGTTCAATAAAATTGTCTAAAATACTTGCAGGCAGATTGAGATATGTGATGGTTGCAATCACCTCCGCCAACCAAGATGACTTTATTCATGGTAGTTGAATACTTTGATGCCTCCCTCATTGCCAATGGGTGCATTGCCAAACAAACAAAAAACAGATGCAGCCGCATTCTTTGGAAGTTGGACTTGGAAAAGGCTTTTGACCAGGTCAGTTGGGATGTGTTGTCGCACCCCAAGAAAAAATGTTCGTGGTGAACTTGGAGAAGGTGGATCCAAGAATATCCTAAGCCTCGTCCTCGATCCTTATCAACAGTGAAGCCGGTGGGTGCTAGTACCATTACAGTTTCTGATCTTATTTTTGCTGACAATACTCTTAATTTTATGTAGGGACTCTCCTGATGATCTATGATGGCTAAGAAGGCTGCTTCTTTGTTTTGAAGCTGTTTCCGACTTTAATATCAATATTAGCAAAAGCAAGATTCTTCCCCTTGTCAGTGTTGATCACGCTGCTGGACTGGCCTCTGTTCCCACCTGCCACGTGGATTCTCACCTCTCCACCTACATGCGCCTCTCTTCAAGGCCAATACCTCATAAGACAGGATGTTACTGGTTACTTTAGTTTTTTAGTGTTACTGCTATGTTTTATTGCTTTACTAGTGAACGTGAGTTGAGTTAGTAAGGTTATATGCTCATTGTTATGTATTTGGCATGTCATAGATAGAGGAAAGAACGTTGTGATTGGGTCTTCCAATTTACCCAACACTTTAACATGGTAATAGAGCATGGTCCCAAGCCCTAAGTGTCACAGCCTCCGTCAAACCGAAGCCTAAAACCCTAAATCTGCTGCATGTCTACCACATTAGGAGAATTGCTGACACTACTGTAGGGCCCATAAGACATAGCAGTTGTCAGAAATTTCTTGGATGATACTTCCAGTTCAGGAACACCAAATCCACTTTAGACCTTGCAAATTAAACACCGTAGCCACCATAGACACGGCGATAGCCCATAGCCGGAGCTGTCCTTACACGCTAGTCGAAGGCTGGCAATACTAATCCCGTGCACTGGCGCATCGAGCTTCATAAAGCCATATTTTTGGCCTGAATTAATCCTGTGTTGTTCGAATCCCTCTATAAACTATAAACCATCTCTTTGAAAATTTTTTTGTGATGGATATTTGTCCAAAATTTTAGATACTTATGTGCGGCACTCTGGGAATTATGGTGTGGTTTTGGAGGCTGTTTGTCAGTGTGCATTGAGTTCATTGAGACCGAAACAGTGGTATTTTCTCTGTTTTTCTTTATTTGTTTAGTTGTTTATCTTGTTCAATTTCAACTCCACCTATGATGCACTTAATGTCATAATTTTTCACACACAGCCGGTCCCAAGCTCGGGAAAAGGAGGAAGGTTGCATTGGGTAGCTGACAACTAGTATAAAATTTGTCAGATCACTATGATATGAATCCTTACCAAATATTTGTTGGGGCATCCCCTATGAGTGATGCGTTGCACTTGTACCACCCGGGTGTAGCAATGGGCGATGGTGGGCTAGGTTGTTGCCTTGAAGCGACATCCCATGTTGGCGCCCGGGTATGGTGTCAAATATGAGGGTTCCTGCATCATTCTGGACATGGGCAAGTAAAGAAGTTAGTTCAGGAAACTAGGATTAGATTAGCAACTTGGAATATAGGGACACTTACGAGTAAAAACATGAAAATTGTGGACACAATGATTAGACAAAAAATTAATATAATTTTCCTTCAAGAAACTAAGTGGGTGGGGGGAGAAAGCTAGAGAAATTGATAAATTTGGATTTAAACTTTGGTACGTTGGAAAAGAAAAACATAAGAATTGAGTAGGAATTATTGTAGACAAAAACTTAAAAGATAGCGTTGTTGATGCAAACAAAGTAGGGGAGTGCGTGAGAGGGAGAGATGAGGGATGAGAGCTAGATTAGGGCTCGGATGGCAGGGAGGTCTGGTGCGCTGGGAGAGTAGCCGTGAATGGAGAGACAGAGATCGAAAGAGGGTTGCGGAGGCTTAGAGGAGGATGGAAAATGGAGAAGGAGAGCTTCAAGGAGGAGAGAGGAAGAAGAATGGAGATCAGAGGGATGAAAGGGGGCAAAATCGCGAAAGCTAGGGTTAGGGCACGAAGAAGGAATAGTTCTAAGTCTAATATTTTAAAGTGCCCTGCCGACACTCATCGACGGGTAGCCGTTGAAGGTTCGTCGACAAGAGCCTTGTGCTCGTCGACGAAAGCAGTGAAAACTGTTGCCTTTAGAATTCAGAACAGCCAAGAAGGAATAAGAGAATTGAGTGAGTTTTTCACTCATCGTTTCAAAAACAAAGAGCAAATTTATTTTCTTCTATTCTTTTATTGACAAAGTCCCTGTTTGAAAGAGTTTCCTACGAAAAAAGGGGTTGAGGAGACCTTTGCAACGTGTTAATCTAAGGGCATTCCTTATGGCAGAAACTAAGATAGGTCCTTGGGGGTGCACATGCCCAATTCATGCCTGATTTTACTGAACCTTTCTTGGTTTAGGGTTTTGTTAAAATATCAGCCAGTTGATCTTCAATATTCACGTATACTAATTTAACATCCCCCTTTTGAACATGATCTCGAATAAAGTGGTGCTGTATCTCAATATGTTTGGTCCTAAAGTGCAGGCATGAGTTTTTCGAGATATTGATGGTACTAGTGTTGTCACAACAAATTGGTTTTGCACCCTCCATAGTCAGCATCTGAGTAGCAGGTGAGATCAAATGGAGCATTCTTAGGGTAAAAGGGCCTTTAGTTATGTGTTCCTGCTAGGTACCCAAAAATTCTCATGATGACATTAAGATGTGACTCTTTGGGGCATGATTATAATCTAGAACATAAGCAAACGCTGAACATAGTATCAGGTTTGCTGGAAGTGAGGTACAACAAACTACCAATCATCCCTCGGTATAGTTTTTGGTCAACATTCTTCCCTTTTTCATCATTATCAAGTTTCGTTGTTATGCTCATAGGGGTTGCTTTAGGTTTTCCCATTTCAAGACCAAATTTCTTAAGCATGTATTTGACGTATTTGTTTTGATTAATGAAAATTTCATTCTTCATTTGTTTTATTTGCAACCCAAGGAAGAAGGTTAATTCGCCCATCATACTCATCTCAAATGTTTCCTGCATAGTTTGGGCAAATTCTTTACACATATTCTCATCTGTAGCACTGAAAATGATATCATCTACGTAAATTTGTATGCCTAGCATATCATTTTCCTTATGTTTCAAGAACAAGGTAGTGCCAAATTTTCCTCTTGTGAAGCCATCTTCCAAGAGAAACTTGCTTAATCATTCATACTAAGCTCTTGGTGCTTGCTTGAGTCCATAAAGAGCTTTTGAGAGTTTAAATACATATTCAGGATGTGTATGACTCTCAAAACTTGGGGGTTGTTTAACATAAACTTCTTCATTAAAGTACCCATTTAGAAAAACACTCTTTGCATCCATTTGAAATAACTTGAAGTTTTTATAGCAGGCAAAGGCAAGCAGCATCCTAATGGCTTCAAGTCTTGCTACAGGGGCATAAGTTTCATCATACTCAATTCCTTCTTGTTGGTTATACCTTGTGCAACCAATCTAGTTTTGTTTCTTACAATATTTCCATCCTCATCTTTCTTATTCCTAAACATCCATTTTGTGCCAATTATTGTTGTGTTCTTGGGTTTAGCAACCAATTCTCATACTTTGTTTCTTTCGAATTGGTCAAGTTCTTCTTGCATGGCAATAATCCAATTTTCATCATTTTCAGTCTCCTCAAAGTTTTTAGGTTCTAGTTGAGACACGAAGGCTATATGATTACATCCACTTCTCAAGTGAGATCGAGTACTAACTCCTTGGGATGGATTACCTATGACAAGGTTGGTTGGGTGGTTTCTAACGAATATACATGCTCTAGGGAGTTCTTGATTTTCTTCTTCAAGTCTTACAGAGTCTTCCTTAGGTGATGACTCTTGATGATCATTTTTTATTTCTTGGGAATTTTCATTTTGTTCATCGTTTATCTTAAGTTGCTCAAGTTCCTTCTCAATTCTCATGGTAGTTACTTGATCATCCTCGTCAACTATTTCTTTGGGTGCATTAGGGTTAGTTTCATAAAAAATAACATGTATTGATTCTTGAATAATTTGAGTCCTTTTATTAAATACTCTGTAGGCTTTACTGTTCATTGCATACCCTAGAAAGATCCCTTCATCGGATTTTGAATCAAATTTGGCTAAATGATCTCTATCATTTAGAATGAAGCCTTTGCATCCAAAAACCTTAAAGTGTGAGATGTTAGGTTTTCTACCCTTCCAAATCTCATATGGGGTTTTTCCTATCTTGGATCTAATGATGACACGTTTGCTAACATACCAAGTTGTACTAACGGCTTCAGCCCAAAAATATTTTGGAAGTTTATGTTCATTGAGCATTGTCCTAGCCATTTCTTAGAGCGTTCGGTTCTTCCTTTTCAACTACTCCGTTTTGCTGTGGAGTTTTAGGTGTGGAGAAATTGTGTGAGTAACCATTTTTTTACAAAAGTCTTCTAACTCTTGGTTTCTAAATTCTCTTCCCCTATCACTCCTAATATGAACAATGGGCATACCTTTTTCATTTTGTACTTTACCACAGAAGTGAATGAAAGCACTGCATGTGTCACTTTTGTTTGCTAAAAAGATAACCCAAGAAAATCTAGAGAAGTCTTCAACAATAACAAATGCATACAAGTTTCCAGTTATGCTTGCAACATCATTTGGCCCAAATAGATCAAGGTAAATTAACTCTAATGATCTTGATGTGCAAATCACTTTCTTCATTTTAAACGATGATTTATTTTGTTTTCCATAATGGCAAGCATCACATACTTTGTCTTTAACATAGTTATCTTTACGCAAGCCATTTACTAACTCTTTAGAAGATAGTTTATGCACAAGGTCCATGCTAGCGTGACCTAACCTCCTATGCCATAGCCGACTAGACTCACTTGTTACAACCATACATTTTACATCACAAGAATTTATGTCATTAAATTCAATGGTGTATACGTTTGATTCCCGCTTGCCCACTAATATAGTATTTCCATGTAAGTCAGTTATTGAACATTGTGTGGATGGAAATAAAACATTTAGTCTTTATCACATAGCTGACTAATACTTAACAAATTATGCTTAAGCGTATCTACAAGAGCAACATTTTCAATGGAGAGAGAGGAGTTACCTATTTTACCTTTACTTATGATTCTTCCCATGGCGTTGTCTCCGATTGTCATGAGTCCTTCTTTCTTGTAGATGAGTGAGAGGAATTTGCTGGCGTCTTCCGTTAGATGCCTTGAGCACCCGCTATCAAGAATCCACTTGTTTTTCATCATGGAGGTCTTCAAGCAAACCTGCAGAGAGAATTAGGTGATTTGTTTTGGTACCCAATTTTCCTTGGGTCCTATGGGGTTAGTGTTCTTGACCACCCATACATATTTCTTTCTTTTTCCTCTATTTCCTCTAAAAGGACAGGTGAAGCGTACATGACCCTTTCTCTCACAATATAAGCAAGTTTTATTAGCATGCAAAGGGTTTGGTTTGGTTTGGGTGCCGGATTTTTGTTAGGAAACAAGTTTCTTTTGGCACATAAATTTGTAATACCAATAGATTCGCATGAAGAAAAACCATAGTCTAAACCTTCTTTGTAAATCCCAAATCTTTGGGCCCCAAGTATTTTGTCAAGATTTTCCCTTCCATTTGTAAACTTATAAATAGTCATGCTTTGGTCCTCTATTTTCTTTTTCAAAGACAAGTTTTCTTCAACACTTTCATTGATTTGGTTTTTCAACTTTTCGATTTTCTTTTGAAAAAACTCATGATCTAATTGAGAACTTTTATTTAGCTCTTCAATTTTTGCATTCAAAGATGCATTTTCTTCCTTTAAAGTGGAACAGAGACATACTTCTTTTCTCTTGCATTTTGAATGAGTTTCTTCAAGATGTTTATTTCTTCTTTTAGTTGCAATTAATTCATTATAGAGTTTTCTACAAGTATCTTCTAATTCATCATATGAGGGAGTGTTTTCGTCATTAGAAATTACCTCATCTTGCTCATCCGCCATGAAGCAAAAGTTGGCTACTTCTTCTTCGTTTTCTTCATCGGTAGAAAGTCCATCAAGCTCGTCTCATTCGGTTGCATTCATGGCTTTGTATTTCTTTTTATCTCCTTGCTGATTATTCCCTTTGTTTTTGAATAAGGGACATTCGGCCATCCGATGACCGGGCTTCTTACAATTGTAGCACCTCATACTCGATTCTCCCTTATTCTTTTGCTTACCTTTCTTGTTTAGCAAGAAACTTCTAATTCTCCAGGTGATGAGAGCAACTTCTTCCTCATTGTCGCACTCTTCTTCTTCTTCGATAATTTCCTTCTTGCTTGTTGTCTTTAGAGCCATGTCCATTGTCTTTTTTGGCTTTTCTACTTCAGCTAAGGCGTTCTTCTTCTTGATCTCATAGGTCATGAGAGACCCAATGAGCTCATCGAGAGTGACCTTAGAAAGGTCTTTTGCTTCTTCAATCGCCGTAGACTTCGCGTGCCATGACTTTGGTAATGAACGAAGAACTTTCTACACATTATCTTCCATAGAATATTCCCTACCAAGTGCTTTCAGTCCGTTCGTTTTATGTGTAAAATGTGTAAACATGGAAGTAATCAACTAACCTTCCTCCATTTTAAACATTTCATATCCTTTGACTAACATATAAATTTTTTATTTTTTCACCTGAGTTGTACCTTCATATGTTACCTGGAGCTTCTCCCACATTTCCTTTGCTGTGTTGCATCCGCAAATCTGGTTGTATTCTTCATCGTTCACAACACAATAAAGAAAGTTTTTTGCTTTAAAGTTTAGTTGTGCCAGTTTTGCATCAGCTTCTGAGAGTTTCCCAATCAGTATGATTATAATTTTCGTCATCCTTGAATACGTAATCTCCTTCGGTGATTACATTCCACATTTTGTAGTCATATGCTTGGATGAAGATTGACATTTGGTCTTTCCATGCCGGATAGTTGATTCCGTAGAACTTAGGTGGACGGTCAACCAATTGTCCTTCGGCAAACGTATCCGCCATTTGATCTTTTCGCCTGGATGTTACTCCGAATGTCCAGTGACTAGAGCTCTAATACCACTTGTTGGCTTGGGTGTGCGTCTAGAGGGGGGGGGTGAATAGATGTCTTTTGCGGATATAAAACTTTTTCTGCAATCACAAAAATAACTTGGCAAGTTGCAAGAGTATTATATTACAATTTTTATTCAAGGCAAATAATAACAAGCAAACAATATGAAAGAGGAAGGATAAGAGAAGCTTAACACGGCGATATTAACGTGGTTCGGCACCAAGCCTACGTCCACGCCTTGAGACCAACTCAAGGATTCCCCAAATCCACTAAGCAATCCTCCTTTACCGGCGGAGAAGCCTTTACAATCTTGGGTACACAATCTTGCTGCTCACCAAGAGCTACAACAAGGTTCTCACCAAGAGTTACCTTACCAAGGCTCGCAAAGAACCCACTCGATACAATGATTCAAAGCAATAAGACACAACAACAAAATGCCCCTTCTTGAGCAGATAATACAAATCAACACCTCACACTACTCTTTTTGTGAATGGTATGTAAGACAAGAGTAAAGAGCAAAAGAGTATGAGCAAAGATAAAACCCTAGAATTGAATGCTCAATGAATGTGCTTAACAACCAAGTGCTCAACTTACATGAAATGAATGCACAAGACTCATATTAAAGGGCAAAGGGACGAGCAGCTCGCTGGAGAGTTGTTGGGCATTAATGGAGAAAAGACAATTTGAAAATTAGTCGTTACTGTGCATTAAATGTTGTCTGCAGCCCGACACTCGTCGATGATTCCATGACTTCGTCGACGAGTCTTCTATGCTGAATTCAGATAGGTCTCGGTTTCTCTTCGTCGACAATTCCCTCGTGTACATCGACAAGCCACCTTTGTACCTTCGTCGTCGAATCCCCTATATTCGTCGACGAGTCTGCTATGAGATTTTAGGTGGTCTCGGGATCTCATCGTCTACGATTCCCCTGTGTACATCAACGAGTCCCTTTGCTTTACTTATATAAGGACCTACATGGATGTGGACAAGTTCCAAAACAATTTTTGTTCAAGTTAAAGTCCCATCTTGTCCAGAATTTTTACCAATTTTAAGATGTCTTGGTTTGATAAAATGCGTTTGAAAGCCATTTTGACATCTTATGTAGTTTAAGTGACTCGATATGCATGTGTGAACTCAGAATACATGTTCTAACCTATTATGAACTATATGCTTTGCTTGAGTGGTTGAGTTCCGGATGTGTCATATGTTGGACTTTGTTGATGGTCATTTGCTCTTTGCTTGTTTGATACATGTTTGACCCTTATGCTTGCCTTGAAATTTTCCTGTATATCTTAATTGAACTTGAGGAAAAATGTTAGCATACTTTAAGAACTACTAATGGGTTGTCGTCATCAAAACAAGTTGGAATGAGTACCCTTAGCCACTAGGGCTAACAGCTCCAGTTGTTGAAGATTGTGTGTGTTGAGATGGCATCCACAAATCCCAAAAGTACATTGTTCATTGTGTGTTTATGATTTGTTCTAGTAGTCAAGGTTCTGTGTGTGTTGGGATGGAGCCTAGAAATCCCAAAATTCTATTTCGTTGTGAACAATGTGTATAACTATCTTATAGGAGGAGTATTTGAGGTTCTTGCAATATCAGGCGTCCCAACGAGCATCTCATCACATTGTATCTTTTGCTCAAAAAGGTAATTCAATTTCATGTCATCTAACGCCTCTCTCACAAGTCCTTGGGCCATTGATTCTTCACCACTGACAATATGAGTAGTAGATCTCTCTTCTGTTTTGTGCATTCCTAAATCCCCTTTCTATCTCAAGTTTGTTAGTAAGATTACGGAGTCACTAAATTGTTCCATAACCTTCTGTCCTAATTTTGTTGTTACTTAGGATTTGAAAGCGAGGAAGTCGATTGGCATAGGATGTGAGATTGGGGGACTTTATTACTTTTAGTTGCTCTCTCCTCCTATTGCCTGCATTGTTGCTGCAACACCACTTCAAATCCACTATCACCTTGATCATCCTTCATTGGAGAAATTAAAGCAACTAGTTCTTACTTTGAGTTTTGTACTTAATCTTGAGTGTGAGTTGGAAAGCACCATCATGTTCTCTTTGCTTCCCAACTCAATAAACGGGCAGTCAACCCTTTCATGTTCATTTCAATGTTTGGGATCCTAGTCATGTCATGTCAAATTTGGGGTTCTGATACTTTGTTACATTTGTTAGTGACTATTTTGGGATGACTTGGTTGTATTTTAATGAAGACCTAATTTGTTTAATGTCCTTTGTGCCTTGTGTTTTAAATAAGGACCTCTTTGATATCTTTTGTGCCTTGATAATGCTAAGGAGTACTTTAGATTCACTACCCATATGACTTTGGTATGGTCCATGAGTCATCTTGTGCCCACACTCTAAAATGGAGTTGCAGAGCGAAAAATTAGAGAAGCCACTCTTACCCTACTGTATCAAATGAATGTCGTAAAAAATTTCTTGGAGTGATGGTAGCACATATTGCTTGTTGTCTCATCAATAAAATGCCATCCTTTGTCCTTGATGGTAAAATACCATATTCAATTATCTTCCCAAAGGCCCCTTTGTTCTCATCCCCTCCTACATTTGACTATGTCCCTTGCCCATTAGTTAAGTCAAGGAATGGATAAGTTGGATCCTCATGCTATCAAATGTATTTTGTGGGTTCGTATCATATTCAAAAGGGATATCGATGTTGTTGCTAGTTTACATCGATTCTTTGTATTTGCTGAAGTTACCTTTGAGTCTACACCATACTATTCTAATTCCTTCAATCTTACTAAACTTGATGAGTACCTTTCTCTGGCTAGCCTTCTAGGTCCTACCCTGTGTCTCTTGTGAGTCCTCCTGCATCTTCATTTTTCCTTCTTGTCCCTTGGATCATCCTAATTTGCAAGTGTACACAGGACAGTGACCTAGAAGAGGAGAGCCTCCTCCAGCTTCTACTTCTATACCTTTTAGTTCCTTGGCTTATTGATCCCATTTCCTAAGATGTTGATCTTCCTATTGCTGTCTAGAAAGGTAAATGCACTTTCTACTCAGCATCCAATCTCAAATTTTGTTCGCTACAAACTCTCATCACCCTCATATTACTGTTTTATCAGTACTCTGTCTTTTGTTGTTCTTACTACTTCTATTTCCGAAGCCATATTCCATTTTGGGTGAAGAACTGCATCAGTTAAAGAGATGCGTGCATTCCAGGATTATGATGGGGAATTGGTACTTCTTCCTCCTAATTACTCTGTGGTTGGTTGTTGATTGGTGTATTTAGTGATAGGCAATTCAGATGGTTTATTTTGGTTCATTTGAAGGCTCACCTTGTTGCTAAAGGATATATTGAGTATACAGTTTGGATTATTCTGAAACATTCTCCCTGGTTGCCAAACTTGCCTCAATTCGTTTGTTAATATCCTTAGCCAACACATGTCATTGCCCTTTGCATTAGTTAGATGTGAAGAATTTTTTGCCCACATAGTGATCTTTAGGAGGAGCTCTATATTGAGCAACTACTTGTATGGGTTGAAATAGTCTCCCAAAGCATGGTTTGATTGATTCAGTGTCGTTGTACTTGAGTTTGGTCTTCGGGTTGCGCAGTAGATCAATCTATATTTTATTATCACACTTCTAGTAGGATTTTGCTCATGTATATGTAGATAACATTGTGATTACTGGTGATGATGATCGAGGTATCCAGTGCCTAAAGCATTTTTTACGAACTAAATTTCAGACCAAAGATTTAGGGCCATTGAAATACTTCTTGGGTATAGAAGTATTCATATCTTGTATAGGACCTTTATGTCAATTTTTTTATTAACCAAAATGGGGTTATTAGGAATTCAATATACAAAAGTAAGGTTTATTTGAAACAATTTACAAAAATAGGCCAATATGCATCTTCAAGATGCATACAGCCAGAGACTTCACACCGGAAAACATTAATTGCTGTCCTTTCCCTGCTCCCAATGTGCTCTCTCTCCCCCTTTACCTCCCATCGAACTCCACATTTATCTTTTTTGAATTTTATTTTTCTAGCAATAAGAAGTTTGGATATTTCAGTAGATTAAGGTGATCTTTCTTCCAAGCAACGTAATTCTTAGAATATAATCCACTTCAATCCAAAATCCAAAAGTGAATGCCAAGCCTCTAGAAATTACCAGAAAACCACCCTCGTTTCCTAATTCATATGTAAATGAGATGATTTAGGGGTGTGGCACTGGCAAACCTCAATTCCCAGATCCCAACAAGTGCTTCCCCAAGGCCAGACAACCACTGCTGTAGCCAGTGGTCTTGAACGAAGATGGGGACTTCATTGTGGGTAGTGGCCTTGGGAACAACAAAGCCCAAGAAGGATTTGTTGGTGGAAGAGACCTTCATAGCCACCCTTGTTGACATCCACTACCCCATCACCTTCAAATCTATAACCAAACTGATGATGATGTATCAGGCCTGGTCAATGATGATCACTAAATGCTTGTGTTCATGCCTTTTGACAAGTCCAATGCAACAATGTTCTTGGCTCAAGTCAAGCTCGCTACTTGGAACACTGCCATAAACGGCGGGTTGACATAAAACTCTCATTTTAATGAAGTATGTTCTAGATTTTATAGATGAGATCTAGTGGGATCCTCACCCGTGGATCCTAACAAGAAGTTAGTGCATGGGTGATTTGAGCCAATTTCTTGATTCTTTGAGAACAAGTTAGTGAGATGAGATGCAATCATTTGTGTCTTGAGATACCTCAAAGTGCACCTAGAAGATGTCTCTTATATTAGCATTGGGTCACAGTTTTATTCAGAGATATATCGATGCAAATTGGCCCCTTCTCACACAAGGTCCCTAGTTGGGTATTGTGTTTTGGGTGGTAACCAGGTTTCTTGGAAAAGTAGGAAACACACTATGGCGGCCTTGTTAAGTGTTGAGTTAGAGTATAGGGTTGTGGCCCACATTACATTTGAGCTTATTTGGTTGAAGAACAAGTTAGAAAAACTTGGTTTTCCACATTGTTAACCTTAGAAGTTGATGTGTGATAATCAGTGCTACATCCCAATCTTCCACGAGTGGACAAAACACATTGAAGTTGATCGTCACTTTGTTCAAGAGAAACTTGTCCAAAAGCTCTATGAAGTCTGAATTCCAACTTGTTGAGTTATTCACTGAAGCCTTGGGGGTTGGTTGGGTCAAATCCATTTGTAACAAGCTAGGAGCATACGATATAGGGGGAGTTTTAGTGGTTACTTTAGTTATTTAGTATTATTGTTGTGTTAATAAATGTGAGTTAGTATGGGTAATATTGTCATTCTAATGTACTTGGCATGTATATTACAAATACAGGGGTAGACATATCTTTGTAATTTGGTCTTCCAATTTCCCAACACTTCAACACAGGTTGTATTGCACAAAAAGAGAAATATTTTGGTGAGAGTTGTGAGAACACAGTTTGTAGAATTCTTTCTTTGCCAATAAAAAAGAAAAAGAAATATCCTAGATATTCCAATAATATGGTGTGCTAGGTCATAAAGTAACATAGTAAATTGGCATGTCAAAGTCTTCATCCTCCTTGAGTAGTGTATAATTTTTTGCATATTTGGGTTGGAGCTGCATTTTCCCCTTTTATTTTTTTCTACTTTTTCTTGCTGATTTTGCTGGATTTGCAACTGACTTCTGTTTTGTTCTAAAATTTATTTGGTTTTTTAAATTAAGGATTTCATTTTGATTTGAGAAATTTACATGTTTTAGGATTTTTAGCTATTTTGGTTTTATTTTAATATTTTAATTACTTCATGGTATATTGTAAATTCTCTCTCTCTCTCTCTCTCTCTCTCTCTCAGTTGCACTACATCAAATTGGTGTCAAAGCCCACTTTTGTGTTTGGACCCTTTAGTTCAGCTCTTTAGGTCTTATATTTGACAAGCTGTACAGTTGTGTGAAGGTTTTGCTTGCCTTGATGGGTTTCAGAGGGGGATTTGAATGTTGTTGGATTTCCTATTAAGATATGAGGTATTTCTAGGTTTGTACCTAGTATGCAGCGCTTTGATAGGTTTATTAGGAAATGTGATTTGTAGGACGTCCCTTTGCATAATACTTTGTTTAACTTTGTCAGTAGGAGGAGAGTGTGTTGTGTCTAGTCTGCTGGGTAGATTTCCTTTTTGGGAAGTGGTAGGAAGAATTTTCCAATCTTGAATGCTTTCTGGACTGGTATCAGATCACTTTCCTATTAATTCTTGAGTCTAGTAAAGTGATGGGGTCCTACTCCTAGTACTTTCCATGTTGAGCATATATGGTTGATTCATCATTCCTTTCATTCTTCAGTTGAGGCTTGAGAATTGAAGAGGCTATCCAGTTATGGGTTGGGAAGGTTTTAAATTTATTAGAAAATTGAAAGGCCAAAGGGAGGTCATGAAAAAAATTAAAAAGTGTATGGTAATTTTACAGTTCACAAGGGTAGCATTTTCCGTGGAATTTAGTGTTTGGCTAGGATGAAGGAAATCAAGGGCCTGTTTAGCTGTAGAAAACAGTTTTTTATTTTTAGTTTTTTTGAATTAGTATAAAAATATTAGCTTATATGTTTGTTTCCCAACTCTGCTAGTCCCAGGCTTGGGTAAAGGAGGAAGGGTTGCGTTAAGTAGCTGACAGCTGTCGCAAAACTTGTTAGATCTTTATGATATAAATCCTTACCAATTTTTTGCTGTAGTATCCCCTACGAGCCACCATGGGTTTAAAACTTGGACTGGATCAGCCGCTCTGACCAGGTTGAACCAGAACGGGGCCCATGGCCGGTCCAGGTGATAGAATAAACTCAGCTCATTTTTTCAGTTTTGCAACATATATATTAAAAAACTGGAAAACAATAAAAAGTTGACAAATTCACTTGCATAAAACAGTTTTATTTTCCATTTCTAATTTTTAATAATTAAAAAAAAAAAGCCACCTTGTTTTCCAATTTTCTAAATTTGTATAAGAAAGTTGAAATACATATTTTTTATTGTTTTCTTGATTTCTGATTTCTTATATAATTTTTTAAAAAATTTGAAAACAAGATGATTTTTATAATTATTTTGAAAACTGAAAAATGAAAAATGGAAACTCTTTTCAGCAACTAAACAAATCCTTTATTTTCTACCATTTTAATACAAATTGGAAAACTAAAACATAACAAAAGCAAACTAAGCCGTAAGTCCCACTAGGAGGGGTTGGCTATACAAGTAATCTTTTGCCAATTAATATGACTGTTAGCATTTCCTCAAACAATTTTAGGACTATTAAATCCTTATTCGCTATCTCATTCCAAGTTATTTAGGGTCTATCCCTATTCCTTCTACTACCCCTCAGAGTAATTGGCTTACTCCCCCTTATTGGTACGCTACTTTGCCAACGCTGCAAATGCCCAAATCATCAGAGTCACCCCTCCCTTATCTTATCTTTTACAGGAACTATGCCTAACTTACTGCGACTATACTCGTTCCTTAATTTATCTTTTAATGTTATACAGTTCTACCACACATCTACCTTAACATTTTCATTCCGACAACTTTCATTTTTTGGATATGTTATTTTTTAGTCGTTTAACATTCTAATCCATATAGCATAGTTGGTCTTATAACCATCTTATAAAATTTTCCTTTTAATTTTAATAGTATTCTACAATCACGCAGCACACTCAAAGCATTTCTCCATTTAACCAAACCTGCCTTAATTCTATGTATTACATCTTCTTTGATTTCTTCTTCAGTTAGCACAATAGATCCAAGATATTGAAATCCAGTAATGCTATCAATTTCTTGACCATCAAGTTTAGTCTTTTCTCCCACATTCTTCCTATTATAACTTAAATTACATCTTATACATTCTGTCTTATTTCTACTTATCTCTGGAAGCTTTGTTTTGTATTTGTTTCAGTGGCTTTCTTGTCTATTTGTTTCAAGGGTGCTAATAGGTTTTGTGGCGTTCTGTGGTTTTTGCTGTGTTATGGGTCATTTGGTTGGAAGGGAATGACTGTATTTTTAAGGGATGCGCCAAGACCTTTTTGCTGCATTTAGATATAGAATTGAATATATGGCTTCTCTTTGAAGTTTCTCTTCTGATTGTTTCAAGGGAAAGAATTTTGATGGGATTGGAAAACATTGCTGGCTTGATGTCCTTTAAATCTTCTCCTCTTCTTTCTTCTTGTAATTTTTTTCTTTTCTTTTGCAGTTTTGCTTTAGGTGGATATCATATCCCCTGCTTTCTCTTTCTTCTTTTATCTCAATGAACTTTCTTTTATATATGATGATGATGCTAAAGATGATAATAAATAAATAAATAAATATCTAATTTTCTCAATCTGGAGTTGAGAAGTTTGTATATGACACAACCTGTTTCATGAAATTTGCATGAAAATGAAGTAGATTGACATGGTATTTGGAACTTACGGTGTGTTTGAGGGGATATGTTCTTCTTGTCTGTTGGACATGCTTGTGTGATACCTATCGGGCAATAGGTGTGCTGAATTCATAGCCCTTGCCTGTGCTGTGTTTGGCGTGAGCACCTTGCAGATTCATAAGCACTTGCCAGATTTTGTATTTTCCATTTAATATGGGTTCACTACTACAGTATGATACTGTCAATTAGGCTTGAGTTCCTGGGAACTTTACAATATCCATGTTTATATCCCATTTATAGTATACCTACCTGCTTTTCAACCTCTAGTCCATAACACACTGTTTTTATGTGTTGATTTCTTGTTCTATTCCTACCATCTCAATTGGATGTTTGGCTTCTTACATTTCCAAAATCCATTCATTTGTAACGTGTGTTAGTCCATTTGTTCTAAATTAAATGTCATGCTGGTTATGCTAAAGAATTTGTCAATACAGGTAAAGTTCAGGCAGGAGCTGAAAGCTAAAGAGCTAGCCCTAGCACAAGTGGAGGAAGAACAACAGTCCAAGGAAGCTGCTGAGGCTAGTAACAAAAGAAAGCACGAGGCTCTGCGCCTAAAGATTGAGATAGACTTCCAACGCCACAAGGATGATCTCCAGAGACTTGAGCAGGAACTTTCCCATCTCAAAGCATCTGCTAAATCCACCCAACGTTGTGGTCCTCATCATTCATCCAATACTGTAACATCTGGAAACTCTGATGAAGCGACACTCCAGGCAGAAACAATTGCGAAGCTGCTTCACGAATTAGATAAACTGGAGGATTCGTCGGACAAAGAAGTATACTCTGATAGGGAATGCTTGATCTGTATGAAGGATGAAGTTTCTGTTGTGTTCTTGCCGTGTGCCCACCAAGTTGTGTGCGCCAATTGTAGCGAGAAGTATGGGAAGAAGGGAGCGGCTGCTACTTGTCCATGCTGCCAGGTTCCAATTGAACAGAGAATTCGTGTTTTTGGTGCAAGTTCATAAGAGTGCTTTTTGGGTGAGAAACACCATGGTTACGTCATTAGAGACATGTTTTTGGCATAGTATACCAATAACTGGCTTTGGTAGTCCATTGCGGTGGATATACCTATAACTAGTTGTGTGTAAATAAAAGGGCTGCACACTGAGTATACCAATAACTGGCTTTGGTAGTCCATTGCGGTGGATATACCTATAACTAGTTGTGTGTAAATAAAAGGGCTGCACACTGGTTTTGTTTGTTGCCATTTAGCTTTGCAAAAGCAGGAATAGAGTTGATTGTTGTGTGGCTTTTAGAGTGATGATTTGAAGTGTAATAGCAATTTGCAAGTTGGCAGACTGGTTGAGATCATGACCAAAAATATGCAAAATTTTCCTTCATGTTCATAATTCATATTAATATATTTTTGCATTTATTTTTTATTTGTTTTCATTATTGTGACTTATTAAAATCAGGCAAATACTCTCATCCTCTGTTTGGAGAGGTCTTAAATTTGAATTTATATAAATATAATATGAAATTGTATTAAAATATATTTAAATTATTCAAATTTAAAATCTGAAATTTATACTCTTAAAATGTAACATTATTCTATATTTGGAGACGTTTTAAATTTGAATTTATAGAATAAGCGTTTTAAGTATTTTGATTCATGCATTTTAAAATATATCAATCATTTCAATAAAAGTATTAACATATAATATTTATTTTTTAAAATTATATAATTAAATTTATAAACATATATACTATTAAATTTTAAGAGTTTAATGGAACTAGCTATGTAATAATATATAACATAAAAATAATTTGCAATTAATTATAATGTCTTACGTAATTTTAATTTATTCGTTGTTTCATGTGTCATTTCCAAATTTAGTTTTTTAAAGAAAATTTAAATTTAATTATTACATCTGATATATTACTGTCATTTTTTTTCCCGAGACTGGTCGCCAAGTTGCAGAGAGAAAGGGAGGAGAGTGGGAGAGAGGGAGGGAGGGGGATCGAGACCTTTTTCCTACCCATCATTTCTTCATCCGAAATTTGATTCTGATAATCAGTCCATCTCAACTTAACCATCGCGCCTGCTGCTAACCTAAGCCGAGTGCCAACCAACCTTCCCGACGCTCCAATGTCAGCTCTCAAGCTGACCATGGCAGCTTCCATTGGCGGTAAACCGTACAATTGGGTGCGCACGATAACCTTCGCTACCCCTACCGCCGTCACTGCCACCGCCACTAATAGTAGTAGTCTTACCATAAAAGCCTCACCAACCTTAAATAGCAAAGCCGAGTCAATCTCCGTGGTGGGGTGGAGAATGCCCCCGTGCGCACCCCCTGCGCACGATAAGGGCTCTGGTAAAAGCTACCTAGGGTTTCGTGGCCACAAGTCTTTCGCTTTCTCGACAACTCCTTATTCTTCGTCCGAGGACAAAGGGGGAGGCTCTTCTGGTCTCGTGGCCGACATGGGTTCCGAGAACAACAATGCCGCCGCCTGGTACACCAGCGACCGCAAACAACCGCCGCCGTCTCCGCCCCAGCATCAGCAGCCTTCCAAAGTCCTCACCTTGCCCACGATCTTGACGCTCGGCCGTGTCGCGGCCGTCCCTCTTCTTGTTTGCAGTACGTTCGTTCTTCCGTTGTTGCCAATTTTTTTTCTCTGCAATTATTGGGATGGTTTTTCGTTGTTTGAATTTTGAGATTTGGGGGTTTGGTGTGCTTTTTTGAGCTCCGATGGGTTGTTTGGTGCATTTTTCTGATTGCAGCCTAAAACAATTTTGTGGGTGACATTTGATATCAGGATTGGTTTGCGCACTGATTTGCATTTGTTGAATGCTTTGTGTGGAATGCATTTGTTTGGATCAGCATTGCATAAACTCATGCATGACCATTTGCGTCCCCGTCTATGGTTCGGCGGGTGGACTTTGAATTTGTGAGTTTTTGTTTACGGATACATTGGTTGAGTTTTTGGTCGAAACGTGGTGAAAGTAGCATTAATTATGCTTTACCTTAATGTAACATTTAGAATTATGGATTTTGTTTGAGAATCTGATAAGTAAAAAAAGATAATTATAGCTCTAAGTTTTGACAAATCTCTGGTTTGGAAGTGGATTGAATATTTGTTGCCGGTTATTGGTATTTCTGAAGTAGGTTTTATGTGTACTTTGTATGTTTCTGTGTGGAATTCTTTTGTCGAATGTTTTTTTCCAATTAGTGTGCGGAAACATTGACTTATTGGTCTGAAATGATGTCTATATCCCAAAATGAATGGAAATGCTTCTGTACTGAGAAAAAGGTCGTGCCTGTATAAAATATCTCATAATGAATGGACATCATCAGCTGTGTTTTTTTCTTTGGGTGCATAAGCATTGATGAAGTTAACCATGTCGATTGTCATGAATTTTATGTTGCTAGATCATGTCCTAATTTCAAATATCCAGTTGCTTGTGGCCAACTTGCATCAAATCACAATGATTTTTCCATGAAAATGTTTTTGCTTTATTAGTTTCTAAACACAACTTGCATCCCCACAATGATTTTTCCATCAAATCACTTTTTTAGTTTAGCTTGCATTTATATACTTTGTGTGAACTCTAGTTCAATCTATCCTGCTTGCTCATATTAAGTGGTTGCATTGCTCTGAGTTGTTTTGAACTATATCATATGTGCCTGAAAAAATAGAGTGCTGCATGATTTCTAGTACCTTTTTTTCAGTGGTGTGTTAGTCTGGTTATTGCATTAAGTCTGTGAAATCAATGAACTAATGTGTGAATTCTTCTCATTAGCTTTTTACATAGATAGTTGGCGGGGCACGACTGCTACCACAAGTATATTTATCGCTGCAGCAATTACTGATTGGCTTGATGGATACATTGCCCGAAAGGTACTGAAGTATCTGCATTGGAAGTCCAAAAGAGCTAAACTAGCAGGAATATTTTTAAAAGTTTTATTTTTTGTCACAATTTATTGGTTATCGAGAAGAAATGGTATGTTATTAATTGTAAATGGTTGGATGTATTTCAGATGAGGTTAGGGACTGCATTTGGTGCATTTTTAGATCCAGTGGCGGATAAGGTATGGTTCTTTTCTTTATAGTTACTGGCTTGATCTAGTTTGAGTTAATTAAGATGTGAACTTGGAAAGAATGAAATAGGTTGCATGGATTAAGCTTCTGACAGCCACTTAGGATGTCTTATTTGATTGTCATGCTTACTGGATGCAGCTTATGGTTGCTGCCACATTGGTATTGTTGTGCACCAAACCTATGGAAGTTGCAATTTTTGGACAAGCACCTTGGTTATTTACAGTGCCTTCAATTGCCATCATTGGTAGGGAGGTGAGATCTCAATGATTACTGAATGCAGCTTATGTCTGATCTGATGAATGCAAGAATGGGAAACCTTTCATTTTTATTTTATTTTTTTGTTGATAGCAAAAGAAAAAGACTTCATTATAGAAAGAAGAATGTACAAGAAGGAGAACAAGAAATCCTTCAAAACAGAAGAAAGAAAAAATAGAAAATAAAAATAAAACAAACCTCAAACGATCAAACTACCAGAACCAACCAATTCCATTCATTATCCGAGAACTTCATTCCTTTAAAACAACCAGCAGAAGCACGCCGAAGTGAGACCAAATAATGAAAATCTTCTCCCATAACAAAGATTCATTCAGTTTTTTTCCTTAAATATTTGAGCATTTCTTTCAATACATAAACCCCACAGAACTGCAAAAACCACACACATCCACGAAGCATAAGCATCCTTCCTTTTACTGAAACCAACAAAAGAAGTGGCCAACAAATCCTCCACCAACTTCAGACAAACCCAGTTTTCTCCCAAAAAGACCAAAAAGCTTTTTCTTTTTTTTTCATAAAAGAGGGTGGCACCTCCTTTCTTTATTAAAAACCCCTCACTTATGGCGGAGGAATATCGTGGTCTCAGCAAAATAAGTTACAAACAGATAAAAACGAAACGTAACGAAAACGAAACGAAGACAAAACAACACATTAGACTCTTAAATTGGTCTTAGGAAGACCAATTTTGTCAAGTCGTATCCTGTCTCTAACTAGACAAGTAAAGAAGCAAACTCCAGACATCTCATAGTGGTGTCTTCCTCTCCCTAACGTACCAAGGAGTCTGCTGCCTTATTTCTTTCTTTGAATTAGTGAGCAATGGTGAATTAATCATGGAAAGAGCCTCAAGAAGCTCTTCCCAAAAATACCATACCATGCATCTCCTAGAACGAACCCAATCGACCACTACATTAGAGTCACATTCAATCTCCACATTTATATAACCCATCTCTTTGCACATCCGCACTCCCTTCATCAGGGCCCTGAGTTCGACTTTATTATTAGTGTCGTAGCCAAAGAAGGAAGAATAAGCACCCAGGAAAGCCCCGCTGCAATTTCGAATCACACCACCCCCTCCACATGTCCCTGGCTTTCCACGGCAACTACCATCTACGTTCAACTTTACGAACCCAACCCGAGGGTTCCCCCACCTAACAACACACGGAGTCCGTGTCTTCGGAGTGATAATTGGAATCTCAAGAGCACTTAGTACTTTGCTATCCTGAGTTGAAAGGGATCCACTTGATCTCATATTCTCTGAAATCCTTCTAAGCCATGCCTTGATTGTCAACCAAAGTCCTTCAGCTGATTCCTTAGCACCTTCCATTCGTACTCTACATTGACGCACCCAAAGTCTCCAAGTTATTAAACTCGGCAAGATACCAATGATTACTCCCCTCTGAGTCGATCTCTTAGCATAAGTAAACCATTGTTGAACACAACAAATCCAAGAAACTGTAGTCATACAAGGAACCCCCAAAGCTGTAGCAGCAAAATCCCAAACCTTCACAGCAATCTCGCTTGAGCAAAGCACATGATTCAAGGTTTCTATCTGCCCCAACTCGCAACAATTACACCGAGAAGTAAGAGCAATTCCCAAGGATTGAACTTTATCATCCAACGGCAAGCTGTCAAAACGAGCTTTCCAAGCACATATGTTGACCTTCTTTGGCCAGAGATTGTGCCACGACCAATCCATATCCCTTACATGTGGACCTTTGACTCTAATTATATCTCATGCACTTAACAACGTGAAGCTTCCTTTTTCATTGAGTTTCCAAATTAAAATATCCTCACTTGGTCTCCCACAAGAAATATTCTGAATGACTTCTTCGGCTTTGTCATTACCAACCAACTCCACTAAGTGCTGCCTATCCTAGGCACCATCCACCCACACATCTTTAATAATATTAAGCAGTGGGTTTTGAATATTGTTAATTGCAAACAAAGCGGGCCACTAGCCAACCAATTATCAAACCAAAACGAATCCTTGCCATCCTTTACCTTCAGTTCTTTTTCACTCGAGGTAAAACCTGCATGATTGATTTCCAAAACTGAGAACTCGAGTCATTAGAAACCACCATGGAGATATGTCCTTGTTTCACATATTTAGCACAGAAGAATTTTGTCCAAAGATTGTCCAAAGTCTTGAGCCTCCATGCAAATTTCATATGTAGAGATTTTTGAACTTCACCAAAATCACGAACACCTAATCCACCCTCACTAGTGGGCTTGCACAATTTAGACCACGAGCACCACTTCATTTTCAGCTTTCCATTTATCTCACCCCAAAAGAAAGTTGAGAGGATAGAATTCATCTTCTTGTGGACTGCCTTCGGAATGTCTAATACCATATATTCCAAGCAAAAGAGCAGTGCACAAACAAATGAGACGCTGTTTCAGAATTGTCATGACAAATAAAACATATATTAGGAGAAAGTGCCTTTGAAGATCTTCTACTCTACAACAAATTGTTGATGTTGACTCTATTAAAAACAACCAGCCAAATAAAAGCCTTGATCTTTAAGGGGACTTTGACCTTCCAAATAATTCTATGGAAAATATTAGCATAAATCAAGTAGTTACAAAAAAAAAATGCAAGAATAAGCCCCTGAAGAGTCTAAAGACCAAGAACGCCTATCCACCCCAAAGGAAGGACAAGAAGTCCCCAATAACATCAACAAGGAGGATGACTCCTCTACCTCTCTATCATTAAGGTGTCTATGGAAATTGAAGTCTCAACAAAATGAATGACATTCAGAAATCAAAAAGAAGGAAATAACCTCATCATGACCTGAACTCAAACAATAAAGACAATGAAAAGAATATAATAAAGCAGCATTACCCACCCAGAAGTCGTCCCAAAAACGAATATGAGAACCATTACCCAAGACAAACTTAATGTGAGGAACAAAGAGGGGGTAGACCTGAGAAATACGCCTACACGGGCATTCCGAAGAACACCTAATTCCTAAAAATTTGCATCCCAACCATTCACATGCATACCAAATTTACTTTCAATGACTCCATGCCAAAGAGAGGACTCCTCTAAGGGAAACCGCCATAACCATTTAGCCAAAAGAGCAGTGTTTTAGACACCAAATTTTCCAAGATCCAAACCCCACTCCAAGCTAGACCTACAAATAGTCTCCCTGCTCACAAGGTGATCTCCCTTATCTCCAACCCCTGACCAAAGGAAATCTTGCATGATCTTCTTTTACTAGCTACATCCACCAGAATCTTAAAAACAGGCAAGTAATAAAGAGGGATGCTAGCAAGACAAGCCTAATAAGAGTAATGCAACCCCCTAAATGCTTAAGAGACTCTCTCCACCACTGAATCCCAAAAACCCATTGGCCTAGGATTACCTTCCAACGGGAGAATTAGATGAGACAAGGGCCAGTCCAAAAGACCACAACCTGCTAACAAAGCCAACTCCCTAGACCTACTAGATGTCAAATTGATGGCTGCTATACTGCTCTTCCCCAAATTCATTTTAAGCGCAGAATCCCTCTAAAAAAGCATTGTTTGTGGCTGACTGACCAGATGTAGGAGATGATTTCTTTGTTATGTTTATCTTGCACTGAACAATACAGGACATAAACATGTTAACATGTTTGTTATCCCACTAGCTAAAGTTCATTTATACTGCAAAATGTCATCCAAATGCACCATTTTATGATTTACTCTTTGATTTCTCAAATCAAGAGACCAGGCTCATTCTATAACTCATTTCTGCAATTTTCTTGTTTGGGGTCAATTCAAAATTTTTGGCAAGCATTGGTATTTTGGCATAAAAACTTTAAGCCACTTACCATTCACTCATCCAGGCCTGGGAAAACTGGCATGGTGTTTCAGGTCAGATAACCCGTTATTTTACCCACATCTTTGTTTGAAATCCTTCAATAGCAGTAACTTTTGGCAGAATTGTATAGAAAATCGTTCATGCTTTGCCCGCTAATCACTTCTCTGTTGAGAGATCCATGCCGGTTGCTCTTGCCCATTGTTCAGTTGACTCTCTAGATGATCATGTTCTCGGGCACTTCCCTTTTGTGGTTAGGTTGGTTTGTGAGCATCTAAAATTGTGTGCAAATATGAGCTCATCTACTTTTTATGTAGTGCTTGGGAGCATATATTTTGGGTCTTGGATTTGGATTTGGATTTGTTTGAATTTGAAAGAAACATAACACAATTTTATATTACATCTTATCCAAATTCACACATTCAAATCCAAAGTCTGAATTCTATGCTTTCAAACGCAAGGTCAAAGTACATTGTTTCATAAAATGTGTTCAATATTTTTAGAGCTTGCCTATTTGTCTGATTTTATGGATGTCTTACAAACAATATGCATTCTAAATGCAGATTACTATGTCTGCAGTTAGAGAATGGGCTGCTTCTCAGAATGGTAAACTTTCAGAGGTTTGTTTCGCTTTCATCTCACAATGCCTGTTAGCCATTTCATTTTTAACTCATCGGGAATAGCAATTTATAAGACAGACAATATTCTTAGGCTGTTGCTGTAAATAATTTGGGGAAGTGGAAAACAGCCACACAGATGACTGCGCTAACCATCCTATTGGCTACTCGTGATAGCAGGTATGTTGATTTTATCTCTAGATTGTTTCAATAGATTATATCCATGAGGGAAGGTAGTCAGATTGTTTTTTAATGTATGCATCTGTACCCTCCCCCCTCCCCTCCCCCCAAACCCAAAAAAAAAAATCCCAATCTTACAGTCTTGCAGGGCCAGGGTTTCTAGTGGCTACTGGTGTTGTTTTGCTCTATATCTCAGCTGGGCTCGCTGTGTTGTCATTAGTTGTTTATATGAAGAAGATATGGAAAGTATTGCTTAAGTAGCAGGCTAGCCATCAGCAGAAGTGTTTGGATTTAAGCATTCTTAATGCTGAGGGTTTATATTGTTAATCCCCATTTTGGAAATTGATCCCACCCCACATGCAGGGTCTCAAGGTAAGTGAATGAAGAGGAGGTTCTCTCATTAAATTCAGTTGATTTTTACTCTGTATTTTTGGAGGTAGTTTCTGCAACGATTGTTTTGGGATTGTCCCAATTTCTTCAAAATCTCAAATCTCTCAGATTTGTTTCACTGAAGAAATGACATAGATGATGAAACTCACTGGTATATTTCGGGGATGATAGGGAGACTCTGCATCTGTGGCACAGAGTTGGACCCCGACTGAGGATGCTGTAGGATAGGTGATATTTTGTTCTTTTTTATTTTTTTCATAATATTTTACGGACGTGGAAGTTGTGTGGTTTAGAAGAGATAATGATATGGTTGATGTTAAGAAATGTAAACCTTGATTACTCACATATTTTCAAGCAGACGAATTATAGGTAAAATATTCAGAACTTTGGCTGGTTTAGCTGTTCCTCAGTTTTCTGTCACTGCTATAGAATTTCATTATTGCGTGTACAAGTTATGCCTCAACTTGCTTTTGGTTCCTTATCCGTGTGGTTGAGTAGAACTTTGAAATTTCGGCATTGGGAATATTGGAGTAGGGCCTGCAATCAAACAGAACCGGATATTTCTGATCATCACGAGCACACATGACAGCAGACAGCAACAGAGAGGATGAGATGGGGTGTTAACTTAGGCGAACCATGTAGAACAGTTGCTTGGCCAGGTAATAGAATGGGATGGTATGGGAATGAAACGCAATGAAAGATTATATGATAAAATATAAAATTATAAGAAGGTTGATTTTATTTTCATGCTTTTGTACTGAAGAAATAATGGTTTTAACCTATGATATTGATTTCAATTGACCCTCATCCAATCAGAATCGGAGAGACCTGCAAGTTCCATTGATGTTCAAATTTAGATCTACAATATTGATTTGATCAGGTAACAGCCTATCTTTTTGTAATCTGAATAAATTGTTTTGTATGTATATTGTTATATATTCAAAGGGTTGATAGATCTTAAGGATAGTAAATAAGCATTTTTAATCATTGCATTTAATTATGTTATTTGATGATTATGATGATAACTAGTCATCAATGCTGGCAATGTGTGTGCTTGGCAACTTGTGAGTAATAATTATTTATTATTTATAAATATAATATAACAAAATAAATTAATAAGTAAATTTTCAAAAAATAATACATTTGTATATCAATCTATGAAACTTTAAAAAATGATCATTAATTTAAAGAAAAATATTATTTTAGAGTAGTTGTGGGGTATTCTTAGAATATTTATGTATAGTTATAAGGGTATTTTTGATTTTCTTTGGATAGTTATGGGGGTATTCTAGGATCTATAAAATTAGTCAAAGGAATGTGCATCTTACCTCGCTCTTTCATTTAAGCCCCCATTTGAAAATGAAAAAAATAATTTATTTTGTTTATATTTAGTTATCAAGTAAGAATGTGTGTGCGCAATCAATGAACAAAAATTTTGATTAAAATAATATTAAAATCTGGAAAACTAGTGCATGATTTGCATTAAGAATTTTGTTTGAAAAAAAATAAAAATTAAAAAAAATATATGAATAGAAGTTTTGGTTTCCATAAGAATTTTTGATTATAGAAAAGAAAAAATAAAAATAAGAAAGAAACTTATATTTCTATTATATTTTCTCGGTATATTACAACTACTAGAGATTAAAATTCGCTTCAATACAATTGAACATTAAGAAAAATCTCATGTTAATGATATATAAAACAAGTTTTTTATTCTAATTTGATAAATTTTTTATTTTTTTCCTTATTTTTCTCAATAATTAAGTATAAAAATTAAAATTTTAAAATTAAATTCTTTATCTAATATTTTTCAAGTTCTTCTGCGTCTTTTAAAGAGACAGGAAAGGCCACACAACCCCTCCTATCATATCATATATACGTGTATATATATATATATATATATATATATATAATTACCATGCCCAAGGGCCCACGCGTTATCTAATTGGCGAAAGGTAGTTGTGCCCATTGGTCTAATGTCACCTAGCCTCGTCACCTACAGTTGACAGTTCTTTAAAATTTATATTTTATAAATCATTGGGATATCTAAATACTTTATCTTGACAGTTCAAATTTTGAATAAGATAATAAAAATATACGAGGGATGAGTTATTTTTTGGTGTAGCTCGAGTTTAGATTGAGTTTTCAATCGACTAAAAAGAAAAATAAGTTAAAACTCTTTAATCGTACTTTTTATATCAAAGGAAAATTTTAAAATTTTATAGTTATAAATTAAAATTATTATTTTATTTTTAAAATTTGTTATATCTATGCAAGAAACTAGAGTTGTGACTGCTTTATTATTTTTTATTTTTTAAAATTACAAAACGATCATTTTATTTATGCAATAAAAAGATGTTGCTCAATTATTTTTCTATGTGAATGTTAGAAATTGATAAAATAAAAAATAAAAGAAAATTTCTATAATTCTTTGAAATGAAATGAAATAATTGTTTTCGTAACAAAACCCACAACTCTTAATAAAAGCTTATAAATTATTTTTTATTATTAAGTCTTGTAAAACACCTTTTAAATTTTATCTAAATTAATTCAATAATGGGTGTATGGCAATTCTCTCTCTCTCTCTCTCTCCTTTGGATTCTATTTAGCTCTCTCCCTCTCTCTCTCTCTCTCTCTCTCTCTCTCTCTCTCTCTCTCTCTCTCTCTCCTTCCCTTGGATTCCATTTAGCAACTAATAAAATTCAGTAGTCATTATCCATGCTTTATGGGGAAGCTTCTCAATAATTGTATTTATATTACTCTCAATCCTATTCACAACATGTATCTCTTCACAACTTAAAATTCTTTTTATTAAGGTTACCTTTTATTTGCGCAATGTTTACTCTTAAAATAAATTAGGTACAATGGATTAGTTATAATTAATTATATTAACAAATAAGAAATTAAGTTATTATTATAAAGCAAAAAACAAAGTGAACTTTTTATGAGTCAAAATAAGAAATAAATAAAAAATAATTATTCCCAAATTTTAACATGATTGTCTGAGCACCTCAATTTTACATTATATTACATCTTATTTTAGAATAGTTATTTTGCTAGTCCTGAGGACGTTGTATCATCCCCTTTTTTGCAATTACTTACAAATTATGGCTTGCTTAGTGCATGATGGATTGAATAACTATGTGATGAAAATATAAAATTTGAATACTAAATTTATTATATTCCTAATAAATATATAATTAGTGTTATTATTTTTTTCGTTATCTCGATGGACTCAATCTCATTTCTTATCCTTTTTAATACATAATAGTCTCATTTATTATCCTTTTCAATATCAAGATTTTCTCACTAAGAAAAAAAACGTAATATTTTATTGATATGTATCCAAATTATACTTATCATACTCGTCACAATGAACACCATATAGTAAAAAACGTGTTTACGAAAGTTGAACTTAAAATCTTTTATACTATGTTTGAGAGAACACTTAAATTTAAATTTAGGGTAAAAGGCACTTATTTCTATTAAGATTTAGCAAAAAGACAGGGGACCTGCCCTAAGACCCTGAGATTTCAAAAAATGTCATAAATCTTTTTTAAAATTTGTCAAATTTCACTCAAATGACTCATTTTTTACAAAACATAAGAGAATGTTTGTGTTTTTTTTACGAATTTCAATAAAGATGTTGAAAATTTTGAAACCCCAGTAGAAGTTAGTTTCTTTTTACCAAATCTTAACAGAAATTAGTATCTTTTACTCTCAAATTGATATAAATTTATATAAAATATAGTAAATATTTATATTAAATTTATCAAGATCTATCTAAATTTAAATTAAGCGGCTTAAGCTCATGCTCCTAATTAAAAGTTACAATCCTTCATTCACAGCCGCAGGATATTTATGTAGATATAATAATATGGTCTGGGCCCGTGTTGTCTCTTTCTAAAGTGGCTCCAGTCACAATCTCTTCCAACGGGGGAGTGGTGAGTAGGACACGACAGCACTAATCTGGTAAAAACTTAGTCACCAACTCACCACTGACCACACCTGACACCACCATGCTGAAGCAAAGCTGAAGGTGGCGGGTCGGGTCGGGTCGGGTCAAAAAAGTGGTCTCTAATTCCTCGCGTGTGAATTTAGTAAATTCTTCTGCGGTGCAAGCTTATGGTCATGGCCCCCACGTTGCCACCCCCGACAAATTAAAATGGCTCAGGGCCCACCCTTTTTTTGTACATTACAAAAGTGCAAAATGCAAATCAATGAAAAGGCATGAGAATCATGGGATGATCAGATCCAACGGTCCTCAGATTGGACCATCTTTCGGGAAAAAATATATATATACTTATTTTTTTATTTTCCAAGCTCCTCCTCGAGATCCATAATAATATATCTTTGACTCCTTGGCTTCACAATATTTATTAGATGCTCTTTCCATCCTGCATCACCGACACCGTTTTGTGCGGCATGTTTTCAAATTTATACTTTAAAATTGTATTTTATAAATTTGAATAAAATATAAATTTATCTACATATTGATTTTAATTTTAAAATTGATGATTTTGCCTATTTTAATTTTAAAAAATTTATATATTTTTAAATTTTGTTTAATTCATAGAACAACTATTTTTTGGAATAAGATGAAATATAGTAATAGTGGACATGCGTACAGATGTGAATTCGTGCTACTTCAATTCTTCTAAATAATAATAATATAAAATCATATGTTTGTTCCATATTTTGTATAGAGGGATCTTATTTTATTCTTCAAGAGTATTTTTTATTCAGGAGAATAATTTTAGTGAAAAGGTTTTAAATCATGTTAAATTCAAAATATATAAAGTTTGACTCACAAGTGTGGTAATTTTTATTTTAAAATTTTAAAATTATTAGAATAGTAAAAATAATTACTCACACAGTAATCCTTGGTTTAGAGGACTCCGATCCAAAAATAGGACAAAACCTATCTTATACCAATTCAAAATTAACTATCTTCCCTAACCTTAACTCAATCTCTAGTTCTGTCTCCTAGATACACGACCCGACAATAGTTTACTATGATTTTCGTGAAATCGTCATCACAAAAAAAACACAGAAATCACGGCGGTAATCTTATACCCAGACCATAGAACAAACCTCAACTCCTTTTCTATACTCTAATATTGCTTCCGCTGCACTCTAAAGTCTACATAACCTAACAACTTAGGTTTTGATACCAAATTGTAACGATCTGTTATTTAACTTGAGGTTTTTTTTTTATATATACTATGAGATTTATAATGTTCTGATACCAAACTGAAATTAAACCCAACCATCAACCTAAGCAGCGAGAAACGAAAATCAGATAAACACAACCATATATAATTATATACAATACCAGAAAGTTAAAATGTTTCCCAAAATATGTATATATATGACTGCTTTCCAAAATTACTCTCAATTGGGTTAGGGTTATACAAAAATACTCCTAAAAATACTCACTCTATTATTAGGGCAATACTGAGGCCCTTCTATCTGCAAGTCTGATCTGCTCGCCTACCTAGATCACCTGAAAAATGTTAAAGTAATGGGATAAGCCAACTCTCAGTAAGACGAAATATGTTATTGCTAGTGTGTGGCAAATGAGTTACAATATTATGAAAATTTATTACGATATAATCATGTATAACTGAATCTGTAAATACAATATAAGTAATATAAACCATCATTTTTTCATGTTGCTTAACATATCTGTACTTTAGGTTTCTACTCAAAATACTTCTAATATATATAAGTATATTTTCTGTCTCCGTAAATTTGTATATACATAATAATAAATGAAAACTTTCCTGTGAATAACTGTGTGTCATGATTTAACCCCTCATGACAGGGTTATGTGGCCCGAAGGCGGGATCTACCCTGGCTGGCCAACCAGGAATAAACCACTATACTCCATCAGTCTGGTCAACTCTCCTCAACCCATAACTGATGGGAAGTCTGTCTACTCGTGGGCTCTATATGATCGACTGTTATACCACGTATTATCTGAATAGGTGGTTGCACTTTATATGCTGTATATACCTACGGTACCGTGCTCTGTAATCTGTAATGGTCTAACAGGGTCTGATACTCTATAATACATCTCTATATACAACTATCTGTTTTACCATGATTCTATAATAATTGTATAAACCATGATGCTGTGATAAATTATATCTATATCAACTGTATGTCAAAAATGAACTGTAAAACTATATGTCATGGTACTGTAAAATGTATTTGTATCAACTATATAATCATGATATTCTGTAATTACTATAAAATACTTCCTTTGTCTATATATTCTATAAAACATAGCTCTAAAAAATATTGTAAAGCATGTCTCTGTACTATATTCATATTCTCAAGTCACACAGTAATTTAAAAACATATTTAACATACTTGATAAACTGTGTAAATTTCTGTTGTGAACAATAATATGATAAAAATGTATAATTTATACTAAAACATACTAGAATCACCTAGCATAACATATTTCTCTTACGTGTTTCCTGCTAAAATCCCCCTACTATGACGGGCCCTAAACCCACAGGATTCTCCACTCAACACCCTGAAAACCACATTCTCCATAACATAATATCAATATTTCTTTGTCTACATCATTTCCTATGACTGCCAAAATGTCAAAAATTGACTAAAAGGCCTTACCCTGATTCTGGGAAGAAATTCGACTCGATCCCACCAACGATCCGCCCCAGCAAACTTGAAGAGAACTTTGCTAGGAGCGTCGTGGTGGCCTTAAATCGTCGATCTGGCGACTGACGGGGCCAAAATTGAAGAAAAATGGGTGAGGGACCGTAGAGAGAGAGGAGAGAGTCTTCGTTGAAATTTCTGCGTAAAACTGAGTTTAAGCACTATTTATACTGTGGGATTCGTCGACGAGCCACGTCACCTCGTCGACGAGTCCTATAGAAAGTTCGTCGACGAACCTGCACCCTCGTCGACAAATTTTAGACTTCCAAAAATTCACTCTCGGTATCTTCTCGTCGACAAAATTTATCTTTGTTGATGAGACTCTAGGTTATCCTCGTCGACGAATGCCCTGTGTTCGTCGACGAGGCCATCAAAAAATTCCTAAATTATTTTTATACCCCTAAGTGCAACGTTGCATTCGTCAACGAAGTCGGCTTTCTCCTTCCGTTACTGTTTCCATTTCTCTCTCTCTTTATTATTTAAATATCATTATTCTTCGGGTCATTACATATTAATCATCAATTTTTTCCTCATTTGAAAATTGTATTACCATCATGAAAAGGATAATAAACTTTTTTAAAAAAATAATAATAGTGAGTAAAATGTCAATTGATAATTATTGTATATTCATTTTAGTAACCTTGTAGACTAAGAAATTTATCTATCAATGTGCATTTTAACAGTTAGAATTTGAAACTTTTATATGAGAAGTGTTAAATTATAACCTTATAATGAAGTGAGAAAGCATAAAAAATAGGGAATAGAATATATTTTATGTGTCGCTCAAGTATAATCTGTAAAAAAAAAAAATAAAATAATTACTCTTGACATGTCACGGGAAGTATAAAATCATTGTAATATTTTAATTTTAAAAAAAATTAGAACTACGGCCTTGAAATTCAATGAAAAGGGGATTGAAACTCTGAGACTTGAGAGAAAACACATATCAAAAGGTAAGAGAAAAATTATAGAAAAATAAGATAAGAGCAAAAAATAAAGTTGCGAGATCTAACCCTTTTATCATGTAATAAGGATAAATGCATTTTACTTGCAATAAAGATAAAAAATAAAATAAAATGGAAAAAAATTTCAAGGCATTTGTAGATTTAATTTATCATCCTTTTTTATTCTGCAAATCAAAATTAACATAAATGCATTTCAATCGTCTGTCATTAATATCAAATTTGTCCATTACGAATCTTGATACAACATGAATATCAAAAAGAAAGTTCTAAACATTGGAAGAGTTCAAAGTATTTGAATTGATTACTAAATTTTATAATTTGGGCATGCTTCGAAAATTTTAATAGTTTAAAAAAAACCAATAGATTTGCATTTACATGTCATCAATTAAGTATTGCTTCCAACAACATTAGGTGGATTATTAAAAAGTTTACTATTTTACCAATTATTAACTTAATCGTTTTTTGGGAGAACAAAATTTTGCTTAAAATTATAATATTACATGATAATTTTTTCTCCGATTTTCTTACTCGACTTAATTGTTAATTAACATAATATATAGTGTTGAATAGATATGCTAATAATGTCAATTTTTTAAAACTGAATTTAGATGGATCCGTTAAAATGTTGAACCCATTTTTAAAACTTGTAATGATGCAACATGCCTTAAAATAATAAATAAATAAATAAAGCAGGGATAAAATGCTCAAAATTGGTAAGTGGAGTTACATGGTAACTCAAATTTTATTTGGTAAGAGCTTTAAATACAATTAAGAATTATTATCTGTAAAAGTTAAAATGTTTATTGTTGACCTTATATGTCATATCTTATTTTGATAATGACAAATATCTTTGTATATTACACGTGCCCTGAGTTTGTGTACAGGACCATTCTTAGCACGCAAGGGTAAGGATACGGTGGAGGTCATGAAGAGCTCAATGCTCACATCATATGATGGCGTTTGGAGAAGCAAAGGAAATGAAGACCAAACATTTTTCAATTGTATTTTTTGTTTAATTCATTTGGGTATGTAATATGGTCTGTAATAATTAATGTATCGCATGCATGGTAGGTTGAATAAGTTCAAAGACTATAGAAGTCTACTAACGCTAGGTTTTTAGGCTAAATTTAAAAACTTAGGCCGTAGACTAACCATAGGTCCCCATACACATAATGAAAAATACTTAAGAGTTTAAATATCACACTTACATTTATAGGGACAAAACTTATGAGGCTAATGAGAACATAACTTGAATTTTGAAAAGGCTTCGGGCGACCGAACCTAGAGTGTTAAAAATGGTTCAGGCGACCAAATGTGCAAAGAGTCAACAAGTTGACTAAGGCCTGGGCGACCGAACTTAAATTGAACTAACTATCTCCAGTCAACCGAATGCTTAAAAGCTACTTTTCCACTGTTCTCGGGCGACCGAACTTTTAGATCAAAATCATCCCAGACGACCAAATTGTGAGGTTCGGTAGACTGAACCATTCACTAGGCGACCGAAACCATGAAGGTTTGGGAAATCACCTGGCTCGGCCAACCGATTGTTTCCCACGGTTAACCGAACCCGAGAAATTCACTTTTCTCTCTATATCTGTTCGAGCAACCAATCCTAAGGACCGAACAACCAAAACTGTCGGGTTGTCATAAATTAACCGCAGTAATTAGGGTAAAAATGCCTATTAAACTTTTCTAAAAATTCCTTTTAAGTCCCAATGGTTATATTTTTGTCAAAGGCTATATATATACCTTCATTTGGAAAAATTAGAGAAGGATTAAGGCTTGATTAACAAAAAAAAAAAACTCTCTAAAATTCCTTGAGTTATTCTTTCCCATTCAAGCTTACATACTCCACCCTTACTCATTCCTTTTGCAAAAGCATCTTTGGTAAGAGTATCTTAAGATAATCCATACTGTTACTACAAGCTTACACTCTCATATACATTGATTGATTTTTGATTTTTGATTTTAGTGAGAATAAGCCAAAAAGTTTTCCCTTGTGATTTAATCCATAAATTTATTTTGGGAAAACTTTCTTAACCTTGTGAGTATTTGTATTCTTGTTGCAAGACTCAAGAGTTTGTCTTGTGATTTGAGGAAAATATTTTTGACAAGCTTATTTTCAAAATATTTTGTGTGCTTGACTTTTGAAAATCATTTTCAAGATTTTTGCTTGTGTGTTTCAGATTTTTAATATTGCACTATGTGATTGATTTAGATATCTTGATTCAAAGATCCCTACACATACACTCTCACATACTGATTACTATACTTGCATTATCTTGAGAGAAGTCATATAATCTTCATTGAGCTTATAATTTCTAACATATTGAAGTGCATTGATTATACTGTACTGAATTGTGATACATATCTGTTTGTTTAGAAGCATTTGTATTGTATAAGAAATTTGAATTATCTATTGTGATCCAGGCATGTCCTAAGGTGGGTCTTCTCCGCCCCATTAAGGAGAGGTTGTAAAGGTTGGGGTCAGCCTTGTTAATGTGACCTGGGGTTTCCCTTGCCCAGTAAGAAGAGAGAGGTTGTAATGGTGCCACTCCACCCATAAGTGGGCAAAGTAGTGGAAATCCTTTTGCTTGTGAGCTCGAGGCGAGGACGTAGGCACTATTACTGAACCCCGATAACATATCTGGTGTCATATGTGATTGCTCTTTACAATTTCTTGTATTTGTTTATTTATCATTACCTGCAAATTTTATTGCTCTAAAGTTATTATATTTGCTTAACTTGTCATATTTGAATTGGATCTGTTTAGTAAAGACCCTAGGTTGTGATATACTGTTGCTGGATTAAATTGACCTAGGTAGAACATTTTTAAATCTCCAATTCACCCTCTCTTGGGAATACACAAATTCCAACATTTACTATACTATAATTGTGTAACACTTCCCTTATTCTCTCTATCTCATCTCACATTTTCTCTTATTTCTCTTTTTTTCTTTTTTGTCTCATTTTTGTTATCAATTTGATGCATTTAATTTGGAATATTTCTTTCTTACCATTTTTCTTTTTTCATTTAGTATTACATAAAGATAAAACATCCACCAATTATTCGACTTCAGAACACTAGTCAGTAATATTGTTATTTGGATAAAATTTTAGAGATTCTTAAAATACTACGACCTTAGCAGTTTGCATTGTTAGGCATACCTATTAATAGGGGTGGCAAAACGGGTTCACGGGCCGGGTCTGGACAGGTTGTTAATGGGTTGGGTTGGGTCGTAAACAGATCGCAACCATGTAAACCCTAACCTGGCTATTTTTTAAACAAGCGGGTCATGGGTTACCTGTTTAAAAATATAATTTATTTATTAAAAAATTTTAAACATACAATATAAAAAAAAAAAAAAAAAAACCCCAGGCTAATCTGATTATGAAGATTTGAACACAACCCAAGAGAAGCGAAGGCTTCTTGTTCTAGGCATGCGTCGCACACGAAGAAGAAGAAGAAGCAGCAGCACAGTGAAGGCTTCTTGTTCTCGACCTGCGTCGCACATGAAGAAGACGAAGCAGCAACACAAGACAGCGTCGAATTAGCATGAAACCAGCAGGAGCCCTTCGTCTTGGAGTCTTCAAGCTTTCAAACTAGCATAAAACCAACAACAACCCTTCGTCTTCGAGTGTTTGAGCCTTTCGCATGCAAGAGAGCTCGCGTTCTGCTGCAGAATGGATGGAGGACTGGAGGAGAAGCAGGAGGTAGTCGCAACGCAAAATAAGGATTTAGGGGTTTCTCTCAGTAGGGTAGGGTTAGTGGGTTAAATCCTTAAATGATTAATGAGCCAAATAAACGGGTCACCTAGCGGGTGACCTGACCCAAACCCCGGTTGACCCGTTAATAAATGGGCGGGTCAAGGGTTAACCTGTTTATAAATGAGTTGACTTTCATAAACCCAAACCCATTTTAAACGGACGAGTCACGAGTGACCCGTTTTGCCACCCATACCCATGAACTTTCAATAATAATATTCTTTGCTTTTGATCTACAATAAACCTCAAGCTTAACAACAAATGATTCATTTATACTTACTGTTTAACTAATTATTTAATTTTTTATTGTTTATTCAAAGAGTCTACAAACATGCAATGTATGATAATTGATACATCCAAAATTAGTACACCCAAAATTGATAAGTATGCCCATATATCTCGCATAACCACCTTCAGTGTTAGCTTTGGTGTAATCCCAAGAGGGGGGGATGAATTGGTATTTTAAAAATTGATCCCCTAGGTCGATCCACTAGTAACAATATTACACAAACTTAAGATCAATCTAGTGCGTATAAGATAAATTAATATATATTCAGCGAAAATTTAATTGCACAAGTAGTCTAATTAAGCATGCACAATAAAACAGTAAATAGAGACGACACGAGAAATGTTATTGAGGTTCGGCAAATTGCCTACGTCCCCGCCTTGGCTCACCAACACAAGGATTACACTACAGGCTCACTTAACGGGTGGAACGACACCTAATACAATCAGGTCAATTAACACAGAGCTGACCTCAACCTTCACAAACCAATTCTTCTGGGCTGGATTAATGCCCCCTCAGGCTACGCCTGGAATACAACAGATTCTCAATATAAACTGGGTACAGTGATTATGCTTCTTAATCAAGCATATATGTACCAATGATAATCAATCAACCACATATCAACAGTATAGGTATTGTAAGCTTTGTGATGTGATTTTGTGCAAACAACACACAACAATGTATGATCTCAAATATGCTCAAGAGTGTACAAACAAGCTAATCTTTGAAACAAGATATAACAAATCTCAATATTCAGATTAGGGTTTCAAAGATGCTGGTGAAAATATTCAAACAAACTCAAAAGATTTTCCTTAATGAAATAAGTACAAGATTTGTTTGAAATATAGCTTGTAAAATTCTTTGCACACAAAAATTATTATTTTAGGAAATTTTGCAATGACAATGCTAAGATCCTCAAGTTAATGAGTTTTCTCAATACAAGATTTATCAAGTTAAATCTGTGAGTTAACTCTTGCTTAACTCTCCAAAATCAAACACAATCACAATAGCACAAATGAGAGTTTTAAGTAATTTACAATAGAGCACTGACACAATAGGAACTCTAACAATGCTTGGATGATCAAAGAAAATAGTGTATGAAAGTATTTGGGCTAGTATTTGGCAAAATAAGCTTTTTAAGTTTGAGAGGATTTCTTGCTAATGAGTTTGCTAATTACTTTCGAATATTCACAAATGAGCCCCTATATATAGAAGTATGTCAAATTATAACCGTTAAGGACTCATATGGGCATTATTAAAATTGTTTTAAAACCAATTAGAAATATTAACCCTTTTTAACAGTGCTTAATCGCGGTAAAAATAAAACAACCTAAGAGTTTTCGGGTGCCCGGTCTACGATTCAGTCGCCTGAACAGACTCAGTCAAAAAAGTTATTTTTGAAGGTTCGGGTGCCTGAGTCAAGGTTCGGTTGGGTGAATCGAGGCAATTTCCAAAAGGTTCGCGATTCGATCGCCTAGTTAGGAGTTCATTTAACCAAACTCATGTGTTCAGTCGCCCGAGATTATTTTAAACGTGAAGTTCGGGCCAAGTTGGTGGGAAAGATCAGAGTTATGGTTTGGTCACCCGAGGACGATGCGGTCATTTAAGTTCAACCGCTCGAAACTAAGTCAACATTCTAACCAGTCAATGGTTCGGTCGCCTGAAGTGTTTTGAACACCAAGGGTTCGATCGTCCGATCTCTCATAGATTTGGCATTTATGTCCTATTCACTTTAATTGATTCCCTTGATAATGCAAGTGATTTAGGGGACTATCTTAAGTGTATGTGTAAGGACCTAGGGTCAGTCTACGGTCTAGGTTTTTTGATTAAACCTAAAAACCCGACGTGTGACATTCAGTTCCCTATGGTCAATCTACGGTCATGTTGAGCTTACAATTACCTATATGAATGACATGTAGAGATTATTACAGACTGATATAAATTATTACAAACCCAAATATAATAAATGCATTTACAAATGAAGCACAAGTAGATCTTCTTCTTTTGCCCTTCATTTTCCCATTAAATATGCCAGGAGTATGATCTTTAAGTCTTTCAAGTTTCCATCAATCCTTTTTCATGTGTGTACACTGAATTAATGACCTGTTCAAGTACTAGGCACGCACATTAATAATATGCAGTTTATCATAATCAAAACCAAGGATTGGACTTAAAAAGTCAACATTCAGGTTATCCATAACCTCCGATGTAGTTATAATAACTACTATTGATGTCTTACATAACCTTCTCAAGTATAAAGGTGAGTCACCAATAACCCTCTTAAGCATAATGACAAGTCACCCATAACCCTGCTAAGCATGATGACACGCTCTTAAATGTCAAGGTGAAGGGGAGTTTGCCTTCACCACTATAAAAAGAGGATCTCAAGAAGATATAAGCATCTCATTCTCACTCACTTTTTATTTAATGTTGCAATCTAAACCTCTCATTCCCTAACTTAAACATCAGAGTGATCCTTGGAATACATTTCGGATCCTACAAGTCATTAATATTTAATTTCTTTCAGGTGGTTACAATTGAAATATGATTTTATAAAAGTCGTACGATTCTTGACAGCAATAATAATTATTTTCAAAATTTTCAATGATTCATAGAATAAAATGACCTTCTTTCTTTCTTACTCTCTTCAATATAAATATAAGTTATGTACAAGATTTGAACCTTAACCAACAACATTGTCTAAACATATGGTCTTTTAATACTTTAATTATAATATTTCTGTTACCAAATGGCCAAAATGCAATAACTAGTCCAATAAAATATCTAGATACATATTAAACTTTTATGATGATCAAGATATTAATATATATATACATATATATATATATATGAAATTAATTAGAAACTTAATTTAGTTTAGTTTTAAAATTATTTGTAATTAATGCACATTGTTTATTAAATCACACTGTTTAACACATAAAATTTGATAACTTTAGTTTTGAATTTATATTCTCATACATAGCATAAGGCCTCTCATAGTTTATATATCCATTTTATCGTTTTCTCCTCACGTTTCATACTGGTTAGTAGTTACGAGACAAACTCTAACTATATATTTCACAATCTTAAGTTTATAAATAATTGAAATAGTAACTTTTGAGTAAAAAAGTTTTTGTCTAATTTTGAATACAAAAATTATTATTCTAAATATATAATAATATTTACTAATATTTCAAAAAATTTCCTAAAATAAAATATTACAAAGGTTGGTTTATTTTCTAAAATTTAGCATTCAAAATTTATTATTCTAAATATATAATAACATTTACAAATATTTCAAAAAATTTCTTAAAAGTAAAATATCACAAAAGTAAAATAAAAAAATTATTATGTAATATTTAAAGTTTAATTGGTAGGAATATTTTTAAATGCACTTATTTATAGCTTTTATAAAGATACAAAGATAATTATGTAATTATATGGTCTGCATAATACAAATTTAAATAAATTTTATACCAAACGAGAAATCCTATGAGTTTTTAATTAATAATTTAATAAGACACGATATTATAACATTACTTAAAAATAAAAAATGCATTAATTAAACAAGAATTTAAAGAGGTTTATAAGGTTGTCAAAAAAGTTATTATCAAAAAATAAATATTATATAATTAATTGTTATAATTAATAAATTAATAAAAGTGTCTCATATTTGGATACTTGTTATTAGATGTTATATAAGTTTGTCCACTTGTTAAAATCATTATTATTTATATTTTTTTTAAAAAAGTAGAAGTACTACAGGCAAAGCAGATCTACGGTCCTCAAAACTCGAGCCCACCGAACCTTGATAGTCTCGGCATCACCAGATCCCATCCAGTTCACCACTATCCATTCTTCTCTTTCCGCTGGGTAGCCCTCTGTGTGCGTGTCTTGGTTCTCCGTGCTACGAAAATGGCACATGTAACGTGACGGTAATCTCGGCCCCATTTGCATGTGCCCTCCTCCGCCTCCTCTCTCTCTCTCTCCCTCTCTCTCCTCTTTAGTACAACCCCCCAAAGCACGCCCGCCGGAAGCTGCCTCACTCCCCCACCCCCACCCCCACCCCCACTCCCCTCTCTCTTCTGCAAATTCAGTTGCAGAAATTTTAAGGACAGTCTTCAAGATCTTCCTCTGCAAGCCAGCGACTTCGGTTCTCTTGCTCACTCTCGCCAATCGAATCGATCCACGCCGCTGCCATGAAGGTCGAGGCCCTGAAAAACCCTCTCGTCTCTTTCGAACTCAAAAGGTACGTTCAACTCTCCGCGCACCACTCCATCCTCCGCACTCGTTTTCTCACTTTTCTAGGGTTTTTGCTCACTCACTGTCTCGCCGATCTTCAGTTTGTGTCTGTGTCGTGTTGATTTTTACTGTATTATGGTCCGAGTACTTGCGTCGGTCGATGATCATTGCGTCGTCGTGGAGGATTTAGCTTTTCCTGGTTTGAAATGACAGTAGACTTGATTTGATTGTTTTTTTGAATCCGTTGAATTTTGATGGCGGGATAGATTGGGTGAATTGCTTTGTAATGTGGATTGGTGTTCTTTTTAGTTCTCTATCACTCCGTGATTCTGATCTGAACTGTGCTTGATATGCTGGTAGGTCTAGGTTTAGTGTAGTGTGTGTAGTGGAGTTCTGGTTTGGCGAGTGAAATGTGGTGCGAAGATAAGTGATTTGACTTTTCGCTAGGCAATGCAAAACTCTATGGATGGTAAGATTGAGATATTACGCGAAATTTGCCGTTGTCCAGTTGGGTGGGCGTTTTTGGCGGTCGATTGCTGGTAAATTGAGCAGCGTTGTTGTTGCTAACGCGATGACTCAATGTTCCTATATTTGACGTAGTTTTGAGCAGATTTGATTTGGCGTGGTATTAAGAATTTTATTTCAAATTTATTGTTGAGTACTGTGACTGAAAAATTGACATAACTAGTAGTGAATTGTGAACAGGGATGCTTATGGGTTTGCTGTGAGACCTCAGCACTTGCAAAGATACAGGGAATATGCTAACATCTACAAGGTTATTTTGCTTCTTTTATTTACTTTTCTCATTTTCATTTTCTTTGTTGGGCTCCGAGGAAACCAAGGAAAAGGGAAAAGATAAGGAAAGCATTTTTGAATTATTATTTTTTCGTTATTGTTTTAGTTTTCAAGAAAATTTTGGAGTATTTGCATGGAGGTTATTGTTGATTTGGTGTCTATCACACTCATATAACTGAAGTTCAAGATTCAAAAGTTTACTTGATTTTATCACCTTTTCTTTCTCTTTCTTTTCAAGCAACCAAATGGAGCCAAAAGTGGCCAATAAAGATTATATCCAGCATGAGTGATGGCATTATGTTTTCAGGAAGAAGAGGAGGAAAGATCAGAAAGGTGGAAAGACTTTTTGGAACAGCAAACAGAGTCTGCTCAATTGCCGCTAAATGGATTATGGCCAGAGCATGCTGGGGAGACTGAGCAAGAAACAGATGCTAACTCAGAGAATGGAGTCAAAGAAGATGATTATAGTGATAAAAATCATGGTTCAGTGGCAGCTGAGGCAAAAACTCACATGGTCCAAATATGGACTCCGATTAGACCATCCCTTCATGCCATTGAGAAGATGATGAGTAATCGCGTAAAAAGGAGTAACTTGTCAAAAATTGAGCCTGACAATGGACCTGCAAAGCCTCTTACTCCTATCGAAGAGGCTAGATCCCCAAAAGGAGCATCGGAGGAGGACTCTGAGGAGGAGTTTTATGATGTGGAGAGGTCAGACTTGGTTCAAGATGTCCCTTCAAGTGACAATGTAAGTTCCACAGCTGCGAGCAATGCTGGTGATGTTGAATCATTATTCCCTTGGAAAGAAGAGCTAGAGTGCCTTGTACGTGGGGGAGTGCCAATGGCTCTCAGAGGAGAGGTATATTATGCTCCCTCTCTTTCTCTCTCTCTCTCTCTCTCTCACTCTCTCTGAACAAGCTTGATTTTTGCCATATTTTCACAATTGCAGCTTTGGCAAGCCTTTGTGGGTGCAAGGGCACGCCGTGTGGAGAGCTACTATCAAGATCTGTTGGCTCCAGAAACTAAGTCTGGCAAGAACATGGAGCAGCATGATTTGCAATCAGATGACAATAGCAAGGGGTTATCTGCAGATTCTGCGTGTATAGCTGAGAAATGGAAAGGACAAATTGAAAAGGTCATAACGTGGTTGGGATTTGAACTTTAGTGTTCAATTTCTAAGTTTTGTACTTGCTACCTTCAGTCAAATTCATTTTTATTTATTATTTTTTTTTCTGACAGCAGGATTTGCCTCGAACATTCCCAGGTCATCCTGCTCTGGATGAGGATGGTAGAAATGCTTTGAGGCGTCTACTTACAGCATATGCTCGACATAACCCCTCAGTTGGCTACTGTCAGGTATTTGAATTCAGAAGAGTTTATGCACACTTTATCATAGATGTGGCGCTAATATATTTTAACCAAAAAGAAAGGAACTATTGCTTTAGAAATGTCTATGATACTTTAGTTTTCATATTTGCGGGTTGCAACATTTGTATTCCTAGATGCACAACATATATGCATCTTCCAGCAACTCAACGTTCTACACTCATCATGCAGTTTTTATAATGGCAAGTGAAAAACACATGTAATATTTTGGTTCTTAATTTCTAATTTGTCTAAACATGCATTATGGCTTAATTTTGCTCATTCCAAAAATGAAATGAGTCAACAAGATTTAGCTCAGTGCACATATAAAATCTCCAAATAATGGGTGTAGTCTCCACCACCAACTCACTTGGCTAAAAGTCAGAGAAATAATTCTTCACAATGGTAAGTGCCATTTGCTCCCATGGAGGTTCCTATTGGCAGTGGATTAGTTTTATATCATCCTTGCAATAATGGACCCAATGTGCGAAACCCTGCCTTTAGATAATGAGTTAGCTTCTGAACGAGCACAATCTTTATTTTGTTTAAGGAGTGAGTTGGTAGGCGTTAGTATTATATTATCGCAGTAGCACTGAGCATATGAAAATGTACGACTTATGCTTAATTTTCCAAAACAGAAAACAAAGGAATACAAGGCCAATGTTTAGTTATGCAGGTCAGTAATGTTTGTAGCAGCTTCATGTTTAAAATTGCTGCATCTTAAACAGTTGACAGGAGACAAATTTACTGATCTAATCAAATTGCTTGTATTTTATTTTAATTACTTTTTGTATTCCTTTTCTTTTTCTAATATTTTTGTTATTAATCTATCAAAAAAAGAAGTATCTGAGATATGAAATTTTAAACTTCCAATTTGACTGATCTAAGCAAGATTATCAAGTTTATGGTGCAGCAGAAGGGTTCCATGGGCGGCTCCTCTTATGGGAATATATTTTGTTTTGCTATAAAATTTTGTTCTGCCACTATAAGTAATATTTTCAGTTTGCTTGTATTTTATTCCCCATGTGTGTGCATATTGTCTCCCTGTCCTTACTCTTACTTGGTCTAATGTATGTCCAGGCCATGAATTTCTTTGCTGGCTTATTATTGCTGCTAATGCCTGAAGAAAACGCCTTTTGGTATGTTCAGAAATTTTATTCGTCTGCATTTTAAATTTGGCACACCTTGAGTTTATGTGAAAGAAAAGCTGTGTAAATCCAGTAGAGGGAGCGTTTTCTGATTATGGAACATGTTTGTTGTAATTTCTATTATGATAGGCTTGATTTACTCTTTCTATTATTCAATTATATCATGGAAGAATACATGACACAATGTTTTCTATCTAGTGCAGCGTCATAAGCATCATTTTGGTTTCTATTATTACAGTTTAACAGGCTATGTAGACTCATACATGGTTAGAAATTCTCAGGACTTTGATGGGCATTATTGATGACTATTTCGATGGTTATTATTCAGAGGAGATGATAGAATCTCAGGTAATATTTTGTTTCTAATTTTTTCTTGGGTTGGGTAATTTTATTTTAGGTAGTTTTTAAGATGTAATGCATTACTACCCCACTGCATTTATTTTATTTATGATTTTCTTTCAGCTCTAGGTTTCTCTCCTTAAACTAGTTGTATAAATGAAGTTGAAGAATCTCTTATATAGGCCACAGTAAATTGGTGGTACAAGACCTTAAAATTTTATTTGTCAAGTTTCTATGCTGTCAGGTGGACCAACTTGTTTTTGAGGAGCTGGTGCGGGAGAGATTTCCTAAATTGGGTTTGTTTCTCACTTTCTTGTTATGATTTGATATATTGTCTTTCCCAACTGTATTCTTTATCTGAAATTGGATGGTTTCTTATTTTACGTGTGCTTGTGGCGCAGTCAATCATCTGGATTACCTGGGAGTGCAGGTGGCCTGGGTTACTGGACCATGGTTCCTTTCCATTTTTATGAATATGCTTCCATGGGAAAGTGGTCAGGTTCTATGTTGTCTTGCATAAAATTTATAGCTTGATAATTTTTATTGAATATCTTTTTCTTGAGTATGCAATTAAAGTTGTCTGGATATTTTCAAATGTTTGGCCTTCCTACTGATGTTTTCACTGCCATTTATGACATGAGCGTTGATACTGTTCTAGATGCGAGTTTACCAATTGTCTGTTATCTTTATCTTGACTCCAGTTCTTCGAATATGGGATGTGGTGCTTTTCGAAGGAAATCGCGTCATGCTATTTAGAACAGCCCTCGCATTGATGGAGTTATATGGTACTGGGTAAAACGATTGTCTCGTTGATCTGATGCATTTTAGGTGCATTTGACATGAATTATCTGTTTAGAATGTTTTGCAGCATGAATCTTAATTTTATTCAGTTTAATGTAGGTCCTGCTTTGGTAACAACCAAAGATGCTGGAGATGCTGTTACTTTGCTGCAGACACTGGCTGGATCAACATTTGATAGTAGTCAACTTGTCTTGACAGCTTGCATGGGTTTCCAAAATGTAAATGAATCCAGATTGCAAGCGTCGAGAGATAAACATCGACCGGCTGTAATGGCTGCTCTTGAGGAACGATCAAAGGGGCTTCGGGCATGGAGGGATTCACAGGGTCTGGCATCTAAGTTATTGACTTTCAAGCATGACCCTGAATCTCTGATGACTGATTCAAATAAAACAGAACGAGTGGCTGATGCACAAACTAATGGTGCAGTATCTTCTATCGACTCTGGATCCACTAATGTTGATCAATTTCTTATTGGCTTGACAGGGGATGTAGAGATTGATGCTGTTCCAGATCTTCAAGAACAGGTAGTTTATTCCTTTCATTTTTCTGCAGAACGATATCTTATCCATTCCCTCTATCTTGGAATCAACTCTTAAATGTTTCCGAAACTGTCTGTATTCATTCAGCCCTGTCATTAGACAACTGTGTCTTTGCCTTTTGCTATTGTAGAATGTAGAAATATACAGATAACTGATTTGCTATTTCTTTTGCTGTTTCATCTTTAAGACACGAACTGTTTCCCTTGAGAGTCATGATCAACTGTTATCTTGCTGATGCCAGTGTTGGGCTGGGTATGATTTGAAGAAAAAAAAAAAGTGACCAGTTCTTAGGTGTATAATACTCAAATTCCATGAGTACTAGGATTGTTGAGTTGGGCATTGTGTACATGCTACATGATTATTTCCATTTAACTGTGAATTATATTTATAGGGAATTGGCCCAGGACTGTCTTATCCTCTGATTCATTTATGGACAGAGAAGCATTATAAATCTGATGATAGATGGTTGCCTTAGAACTTCATATTCAAACTTAGCACTTGTGGCATATTGTTGATGTATTGTTGGTGGAAAATAACTAAAGTTATTGTGGAACTTGTTGATAAATGAGCCTGATTTGCATCAGATAATCTATTGTTATGTTCTATTCTCAAATAAAGAGTAAATAATGCTAGGTATATTCACTATTACCTATAAGTTTTTGAGTGCACATTGCTTCTTCAATTGATGGTGAATTGCTCTACTCAACTGAAAATGAGAAGGAAAAGGAGGTTGAATGTTGTATTCCCTTTTATTCTCAACCTGGCCTCTTGCACGCAAAATGTTAGATGACTAGGATAGAAACCTGCAACTATTGAACTTGTCTTTTGGAGGAAGGGTGTTGCATCATTTTATGGACGTTTTTTTTTTTTGGTCATAGTATATGTCCTTTTGAGGTCATTAATGTTTGAACTTCTTGTTAAGTGGTCAACTGGAGTAGTTATCTCACGACCTTTTTCAAAATTCTACTGTGCGGATGCTGTGCAGGTGGTGTGGTTGAAGGTTGAATTGTGCAGGTTGCTGGAGGAGAAAAGATCATCTCTCCTCAGGTTTCTGTTATCCGTTTGATGTTGCATTATCAGCTTTTCAAACTTTGGTTGGTAATAAGTTATATATCAAGGGCACTCCTTTTTCTTTTGCCTCATCAGACCCCAATTAGTGTTGGTTTTGTTGGACCTTATGCGATCTATCTTATGTACAATGATGTTAACATACTTGTTTTCATGTTTGTCTGTGCATTTCTGAAAAAAATATTAGTAGTCAACTGTAAGTTAATGCAGGAACCATTTGCAGGGGGGAAAAAAAAGGAAAAGCAACTAAAGATAAATTAAAGAAAATTTGGAGAAAATTAGAGGAAAATGACACAAATAAAAAAAAAAAAAAGTTCAATTGGAGTTTCAATACTCAAACATGCAAGCTACCTTAAAAATGCAAAATGTATATCGGTTTTTCTGCAAAATATTATTATGGAAACAAATATAGGGAAATAATATCAAAATCCTCAATTAATAGATTGTATTAATTTATGATTGAGAAGTATAATACAAAGAAGAGAGACTTTGTTTGCAAATAATGGAATTCTAATTTCCAAAATATTGCAGTTTTTAATATATCTTGATTATATTCCAAGCTGGAAGTATGGAGCTTCTTAATTCTCACTAGCCTTAAAAACACGGGCTGGGAAATTCTAAAATTCACTTAGATGTATTTTGGTTTGTATTTGTTTATTTATTTTTGCTTGATAGATAATTGATATTCAGTTATTTTCCTGCTTTGTTTTCAGGGCTGAGGAGCTAGAGACAGCTTTGATGGAAATGGTCAAGCAAGATAATCGGCGCCAATTGAGTGCTAGGGTATCTTCTTAGCACCTTTACACGTGCCATTCTCCTTTACTTCTCTTCCCTCATCTCCTGCACCTTCCCCCCAATTTTGGCAGCCAGAGATATTTATTGTTTATGCTATCCTTGCTGGTTATGCGGTTATTAGGCGACATTGTAAGAAACTTGTGTTTGTGTGACTTTAATGTTATTGATTCTACTTCACTCCTAATCTCCTTCTCTTTACAAACTTATGCATATTGTAATAAGCTCGCGACTCCCTCTTTCTCTCTCTCTCCCTCCCCATATGCATAGTGAAGCTATAATAAGATGTGTGTGCACACATGCATATGCATGCTTGCCTGCATGTGTATGTGCTATGGTTATAGCATTCAGCCCTGCCTCACCTATGTTTGTAAACTTCATTTTTCCTTGAGGATTATCTGTGGTTAGACAATGACCTTCTCTATTTTGCATGAATTACATAATATCTAACAATTATATTGACATGAGAAACTGGATGCTTGCAATGCAATAAAGGGGAAGAGGCTAGATTAAACAGAAATAAGAAAATGCAAAGAACGGAATCAGAAGATGATGTTTTTCTTTAAAATGCACAAACTTGAAGAAAAGAAGTGGTGTACAAACCTTGGGAGTTATTCTGTGTGAATTGAAAATTAGCAATTGAGAAATATAATAATCAGTAAAATACATGGTTCCACACTTTCAGTAAGGTCAACTATTGAGGAACAGATGAATTTAAATATGTAAGACAGCTCTGTGGTAAAAAAATCTTATTCAGTGAGGCATGCTATGGGAGGTTTGGGGTTCAATATTGACAATGGAAAAAGTAGTCATTCGTTGGAGAATTCTGTGAAAAAATATATGATAAAATAGGCATTTTTTCTTGGTATCTACATCTAGTTGTAAATATTTTGAATTTTGGTTGATGCTGTTATAAAAAATATTGACAGGCTTCGTTAAGCATCCTTGCATCTTAAACTTCCATGTTCCGAAAGTACAGTAAAAAGATTAAAGGAGCTTCTAATATACTGGTTGTTGGTTGCGTTGCTGATTTTAGGGGTTCCAGATCTGATGTATGTGTTAGTTTGACCTCTCTTTCTGGTTTTGAATTTCTTTATTTGTTTTCTTCTGGCATATTTTATTTAGTTATATTTTTGTTAATAGTAAATATGAAAAACACATCGAGTGTGTTTAAACTTTATTTAAACATTTTATCCCCTTGGGAGGCTTTAAAAAACAGACCAATTCCCAATGTAAATAAGCACAATTTTACTAGAAGAAAAAACATTTTATCCCTTAGTAATTTTTCAAAAACCAATCATTATCTTAAAATGTAGTTTCTCCAGAAGGTTTTCATCTTCCCTTGCTTGCATTGATTGAGCTATCAACATCTGATGCATCTGAATTACAAAGATCGAAATTTTGTATACATTTCTATGAGAAATTGATATACATATGATTGCAGAATTTTCTGAAGGCATGCATCTATGTTTGCTCGGCCCTAAGTAGTTGTTATGGTTTTCTTAATTACTGTGTTTGTTGATTTGTTTTGTAAATGCAATTTGTTGATTTTATTAATTACTACAACCTGGGCTATGCTAATCATTGTTGTCAGGTTAGATGCTTGTTTATCATCTCGGCCCTAAGTAGGTGTTATAGTTTTCTTAATTGCTGTGATTGTTGATTTGTTTTATAATTACAATTTTTTGATTTATTAATAACTTCAATCGGGGATATGCCAATCATTGTTGTCAAGTTAGATGCTTGTTTATCATCTGAGTTCTTGTTAGTTTTTTTTTTTTTCAGTACTCAGAAAACCTGTTAATGTGCATTGCATGCTGTCATGCTGAGTACCTGCTTATGTTGTCCAGGTTGAGCAATTGGAGCAAGAGGTTGCTGGACTTCAAACAGCCCTTGCTGAGAAGCAGGAACAAGAGCATGCCATGCTTCAGGTATCTTTTTTGTTTCATTTTATGGTTGTCTACCTGGTATCTCTATTCTTTAACTAATCATGTTAAGGGCTTTTCATTATTAATTGCTATTGCTAGATCACTTATTAATTTTATAGGTCTTGATGCGAGTGGAGCAAGAACAAAAGGTAACTGAAGATGCTCGCAGATTTGCCGAGCAAGATGCAGCAGCCCAAAGATATGCCACACAAGTTCTTCAGGTTCTTTTATTTTGATTTGCTTGTGCATTGACGTTTTTCTTACACATTCTTTTGAATTTTGTGTTAATGTTATGTTATGCTTTTAACTAAGAAGTTGAATAAGCTATGTAACCTCCCTAAAGCAAATAGTTTTTATATATTATTTCATTACAAGTCTTCAGTGTAATCATTATTGAACTTTCTCTTAGCTTTTTGGTTTGGCAAGAGGCGAACACTACAGGGTTTCAACTTTAAACCCAAATTTATAAGTATGCACTTTCAGTTTGACCTGCTAACGGAAGCAAACTGAAATTTTTGTTTCAGTTCGGTTTGAAACAACAGCTTGATTGGCTTTGATACTTAAATATTCCAATCCAAACTACAGGGTTATTGATTCATAGAATGAAAATATTATTTATAGATAAAGTAGATAAATAGTATCTTTGGAATGTATTTATATATAAAATAACCTGATTTTACATATATACTTCATATTTTGGATAAATTGAAACCAGATTGTACTCCTAATATTTTAGTTTGGTTTCCTTATAGATGTGGTTTCATTCAAATCACATAAGAGTATTAAAAATGGGATTAAACTGAACCATGGGCACTCATATTTGCATTCATTAATTTCTTGAGACACGTCATCCGCAGGGTTGCCTGCTTCTCTCTGACTAGTTTTTTTATTGTGAACTGAAACAACCTTTGTGGGATTCTGTAATCAACTTTTGTTTTGCATTTCCATATTATTCAAACTACATTAACTGGACTCTCATTTTATGATGAATTCTGCTGATCCCATTTCTCTCTCTCAAATGTTCCTGCTTTGATCAAGGTGATTTTGTAAGCAAGCTCCAAAGGCATTGTTCTATCAGCCAACTCAAATTCCTCTTCAATATGAATTCCAGTTATTTTATCTCAACATCCTACTTTGACCAAGCTGGGCTTGTCAGCATGCTTTAGTTCCACTAAACTATTTATGCGTCACTATGAACGTGCATGGGATTGTACTTAATACAAGTCATCTAATCATCATATAAAAGGGGAATACTCAGCAGAGCTGAAAGGCGAATGAGTGCAGATGCGAGGTTAGTTTACTTTTTAAAAGAGAGATTTAGTGAAAAAAGGTTTTACTAAAAGGTTAGCGAGAATAATCCTTTTGAGAAGAAGAAACGGGGTGATGTATGTAGCAAGGAGGGTTAGCTGGATATGATTTTGATTATATGGGGCGTTAATTATCAATGAGGTTGACTAACAACTTAGGCTTGGATAAGATTTTTCTGATTCATTGAGGGAGTTTTCTTATAGGCCTTGACCTCCAATGGATGTTTTAGAGGGAGTTCATGCTTCAGAGTATGATGGAATAGGCAAGAAAGAGATATGATTGAGCAAACTGAGGCTTCTATTTTGTCTGTTTCTGGGTCTCGCTTTCAATATTTGCTAAAAGGGGTTTGCAGTTATGACTTATGAGCTGATCGGGAGGGGAAGGAAGTCCAATTGGATGGTGGTAAAAGTAAGGCTAGGAAGGGACAACAGGAATTGTCCACTTTGCAGTGTTGTATTAATTATGATGGAAAGAGTTTGAAACAGGGCTTTCTAAGGTAGCTCTTATTTGGTTTTTTTTTTCGGAGGGTGACCAGTTTTGTTTTGGGTTGTTTCTTCTCTGTTTTAGTTTCCTTTTTTGAGAATGTCTTATCCTCTTTTGTTTGTATATCTTTCTCTCTTAATATATATATATATTCTGCTTTTATCTTAAAAAAATAATCTTTTTTCCTTTATGTCCAGTGTATTCTTACATATTGTATACCCTTTTAATGTTCACAGTCATGTTTAGCTGTGTCTGTCTAGATTGGGGGAGCTTCCACTAGTTATTGGCACTGAATTTGTGTTTTGGTTCCACACTGGACCGAGCTGTGTTTGTGTTCTATTGCCATATCATATTCCCCACATGAGGTGAGAGTTGGATCCATTAATTATGCTCCTTTAAAGAAGTATATGCTTTTCTAATCTTGTAAGACATCAAACCCTTGGCAAAAGGAGGCTATCAACCCACTAAATTGCTAGTTTCCTTTCACATCTTCTAGGGAAACCGTCTTATTGTTGGTGGTATTTGGCAGCCTGGAGGTCCACTCTTTGACAAATTAATCAACAATTTTGCTTCAAAAAACCTCAATATGTTTTTATTATTTATCAACATGGTGTGAACAGATTCACAATTCAAAAGCAAGCCATTGGCTTTAGTGGATGGGTATAAGTTTGGGATCATGTTATGACAATGGTGGTGATGATTTATGATTCTATAGTACATGGCCTTCAATCATCATCGTTGCTGTTGTCATGATTATCATCTTCTTCATCCGCCCTCACCTTTTTCTCCCCCAGTATTTCCTGTACTTCCCCCCCTCCCCCCCTTCAAACTGATTCATGGCATGTTCATGCATTAAATTTGGTGGTGGTGGTGGGGATGTTATCACTGGCATTGCCATAGATGTTTCTTGGTAGAATTTTACAGTAACTTGCCCCTTGTAAAAAAATGTAATCACATTTAAACTAATTTTCAAGAACAATTGAAGTACTTCAAAATCTTCGAAATACATACAAGTCATGAAAAATGTACCTGAATTTATGTTTCAAAATGAAAAACCTACATCACTTTATGCTTCAAAATATTTTTTTTTTTTAAAATTAAAAATGATAAAATTAAAAACACAACTGTTGTATGCTTTATGGATCAAATTCCTAAATGACCAAAGTTTGTTTTTTGTTGGATAGGTAAAGATCTGAACTTGATTTGGTTAAGCGTAGATGTTTGTTTCAGGTTATTATTCTCCCAAAGTTCAACATGGGCATTGTGAATTTGGCTATTAATTTTAATTGGCAAGATTGTAAGGATTGGTGTTGATTGTTTTTTCCCTTTTTAAGGTATAAAAAGTACCCGCAATTTTATCTTTCACTGTTAGTGGGTCAAATTAGGAAAAGTTCCAAAAATATTTCAATATTTCATGATACATATATTTTTTTAACCAAATTAGTTGGGCTCAATTGACTCCACTGAAATTACTACAAGTCTGCCCATGGTTGTTGCTTTCGTCATTGACCTTGTTCCTATTTCTGTCACCATCTCTTGCATTATTTTAAATTCTTTTCCCCTACTTACATGCTGCTCTGCATCTATTTGTAAAAATGCTAGACCTAATGATTTGGTAGTTGTTTAACTTATCTTTTAATTTCATGATGCTGGTGTTCTAGATCCAAATATTTCATATTGTTTCAAGTTGTAATTTTTACTGATCCAACCTGCAGGAAAAATATGAAGAGGCTGTTGCCTCGCTCGCTCAAATGGAGAAGAGGGCGGTGATGGCAGAATCCATGCTGGAGGCTACTTTGCAGTATCAATCTGGCCAAGTTAAAGCACAACCTTCTCCACGGTATGTGGTATACATATTAGGTTTATATGCTCTTGCAGTCGCATATTTAATGTCAAGAAAAATTAATCCTGCATGATTTTTAATATCGGTTTTGATATTCATCTGTTATTCTTCTTCCAAGTCTCTTTCCTCTGTTCCAACATATAGCTGTCTGAAACATGTGAAAAGACTTGAAACATATGCATGAAATTTACCCTTGGATCAACAATAAGGTTGCTCCTTCGTTACTGGTTGGTCACAAGTTCAAGTCCAAAAAAACAGCATCTCTGCAGGGGTTAGGCTGCGTACACTGACGACCCTTCTCTTACCCTCATAAAGCAGAGAGCCTTGTGGCCCAGGGATTTTTTTTTTCATGCCTCTGGATGTAGCTGGTATATTTTGACAAATATAAATTTGCTTTGTAGCTCTGTAAATTCAGATTCTTCACCAGGACGAAGCAATCAAGAACCCTCACAAGAGCTGCCGATGAGGAAGATTGGTTTGCTAGCCAGGCCATTTGGGCTTGGCTGGCGTGACAGAAACAAGGTTAGTTCTCATGTCAATTTGCAGTTAAGGATGATTACCAAATTATCCACGCAAGTAGGATTTATTATGCCATTAGATGATATAGAACAGGTGGGCTGCCAGTCTGTAGGACACATTTACAACTAATTTAACAAAATAGTTATCATGTATTTCTTCTCTCTTTTACTGGAAACCTTTGTTTCAGTAGAACATGGGTGCTTGTTTTAGAAGCACAGTATTATTTTAAGACGTACTTTTTCATTTGACTTTTAACTAATTTTTAAAAGGTACTTTTCGAAATTATTTTTTTAAGAAAATAAATATTTTCTGAAAATATTTTTTTTTTGAAAAAAAAAAAAAAGGAACTTATAAGTAATTTCAGATTACTTTTAGATAATTATTTTTTCAGATAAGTACTTTTTACTTGTGTTCCAGACAAACCCTAAATATAACTCCCAATTATGCTGTGTTTAGTTATCAAAGTATCATTTTCCTAGGAGCTCTAACCAAAATAGGAATGATACAACTACCGGTACAAATTAACTTTTCTATGTATGTGAAATCACATATACTGCATGCAGCAGCAGCAGCAGGTGAAATCCCCAAACAATGAGGAGCCGACTGATTTCAAGTGTAGTAATGAGGCAGAAAGTCCAGGCACTGAGCAGAAAGACAGAAACGGCCATCAAGTGCATGAGAAACAGTAAAGAGAGCCATGTTTAAAAATTGTGAAACCCTCAAATGTTTTTCATGCCAGGATGTCGTCATATCCTCTCCTATGTTGATATCAGTTCAGGGAGCAGCAAGGCTTTAGTAGTCCCATCTCCCATTTCGTTTTAAGCAGATCCATTTATGCTATATAGATCCATCCATTGTTTTCTAATTAGGTCCTTAAAATTATAGTTTAGAGAAAAGAATGTTAGGGAAAAAAAACAAAAAAGAACATGGGCTCCATGGTTACATAACTGTATAATCTTTGGTTCATTTCTTGTATTATTTTGTTGCTTAAAATTTTCACTTCTCATTGGATGGATATTGATTATGTTGGTTTTATCAAAAGAAATTTGAGGATAATCTTTGCCCAAGTCTTCATAAGTTTTACCTTGGTTTGGCATTAGCTAGGAGCTTTAATGGTATGTAGATGGGAATGAGGAGACGTAAATAGTAGTTTTAAGTTTCAGAGTCGGCTTAAATGGTAGGCTTTCTTTTTTAAAATAAAATTGGTGGTACTGATTACGAGGGCAATGGAGGCTGGACGACACCAAAGAAACGAAATGAGAGAAATTAACAAGTTTGTTACATTTTAATGCCAAAATCTCTCGTGTAAATGTTGTTGTTGTTTTGAAATTAGCAAATTAAGCTTGTCTTTTCTGATTTGTTCATGGGTTAAAAGGGTGTTAGGCCTCCTCCTCTAGGCACTTTCAGGTGATATTTAGTTTGCAGAATAAGTATTTTTAAGAATAATAAAAAATACAATGAAGCCTTTTATGATAGAAATAATTATTATTATTTTTATCTATTACTTATTCCATTCTTTATTATAGATTCATAAAAAATTTGAAATTGTCATTTACCTTATGATAATAATAACCATTCAGCAGATTAGACGTAACTTTAGGCTCGTACTTGGTGTAGCGAAAGAACAGGCAAAGAGGGGATGAGCTGGAGCTGACAATCTAAGCTAGGGGCATGTTGTGGGCATTATTAAAACCAAAACAAGCCAAAAGATAAAGAAAAGAAAAGATAAAACTCATGCAATTGCTCCTTGTAAATGTTTGGCCGAATACAAGATACTCACATAAGATTTGACATAGGATAAACTCCACAACACTAAATTCAATGGAGTCCTACAAAACATTTTGGTTGCGAAATGTAACTTGATTTTAAAATGTAAGATGCACCACAGAAGAATGTCATTTTTGTTTCCAGCAAACCAAACAAACAATTTTAAGCTTGGAGCGAGCCAAAAGAACATCCTTTCCACCCCTTTCTAGCTGTGGTACTAAGCATCGCCAATGATTGAACTCTCTCTTTCCTTTATGTTTTTCCTATTACACAATTTAAAACATATGGTTGCGTCTCAATGAAAAATTGCATCATCTCTTCAAAGCCCAAAGCATTGCTAATTCATTGTGGGGGACAATCACCCAATACAAACTTTTCATTGCTCACGTAACATGCACATGGTAAAATTTTTCCCCAAAAGAAAATTGTAAAAAATTTATAGTTCCTCTCCCATACCTAGCATTTTTTAACATGCATTGTGTGCATTTCTAAGGAAAAAAACAAAAATTGTCAGAATAACCTAATTATACAATGAAACGACCAAAAAGAGTAAAGTAAAAATAAGCATGTCATGCGAAACTAAGATCATATAAAGGGAAAGGGGTAGCATATATAGAAGCAACCAAAAAAAAAATTAAAATAGCTTGTAAGCGGCGGGCACAAACAAAAACGACAACCCCATAGCTCAATGTAAAGGGTACGGGGTAAAGGAATTGTTTGTTATTGCTTCTTGTTCCTTTTGGGATTTCAAAAATAACTAGTATTTTTTGAACGCATAAAGTATGCATCTTTAAGAAGAAAATAAATTGAATGATTAAAATAATTATTTAAAAAGTGAATTTTTTTTTTAATTAAAAACAATTTAGGGGGGATAAAAGGAGAGCCCAAAGGTGCATATATAAGCATAAGTTTTCAAATAAAATATTAAAATTAACAAGAAATGGAAACAAAAGCAAAAATAAAACAAAATACGCTATATAAAACATAGAAAAAGCAAATACAAAAACCACATAATGCAATAATAAAATTAATATAACAAAGCTAACAAAAAATCGAAGCATGCATCAAATAATTCACAAATTAGAATAACTTAGGATTATAGATAGAATAAGATGAAGCAATAAAACCAAAAAAGAAACATAAAAAGAGGAAAGTCTACCACAAAATCTAATAAAAAAATAAAATAAGATGATGCTAGCTTAAACTAAATAACATAGACAAAACACACACACTAACAGGACACTCAAAATCACATAATACACCAGTATAATTCAAACAAAAAAGGAACACAAAATTTCCAAAAGAAGATAAATAAGTTTCCTAATACTAATATGCAAATGGAAGGAGAAAATGTTCAGAGTAAGGGGCATTTAGATCTCAAGTGCACATTCTATCTTGATGCAGACAACCACACACAAGGACAAATTTGCACACACATGAGCAATATAACCAGTGAGAAGGTGAAAATCTAATAACCAATAATCAAATGGTTTTACTATTCAAGAAAAGACCAGTTCCTATAGAAAAAGCATTTAAATACAAGGAAAGGAACTCAAGCTAAATTGTACAATAAGAAAAGTGAGGGGAGAGGGGTGGGATTCAAGAAAGAAAAAGATCTCCTTTCACAACAAACACAAGAGGTTTGTAATTGAACCTGTTATCTGGAGAGACGCAAAATTCGATCAACAGATAAGACTGTAGGTGACTAGGTGCAGCCCCAACAATGGCGAATGACTTAGCTCCAATCTCTATGACCATCAAAGTACAAAGACAAGCCCATCCTGAGTAGATAAACCATTCCACAGCAGTGCAACAGCAGGGGGGTGACAGCAATCATATCATGTCTTGAAAAATCTCGTGTAATTGCTTGCAATGATAAAATGATTTCAAAATAGCCTCTGGGCTTATTCTCTCTCAGACCAATAAGAAATTATTACTGTTCCCTTCTTGTTCTAGGCGTGGAAGAGCACGAGCGGAAGTTTTGAACTGGCTGGGTTTCGGGATCATATTTTTGAGAGGCAAGATAAGTCAGAGCAGTGACTACATCTGCTATGAGAGGTCGCATTGTAGGCTGCTCCTGAACACACATGGCGGCAACAGCAAGAGCTTGGTACAATCCCCTCATCGGGTATTGCCCTTGGAGCATTGGATCAGCTATCTGATTGAATTTCCTTCGATCTTTGAACAAGGGTCGTGCCTGTGACATGGACAAAACATTTACAGAAGATCAACAAAAGTCGCTCACTTTTTCCTCATTATTTTTACCAATTTAAAGAAGGCACCCTGATTTCACTAGAAGCAAAAACAGGGTGTTTCTACAAAGTACATTTTTTCACATCCCAAAATATACTATTCGTGTTGAACATTTGAACCAATCTGTTTATTGGTCAATTTATTCTACAAATGTGCATCAGTGAACTTAGAATAGCAAAAGGATTTGCAGGGGTAAAGATTAATTCAAGTGGCATGGTATATGAAGCTCCTAAAACTAAACTATTGGAGCAGAAGGGTCAGAGAACCATTAACTTGTGGAGATTTGTCAGGAGTATATCCACAAGGACCATGATGGGTTATCCAGATGTTTTGGCATACTATTGTAAACCTGTCATAATTAAGTAGTGGCCTGAACATAGTGTGTACATACTCTTGAGTCAAATCCACTCCAAACAGGATGAAGTGTAAATTCAAGATTAGCTAGAAGAAAATCTTAAATGAGAAGATGTTTGCCGAGTTCACTAGAAAACAACTTAAAAGGGAAGATGCCCGAGAATTCACTAGAAAACATCTTAAAGGGGAAGATGCTCCAGAGCAATATATAGAAACAAAAATAAATGATTAGGAGTTAAGGATTGTCTACAGAGATTTGCTGTCAGCCTCATGTTCAAGACCAATATCTGTACAAAGTTCATGTTAAAAATAAGAACCATCTTCAGTTGCACTTCTGGTCCAGAAGGTGAACCTCATTATCGTACATGTTTTTCTGGCCACTTCAATGATCACAGATCAACAATACATAAATGCCACTCACAAATTCAATGGTCCAGATTTGATACCGCTTCAGGGGAATCTTTTCTTGAGGTCATCTCACTTGGCATCAACATGTATTTCAAGAAAAATGCCTTTAGAAACATTTAAACACTAACTGTATAGAGTTGGACAAGTTGTGGTTCTCTTACTCACCCATGCAACCAGATTGTGCTCCCCAGCTGCTTTTGAATTGTCAATTGCTTTTCTGCCAGTAATGATTTCCAGAAGAACAACCCCAAAACTATAGACATCTGATTTCAATGTAAGCTGACCAGTCATTGCATATTCTGGTGCACAATATCCATAAGTTCCCATCACTCTAGTGGACACATGGGTTTTATCCCCAACCGGACCCAATTTGGCCAAGCCAAAATCAGAAAGCTTGGGATGATATCCTTCACCAAGTAAAATGTTTGAACACTTCAAGTCGCGATATATAACAGGGGGGCTTGCTTTGTCATGCAAATACTCCAAGCCTTTCGCAGCACCCGCAGCTATTTTCATTCTTGTATTCCAGTCAAGTCGTTTTTTATCAGGCGGCAGGTCTGGAGCACATATAATCATGTCAGATGAAATAACTTTATTTTCAGGGGAAAAAATGGCATGCCAAAGTAAGATAAAGCAACTGAAACACAATAAATTTGCACCATGATGGGAGTAGGGGCCTCTGGCACCTGAGTCTAAAACCAAAAGCATAGATTGCTGAGCACCATAATTTCACATACCATGCAACAGTATAGCACTCACAAGTGACAACTAGTTTGCAGCTCAGAAGATTGCCGGTGCATGAATAATATGACTGAATGATGATGGATCATTCGCTTTGAAGTTCCATAGCAAAGTACAAATGATTACAAAATCATTCAATCGTCCTTTGTTCATGCAAATATATTTGGTGGGACCCATTTAATTAGGTCTCAAGCCTTTAATTACAAACCACATGTGGAATGAACTGTACTTGTACAGCCCTCACTGCTGGACCTGGTAATCAATATATTAGGACACAAAAGATACCAAACTTACCATGTAGATGGTCTTCCAAAGATCCTAGCGGCATGTATTCATAAACCAAAAGTCTCTGATCTCCATCGGCACAATAACCAATTAAGTTAACAAGGTTTGGGTGGTGAAGTAGGCTCAACATCAATACTTCAACAAGGAATTCTCGGTTCCCTTGTAGCCCATTCCGATCAAGCTGCTTGATAGCAACAATCTACATCACACAAGATAACAAGGTCCAAGTCTTAGAATGAGCTTGTATGGTGCCAAAGTTCAACCCATAACTACAAAAGCAATAAACGTTATAATACTCAAAAAGAAATTGATACAGCCATGGAAAATCAAATCAAACCATCAAAATTTTGAGTATGACAAGGATAAGCATAATAATATATATTTGCAACAATTATTCAGTCGTGCAGGATTTGTTATTTCACTTTATTTTTTCGACCCAAATCTGATGAACCCAACATACCTTATTGGTGCTCTCCAATCGTCCCTTATAAACTCTGCCAAAACCTCCTTCACCTAAAAGACAATCAGCCCGGAAATTCTTTGTTGCAGCTGCCAATTCACGAAATGTAAACGTATGCGCAGCTATGTGATCAGATCCTCCATCCTTAGACGCCTCTTTCTTTACATCCAGTGAAGGATTCAGTTTTAATTTTTCTAAAACAAAAACAATAATAAAAACGCAATCAACGCTAACTGGGGAGATACAAATAGCAAAATAAATGTACCGTGTTAAAAACATTAATGGGCTTTAATTTGATTTCCATGAGAACAAAAAAAAAATAATAAGAGCCATTAATAACAGCTTAGGAAATTATAATAAACAGCAAAGAGAGAGAGGGAAAAGTACACCCAATTCAAACTTTTTGAATGATGCAACTCTAATATTAAGGCACCGTGGCTACATCAACAGCGTTCATTGTGGCACAATGATGGGCCATGATATGATTATGAGCTGAGTGAAATTCTATTATACTCTTTTGAAGCAATCACGCACAATAAATTAACATCAGCAGCTCTTCAGTTAAAAACGCACAACCCATAAAAGAAACTCAAACTGATTTCATTACTTTAAAACTGAGAAATTTAGCTTCGCATACATATAGACTGACCAACGAAGCAAGTCAGATTAACAATGGAATTAACCCGTAAGTCAAAGCTACGATTTAAAAGCAATCTAATGCCGGCAATTGAAATCCCACCAACCAAAAAAAAAACAATCATAATCCTAACATTTAAGATTACCCCTGAAATTACCACATTTGACTCCGACTTCTTTGTAAAAACATGCCCGTATAAGAATCATGGCATGCATCAGCCACACGAGAAATTTTTTTCTTCTTCTTATTATTTGATAAATTCAAGCAAAAATTTCCAAACCCATTTCCTCCAAAATCAACGGAGATCGCAACAACACCACAGACCCACGAAAGAAAGCCCAAAGCAATTGCGCATTTAACAAGTTCTTCTTCAGTTTTTAAGCGAATCAGGAAGGTTCAGACGCATGAAAGCACTCAAAGAAGCCTTGAAAATTAATGAGCATGAAAAGCAAGAGTAGGGTAAAGAAGTGATAGTGTTTTTCGGACTAAATTTTGATCAGAGAGGGATTGACAGAAATACCTGAAGCGGATGGGATCTGATCGTGAAGCTTGTTGTTCTGCTGCCTCTTCTTCGCTTTTTTGCTTGATTTTCCGGAACAGGGAAACCATCCCATGGCTTCTTCCTCCGCAAACCAAACTCAAAAACTATAAACACGAGACAAAGACCTTCACAGAGAGAGAGAGAGAGAGAGAGAGAGAGAGAGAGCAGAATTCAGACACAGGGCTTTCAACTATATGTATTTTTCATTGAAGGGCCTTTTTGCAATTGTGCCCTCGTGTCTTAGCATATTGCCAATCGCACCCCCATATTACGGGTAAACTATTTCTTTCCCCATCCAAATTACGGGTACACTGTCTATGGTCAATTTTAGATGATAGTTTAATTTTAGAATGAGACTATTAGGATATAAAATATAATTCTCATTTTGAATGTATTCATGATCTTGTTTGGAATGCATTTTAAAATTATGTGAAATTAAATCAAATTTAACTTTTTAATTTTATTTAAATTCATATTTAAGGTTTGAACTTCAAACACTTAGGTTATGTTTAGTTTGCTATTTTTATGAATAAATTAATCTTAATAAGTTAGTTATAATTAGTTATATAAAAAATTATAACAAGAAATAATTATTTTCAAATTTCATTATTAGATGTCTATTCCATTCTTATTACACATCCAATAAAATAAATAGTTATTTCATCTAACCAAACGAGTCGTTACATACTAAGTATATGGTATATGTCTACATTTTAAGTTATTTGATTACAAAATTTAGAATAAAATGTTGAATTAATACTTTTAGTATTACTGAAAATATAAAAGTGAATGGCAACCCTTTAAAATTCCTTTTTTTTTTTTAGAAAACATAAACGTGGTAATTCGAACAATAATTTCATTTTATCCCAATATTTATAAATATGGCAAATAGGTGACAACACAATTTTTTTACAAATTTGAACATATGATAAATAATTATTCTTTGAATACTTTATTTTAATTTTTATCTAAAAATATATTTTACTTTTAAAAAAATTATTGTGTGTTTTATGATTTTATCTTAACCCTGCCATAAAATCCTAAAATATTCATCCCTACATATACATAATACCATTTTTAATAAAATATTAAATAGAATATATAGTCGTATCATTCAACAGTGCTTTGTTCGTAATATCTATTTAATGCAAAAAGAAACAAAATTTACAAAAGAAAATAATCTTGTGTGGATATTAATATGAACAATTAGTTTACTGAATTATTCTTGTAAATATTTTAGTCCTTTTAGCACATCTTGTTAATTGTCGATAATAAACAATAATATATTGTTAATAATTGTAAAGTATATTTTGAATTAGAACAAACCATGATTTTTGTAATTTTTTCCATCCATAGTTAAAGCTTTTAAATAGCATTTAAAAGCCCCCTAACCTTTGCGAAACAACATAAACTCTTCAACTCGATTTACTTGTTAAAATAAGTTTTTTTAAAAATTTTTGATAAAAATATATAAAATTTCAGCTATTTTTTATTTTTATTTTTGCCACACTGGTAAGAAATAAATAGAAAATAATAAAAAATTTTGACACTATTTACCTGTGAAAATAGTTTTAGTTTTTATTTTTACTTTTATTTTCAAAATAATTATAAAAATATCATCTTATTTTTTAATTTTATATAGAAAAATAAAAAAATTTGTTTTTAAATTTTCAACTCTTAATTTGTGTATAAGGGCATGAAATTTAGGATCTTGAATTTTAATTTGTTTGTATTATATATTGAGTTTCTCCCAAATTCATATATATTCAAATTCATGCAGTAATTTTATTTTTTGAAATAGTTCCAAAGAAAATTGTAAAAGGAGGTGCGAATAATAAATATGCCATAGTTAAAGGCACCGCTGCAAATACGAGTTATTAGTGGAAATTCTTTTACCAGAAACCAAGCATCCAAATGTTTTTTTTAGCGCCTCTTTTCTTCATCAAGAGGGCAACCTCACTATCCAGAAGACGATAACGACCTCAAAAAATCCATTTCATCCTCAATGATTGTGGGTAAATGCGTCTTTTCACAATCATTTACAGAATTTTTTTTTCAGAAACGGAAAAAGGGGTGGATCAAAATACTAGTTGCATGGGCACCGCATATATAATTTATCTTAATTTAATCTAAGATCAAAATAATTTTAAAAGATTGAATAAAATACTTTAGAAAATAAAAAATATTTTCTAAACATCCCTCTCGTAAATGCAGAGGGGCAAATAATTCAAGTTTTGAATTGTTTACTTTTTGTCAAATCGAATATTTATTGAATTTAAATATATTATTTTTTACCTACATTTATTTCCTTATTTAAGAGAATGTTTACATCAGATTTAGAAGCATGACAAATTTTAGTTTAAATTTATATTACGTGTTATTTAAATTTAATATAAATTCAGATTCAATAACTCTATGAATATAAATTTTAAAAAATGACGTTACTACTTAATCGATTCTTTTATTTTATCATGTAATAATTTGACAGATTTGCTTTTTCATTTTTGTTTTATATTTATATTTTCTCTTACAAAATAAAAACTAAATGATGAAAATAAAATTTAGTGATAACATTTTTATTCATTATAGTATAAAAAACAAGGAAAGTATTATTGGCACGCAAAATACATGATTGGCACGCCACATTTATTTTATCATATGTACTAAATGACACTTTAAGTCTGACTTTTTATTTTACAAGTAAAAAGAAAAAAGAAAGATAAAATCATCATTTTATTAAAAAGCCAAAGGAGCGAAAAATATCATTTTATACATGAAAAATAAATGTGGACTACTAGTGATGTTTTTTGAAATGTAAATAATATATATATTTTAAATAAATATAGGTTGGTGACAATAGTCTTTAAAGAGATAAAATTCGGGTCGGATATCACAAAAAAAAAGTTCAACTATGATAGTGTATCCTCTAAGTTCTTAACAATCATCGAGAAAAATTCATGTAATGCATTATAAAATGGAGAATGAACATACTATTAATTGGAAGAGTGTTGCCTTATCAACAAATTATAATTTTAAAGTCTTTTTTATGCTATACATCAATGACTTAAGTAATATAATATCATATTAAGAATATTTGAGAGATATAAACCTAATTAGAGTAGACAAAATATATCACTAGGTCGGGCTTGAATAAGGTTGTTGACGAGTGAAACTAAATGGGTTGGATTCAATGATTCATTTATCAATTGGTAGGAAAAAAATATAAATTCAAGTCAGCCCAATTAATTGACAACAGATGAATAATTGTTCATATATATATATATTCAATTATTTTTATATTTTAAAAACATGCCATTTTTTGAAAAAAAAGAAAAAAAAAACCTATTATTATTTTTCTCCTTGATAGCTCAATTAAAAACAAAACCTATGTTAATTGTTTGTTATATTTTTTTAATATTTTAACCAGTGCAATCTAAAATTTTAAAATAAGTTATATAGGAAGTGAGTTTACAATTTGTGCCTATCAAGCATAATCTAAATTATCACATATGTAAGTGAATTTAAGTTACACTTAGTTATGATTAAGTATTGAATACAATGTGAGTTAAATGAGCAACTCAAATGGTACTCAATCCAAAATTACTTAACCAATTAACCTAATAAATAAACAAATTTATTTAATTTAATGGATAATTGGATTATCATACCTTAAAACATAACTTATTTTAACAAGCAAATCATTATTTATTGAACATCAACCTATTTTGTAATTCTCTATTCATTTGGTTTGGCAGAATAATTATTTCTTATATATTACAAATTATTTCATTACATATGTAATAAAAAAAATATCTATGATAAAATTTGAAAATAATTATTCGTTGTCTATTTCTTATTATGAATTGATTAAATATTTTAGATGATTATTTACTTTATAATAACAACATAATATTTTATATAATTAATTATAACTTATTTTAAAAAATTAATATATTATTAAAAATAAATCTTTTGGAAATTTAACATTACTTAATTTTTTTTTTCCAAAAAGTCACCACTTACTATACTTTAAATTCGAACTTATTTGAACTAATGAATCATTAATTAGTAATTACGCATTAATCCGTTTTGCTGTCTCTAACTCGAATCCTTTTTAGTGGGGCCAACTGCAATGGTGACCACAAAGCTGCCATTTATCGGCTTATGTGGCAGCCGCCGAGCGAGTCCACCGTGCTTCTCGCGCGGACGGGAAGACGGTCTACCCACTCCTTCTAAGCGGGTTAAACTTTGACCATATTTTTGTGGGACCGGATTAATAATGATCTAACCGTTAATGGCTTGGGAAGTTTTGGACCGTCGGATTGGTTTATCTCGTGGCAGTGTTGGGTCCCAGTGGCACTAAAGCCGCTCGTACGAATATTTTCTGTACAACCTACGTTAGGCCTTTTTCAGGACAGTAGTCACAGTGGCAGTGCCAGCTGGTGCCAAGTGGGCTGCTGATTCTTTTTTTTTTTTTTGTAAAAAAAATTTAGGGCTGCTGACAGTGGGAGGGCACCTTTCATCGTTTCGTTTTTTTGTAGGTCAATGGGCCACCTGCCCTGTGATCTGACATTTTTCTCTTAAAACAAATTGATATAAGGACAAGCAATTGGGCACGTGTGAGGAATTATGTACAGGTGGCATCACTTGATTGGGTGCATAGAAGCATTTTTACCCTAGACTCTTGGAGAGATTACCATCCGTTCTTACAATTAAAACATAAATAATCTTAACTAATACTATTAATTTTTTTTATAGAACATTACTTGTGATTCAAATTGAAAGTTTACTAATCCAATATTTAGATGAGTTTAGGAACATAGATAAAAATTTAAATCAAAGAAGTTAGAACCTCAAAAAATTAAGTTTCAAGTTTAAGATTTCTAAAGAAACGTTCTTATAAAAGATAGAGACATATGCATTATTTTATGTATATATCAATAAAAATGTGTAAATTTTGATCGTAAGAGTAACTTTTAAGTAAAGTTGCATGTATCTAAATATATCGTGAGCTTTTGTTATTTAGTTTTCATTTATTAAATGTCATAATGGTTCTTTAGTTATCATATTTAACTTGTCTCGTGTTTGACTTGTCATTTATTAAGGACAAACTAATTTTTAAAAAGATTATGATATTTTTTAGTAAAAAGATATTAAATATTTTAATTTTAAATTTATACTGAACATAATGAAATGACAGAAAATACCTTTTAATATGATTTTTTAAAAATTTTCTAACATTTGTCTTGTACAATTTTACCATCTTTGTCCTTTTTTTTTATCAATAAATGATAAATTATATTGATCAAATTGATATGTAAAGAAACTCTGGGCATACACAAGAGGAAGGAAGCCAAAAACTTTTATCAACAAAATCAAAACTATTACATCAAACCCGGGCATACCCAGGGGCACTAGGCCATCAAAACTAAACAAAAAATAAAACCATAAATCACAAATTCAATAAAGCCCAAAAAAAAAATCTTAGAAACTCGAGCCATCGCCAATGAGAATTCCAAGATGATGAAGATATTCCAGTACTTATCAAGACAAATTACAATCAACTACTTTAAAACAAATCTAAAACCATAAAGTAGACCTTATTGATAAGTCGTGCAATTTTTAGAATCTTGAAAAGGTTATCAATAACATGATTTTAGCAAATTTATCAAGAGTTTTAGACTTTGTGGAGATGGGCTTGGTAGGGTTGGATTGTGAGGGAAGATTGGATAGCCCTTTATCACATGAGCAGGCTAGTGAGTTTTTGATAACCAATCTTATCATACCACAAAAAATAAAAAAGTACCAAACATGGACTAAGAGTCCTTAACCAAGCCTACCATAGTTTAGCCACCAAATCAACCTATCCTAAAAGTCACCTGCCAAACCCAAAATAAATAAATAAATAAATAAATAATTACTTGATATCCTCCTCATTCCATGTTTAGGCACCACACATTTCAGCAATAAATAAATAAGGGCATCTCAAATGAAGGGTCCTATCCTCAATTTCGGATTAGTTATATCCATGACACCATGCAGACATACCTTAAATTTGGCTAGCCATTAATAAAAAAGCAAGACCCTTTATTCAAATTTTCAAGTAAATTAAATTTTATACACTAATTCTTTCCCACCCCGCCCACAAGGATAAATAAACAAATAAATAAATAGATCAAAATTGCATTCAAGAACATTGTTTCTAAACCAACCAGACAATCAACCGAGTGTTATATGCCTCACATTATTAGAAAAATAAAAAGAGACAATTAGAAAAAAGAAATACAACGAGAATGACAAATAAGACTTGCATATCATTCAAAATTTATTATATATTTTTAAATTGACAAGCGGACTACAAACATAATTAAAAGTGACAAACAATGCTTTTGTAAAAGTAATACTAAATTCTAGATTTTTACCCTTGACTAAACACTTTTTATTGATCTGCCAAGAACAAGGATCTTCTTCTGAAATGATTCTTCATTTTGCTTTCCCAAGCAGAAATCTTTCATCTTGAAATACTTCAAAAGGAGGGAACCATCAATCATTGAGATGATGAATTTTATTGTTGCATCAAAACTCATCTTGACTTTATTCCTTCAAATAAGAAAGAAAGTATATGAAAACTTTACATACAAACGAGTTTATATAGAGTTTGAGCAATTGCCAACCTTTAATACTTGTAATCTTCTTTACGTTTTTACCATTATTCCATTCTATGATTACCTTTTTTTCTTTATTTGTTGTCATTGATGGTACAACAAATCTTTCTTTTTCAGGCTTCCTATGATACCAAGAAAATTTTAATGTGCATTTTTATTCTTAGATAAATATTTTAATTATAACAAAAATCATTGATATTTGGTGGGTGTTATTAATACGTTTAAATTATTGAATTTCTCAATTAATACTTTTCTATAGTGAGAAAACGTGTTGGTCAAGAAAAACACCTAAATTAATTACTCATCCTGCTTTTCAAGATAATTCATAACTTTTTAAAATTATTTTCAGTGATTTATAATTATATCACATAATAATATTAATGATATGTTATATAGAATAAAAGTGTTGGGAGTCAATTAAAAAAATTCAAGAACTTTTTTATCCCCAAGCATTTTGCACAACGTAAAAAAAATGAGAGAGCATTTAAAAAATGTAATTTCTATAAAAAGAAATTATTTAGGAGGGTACAATTAAAAAGAAACTATTATTAAAGTTTGGAATTTAAATATTTTTAAATCTAGCAAAGCCATAGATCAGATCTAAATTAATTTTTTCAATAAAATAATTTTAATAAAAACTTAAAGTAGAAATATAATTAATATTTAGCATATTTGTGAACATTTTTCTGCTAAAACCACAATTTTTTAAAATAGGTTGAAGGGGAATTTTATAACACAAAATAATTAAATTGAAATGCACCAGAAAAACACAAACATTTTAGAATACTTAGGTCTCATTAAATTGAGAGATTTGATTGGAAGAAGGAAATGAGGGAAAATAAAAAAGACACTCATTTTCTTATATATCTTTTTTTTTCTGCTAAATATTACTAAAACTAAAATTTTATTTTAATATTATTAAATTTTCAAAAAAATCAAATATTAATGATGTGTAAAATCATTTCATTAATTTAATATATTTTTTTGGTTTTATTTATTAATTTTCTTAATAATTAAACATGAAAAGAATGTACTTCTCCTTGTTCTCTTTTTATTTTCTTAATATTTTTCAAGATTCAAATGAAGTTTTAAAAAAATCTAAAATACTTTGGAGGATCCTGTTTTAGTAAATTTTTATTAACAATTTATTATTTTAATCTTCATACTTCACTATTATTGCCTCCTTTATTATTACTTTATTAACATAATGGAATCATTAATGCTACCATAACTCTTTAAAAAGATCGGGAATGGAACGTTTAAGTTTCAACTTTGTAATTGAAATATATATTTACCATCTATAGAATACGACAAATGTATTTTGTGCACACAATTCATCAAATAGTGTAACAAGGATATAATTTTAAGAAACACTCACATCATTTGTTTAAGAATATTAAGTAAATAAATATTATTTAAATTAATAATATTAAAATAATAAGTTGTTTAAAGGTAGTCGTTCATAACAAGTAATTAATTGTAACATTTTCATAGTTGGAGCATCGAACTCGTATATATATATACACACACACACACTATAAGAATAAGAATAACGAAAATTATTTTGTGGACAAGAGTACCCTTGAGTTTATTCTAAATAATACAAAGATTATCTTTATAGGCTGGTGTAAATTTATCTAATCTAGATCCAATACAAGAAGGTTGTATTTAAAAATACTGGTTTTGAATTCCAAATTTAATTTTGTGTGAATTTAGAAGAAGTTCTATATAATTTTATAATTTATTTTGCTAAATTCACACAAGTCGTAGAAATTCTAGGCCTAAATCTCGCAGACATTAGACTTGCATGTGTTTGGACCTTGAATATGAGTTTGTATGAATTAATAATCAAATTCAATACAAAATTGTTAAATTTTGTCCAAGTCCACAAAAAACAAAAAAAAAAACTACATAGTATTTAGAAGCATAAATTTTGGGGTTTGAATTTAAATTTATGTAAATTTAGAAGAAAATTAGTATAATTTTATGCAATATTTTTTTTCAAATTTACACAAATTAAAATCTAAAATTCATACTGTAGGTGCAAATGAAGATTTGATTCTAAACTAATAAACATGGGGCAAAAATGATTTCTACTTCCTATTATTTGGTTTATTTTGGTTCTGGTAGATATTGACAAATTTCATGTACATGTAGCCTTTCATATAGGTTATTTAACACGCATACACACTAGCAAATATGTCATGTGCATTACATATAATTGTATGTAAATAATATTGTAATATTGTGTAAATATTTTTATGACTCGTAATGGAGTTTAGATTTTAGTCCGCATTGATAATATATTATTATAATTTAGTTTAAAAATGTTTTTCCAAGTCACAAAGCTCCTTGCTTTGTCGGGGTAGGGAGAGGGTTGATACAGTATGTGCAGTCTTACTCATACATTTATGCAAATAAGTTATTTCCTTTATTCAAATTCATGACCAGACGCAAAGAAATAACCTTGTTGAATATTCATAATATAAAAATTATACTTTATTTAATTTATAAAATACAAACATATATATGAGATACTATTACAACACTAGATAGATGAGTTAGTAATCAAATTATGAGTTTTTAAAATTTTAAATAAAATTATAATTTATTATTTGGGAATACTTATAGGTATATAATTTTATTTGTAAACGTTTTTTAAAATTATATTACTATTTATCTAACCATTAGACACTTCATAATAGTTTTAGTGTACATGGAATTTATCTATTTTACTTTGAAATATAATATTTATATAGAATTTTCAGTATCATTATGTTATTTTGTTTTTAATCAAATATATATATTTTTAGGTTTAGGTTCAAAACTTTACCTATTTGAAATAAAAATTTTAATGTGAACTTATCTAACTTTTCTTGAATTTAGTTATATTTGTAATATCATTGTATTTATTTTATTTTATAACTAAATGGAACTTTCAAGGTTCAAATTTTAACTTATTTAGAATAAATATTTTAAATGTAACTTTATCTAAATTTTCTCAATTTTTTTCATATTATATTTATAGTATTCCTACGTTTATTTATTATACGTATATACACTAATAGTTTATTTATTTATTTATTTTAATCTAATTAGGTTTCTTTTTTTTTTTAGGTTGAAAAATTTAACTTGTCTAAAATAGATTTTATGAATGAAATATTATCTAAGAGTTATGGTGCGATCCCAAGAGAGGGTGAATTGAGTTTTAAAAACTTTTTGACTAAATTTAATTACGCCAATTCCCCAACAATCATATCCCAATTAAAATTGAAACGTGTAAGTAAAATAATTATAATAATGAATGCAAACCTACACGTACGGAATTTAAAGTACTGAAATATAAATTTTATATATAGAGAGAGAGAGAGAGAGAGTGACAAAAGATTTTTAACGAGGTTCGGTCAATCCTGCTTATGTCCTCGTCTCGGGCAAACCTCCCAAAGATTTCACTAACTCTACTCACTTAATTGGGTGGAACAGAAACTGTTTACACTCCTTGCAGGGTGGAGAGGACCAATTGTTGTAGCTGGAGACGCTTGGGATGTTTTGAGTTGGAGATGCATTTTGCAAGCTGTGCCGCATTGCAAGTTGGAGCTGTTATCCGCCATTTAATTTAGATGAATGAAACTTATCAATTTTAATTTATTGTAATTAATTGTAAATTGATTATTAGCCATATAAATAGAGGAGTTGCGGAGGGTTAAAAGATGCATAGAGAAGATACAGAGAAGAAAAGAGAGGAAGAAGAGGGTGTGAGGAAGAGAGTGGAGGAAGAAGAGAATTGTATTTATTTCCAGCGGTTTTTAGTGAATTTGTGGTGTGCTCCGTGGACGTAGGTCGATCTTGAACGAACCACGTAAATTTTTTGTGTCGTAAATTTCTAGTTGCTCATACGGTCCTAACAAGTGGTATTAGAACCCGATTGGAGCAGAAAAGCCAGATTGGTGTATTTCATCGAAATCAAAGCTCTATCCAGTGGCTCAAAATTATTTTTTGAGGCCACCATCACCTTCACCTCACCGAGACGAAACCAAAGCTGCAAACCAGGGCTCGAAAGGAGCTCAGATGGAGGCACACGCGCCAACACACACTTCGCTAGAGCAAGATGCCTCGTCACGCACCCGTGACCTGCTGCTCATGCGCGCCACGCGCACCACGCATCTTCCTCACCCGAACCGCCTCAACCCGACCCGAAAACCCTCGATCCCACCCGAACCCGATCCCCGACTCGAATCTGTATCCGACCCGGACAATCGCTCCAAACCTGAACACGTCAGCCGCCACGTCATGTCATCTGCCACATCAGTTGGGCCCCACAGTGACAAGTCAGTAGTGGGCCCCACAGTGTCACGTTGACGATGGACTCCACATTGACACGTCAGCATAGTTGACCAAGTTTGATTGAATTTTTCGGAGTCATTTTGGGTTCGTTTTTTGAACTAATTAAACCATTTCTAAGGTTTTCGACCGTTCCGGATCCAACCGTGCTGTACATCTGAGCTAATTCCATCTCCAAATTAGCGAATCGAGATGTCAAACGAAAAGAGCTCAAAGATTGAAATGTTCAATGGCAACAATTTCGATTTCTAGAAGATGCAAATTGAAGATTATTTGTTTGGGAAGAAATTGCACTTTCCATTGAAAAGTAAGCCAGCATCTATGAACGAGGACGAGTGGGATTTTCTTGATCGAAGAGCTCTCGGAGCCATCAGAATGAAGTTGTCAAAGTCTGTGGCATTCAATATCAAGCATATATCATCCACCAAGTCTCTGATGGATGCGCTTTCTAATATGTACGAGCAACTGTCAGCCGCTAACAAGGTACATCTTATGAAAAGATTATTTATTATGAGCATGTCTACAGGTGAAAGTTTTAGCAGACATTTGAATAATTTCAACGAGTTGTCGGATCAACTCACCTCAATCAGGATAACATTTGATAATGAAATTCGAGCCCTACTGATTCTCAGTCAGTTGCCTAAAAATTGGAATGGTGTTGTTACTGCAATCAGTAGCTCCGCAGGGAAATCAAAGCTTGTATACGATGAGGTCGTCAACATGATTTTAACGAAGGAAATTAGATTGCAGTCAAACCATGGCTCCACTTCGAGTTCAGCCTTGAACATAGAAAGTTAAGGCAGAGGAAACAAACATGGACGATAAAACAACCACGACAGATCTAGGCTCGGGCGGTCTAAATCCATAAATCCCAGAGGTTCTCAGGACACAGGTTCCCAAGGCACAAAAATTATTGAGTGTTGGAATTGTGGAAAAACTGGTTATTACAAGAACCAGTGTAAAAGTCTGAAGAAAGAATATGAGACGAGGGCAAAGATAGAAGCAAATGTTGCTTCAGAAAATGATGATTTGTTGATCTGCTATTTGGAGAGCAAAAAGGAGTCTTGGGTTTTAAACTCCGGGGCTTCATTCCATGCCACTTGCAGTAGAGATTGCCTAGAGGAGTATACATCAGATAATTTTAGTAAAGTATATCTTGGCAATGATCAACCTTATGACATTGCTAGCAAGGGAACAGTGAAGATCAAAATGAATGGGTCAGTATGAAAACTGAGAGATGTTAGGTATATTCCAAACCTAAGGAAAATATGGATCTCAGTTGGCCAACTGGCAGATGAAGGATATAACACATCTTTCATTGGTGATGAATGGAAGATTTCGAAGGGTGCATTGACGATTGCATGAGGTAAGAAAAGCAGTACTCTTTATGTAACTCTTAATGCATGCATGTTTATTACAGTTGCTATAGGAAATGATGATAGGAACTTATGGCATCAACGACTCGAACACCTGAGTAAGAAGGGACTCAGGGTGATGCACTCAAAGGGTAAGTTGAGTGATTTACAGTCGGAGTCGGTGAAGATTGACACATGTGAGGATTGCATATTTGGAAAATAGAAGAGATACAATTTCCAGACAAACATCAGTACCCCAAAGAAGGAGAGAATTGAGCTAGTCCATTCAGATGTATGGGGACCAACAACCATTTCGTCCACACGTGGGAAGCATTACTTCGTCACATTTATCGATGATCATTCACGGAAGGTATGGGTTTACTTCCTAAAATATAAATATGATGTTTTTTATGCTTTTAAAATTTGGAAAGAAATGGTAGAAAACGAAACTAGTTTAAAAATCAATAAGCTGAGAACAAATAACGATGGTGAGTATGTTGACACCTAGTTCAAGAAATTCTGCTATGAGCATGGTATCAGAATGGAAAGAACTGTATCAGGTATGCCTCAACACAATGCTGTAACCAAGCGGATGAACAGAAAGTTGACAGAAAAAGTCAGAAGTATGCGTATGCAGTTAGGCTTGCCAAAGATGTTTTGGGCAAAAGCAGTCAACACGGCAACTTATTTGATTAACAGGAGTCCATTAGTACCATTGGATTATAATCTATCAGAAGAAGTATGGAGTAATAAAGAGGTAAGACTTTCACATTGAAAGTTTTTGGTTATGTTGCGTATGTACATATCAATGATCATGTTAGGAAAGCTGGATCCGAAATCCCGGAAATGCACTTTCATCGGTTATGGTGGAGATGAATATGGGTATCGCATTTGGGATGATGAAAACAAAAAGGTGATCAGAAGCAAAGATATGATTTTTGATGAAAAGGTAATGTACAAAGACAGACACACAGTAGAATTTACAGAGTCTGAAACAAACTTTGTAGATGTGGATGATGTTTTAGAAGGTGTAAAGACACATCAGCAGAACACTAACAATCCTCAGTAGAATACCAAGAATCCTCAGGAAAAGGAACATGTGGAGCATATTGTTGCACCACCACCTCCTACTCCAGCACCAAAGCTTAGGAGATCTTCTCGGCAGCATGTACCAAATAGGAGGTATGTGAATCATTTACTTCTTACAGATGGAGGAGAACCTGAATGCTATGTTGAAGCATGTCAAGAAGGAGATTCGAGCAAGGGGGAGCTTGCAATGAAAGACGAGATGAAGTCTCTTAACTCCAACAAAACATGGGAACAAGCTAAGTTGCCTAATGGTAAGAAGGCTCTTCACAACAAATGGGCGTACAGGATCAAAGAAGAGCATGATGGATCCAAGAGGTATAAAGTTCGGTTAGTAGTCAAAGGTTTCGAATAGAAGGAAGGAATTGACTACACTAATATTTTTGCACCAGTTGTCAAGCTGACAATCATCAGATTTGTTTTGAGTATTGTTGTCTCAGAGGGTTTACATCTTGAGCAGTTAGACGTGAAGACGACATTTCTTCACTAAGATCTTGATGAGGAAATTTATATGCAACAACCAGAAGGTTTCTTAGTAAAAGATAAAGAAAATCTTGTATGCAAATTGAAGAAGAGTTTGTATGGTCTCAAACAAGCTCCTAGACAATGGTACAAGAAATTTGACAATTGTATGCAGAGGAACAATTTTCAAAAGTGCAATGCCGACCACCGTTGCTACTTCAAAACGTATCATACTACCTATATTATCCTATTGTTATATGTTGATGATATGCTAGTCGCAGGATCAGATATAGAAGAGATCAGAAAATTGAAACAACAATTGTTAGAGGAATTTGATATGAAAGACTTGGGTACTGCAAATCAGATTCTTAGGATGTGGATATTTAGAGATAAGCAACAAGGAACGTTGCGGTTATCTCAGTCAGAGTACATCAGCCGTGTTTTACAGAGGTTTAACATGAGTAACGCCAAAGCTGTAAATACAACATTGGCAGGTCACATTCGTCTCTCTAAGGATCAATCTCCCCAGACAGATGAAGAAAAAGACTTCATGGCTAAGGCACCATATGCCTCAGCCGTTGGAAGTCTAATGTATGTTATGGTTGGTACCATACCGGATATTGGCCAAGCAGTGGGAGCTGTCAGCAAGTATATGTCAAATCCAGGGGAGACACATTAGGAAGTAGTGAAGTGGATTTTGAGATATCTACGTGGCACTATTGATAAGTATCTATGTTTCAGCAAAAGCGATTTGAAAATCCAAGGATTTGTAGATGCTGATTTTGTAGGTGAAATTGATCATCGCAGAAGCACCACCGGGTATATATTCACTATTGGCACAACAGCTGTTAGTTGGATGTCACAGATATAGAATATTGTTGTTGTGATGACCTGCTTAATTTCCACTTCTTCTTTTTTTATAATAAATCAATATCACAAATCCCAACTCAGCAGTTCATAATCCACCTGGACCCGTGGGTACCATGGATAAATCAGAACACGACACGGAAGCCTAAATAGCAGGAAACATATAATCACAATGTTGTAAATACAGAACATCCATCACATTACTACAAATAGCAGAGTCACTATATCCATTGTATTTTAGTATATATACATCTTAAAACAAAATCTAGGGACATTTCCCATAAAAATCCAACTGTCCCTACTAAAACGTACCCTTCAAAAAAGGTAGACAACAGCTTTAGATTAGCGGGGCTTTTCCCGCTCTCTTATCTGGGGCTCTTGAAATATTTATAAAACTTTGGGGTGAGACACCTCTCAATAAGGGAAATAAACTAATACTAGTGTGTGGCAACATGAGTATTCCTTATTATACATATACCATACATAACATATTCTGTAACTGTTTCGTCAAATCTGAGAAAACATATATATATCAAATCATGGCAGAGTATACTATATTTTCATAAACATATCTCATCTCATATAATAATAATAATATAAAACATTCCTGGTAGGTTAGCTGGCTGTTGTCATGTATTAGCTCCATATGACTGGGTTGTGTGGCCTGAAAGCGAGACCTGACAATGGTTGGCCGACCATTGCCAAGTCAAAAGTACAGTCTGTAAGTTTGATGGGTCTGTCAGACCTAGTCCGTACACCAGGGGTGCTTACACACTTCTTAAAAACCACATCGACCATCCAATCTCACACCACTCCGTACAGCGGCGTTAATATCATGATCACGAAGACGATGGACACATAGCAACGGTTCCGTGCAAGTGCTAGCCTAAACCAAGCCAACCAGGTTCTGATACCATATAACATATATTGAAACTGTGATACATGGATATTTCATATCATTAATTTTCACATCGATTATATCATTTTGCATATATACGTATATCATAAAAATCATCGGCCCGTATGCTGGCAAATCATAGCACAACCCATACGCTGGCAAATCACATCATAGCACGGCCTGTACGCTGGCAAACATATCATAGCACAGCCAGTACGCTGGCAAATCACATCATAGCATAACCCGTACGCTGGCAAATCACATCATAGCACTGCCCATACACCGGTAAACATACATAAAAATCTTAGCCCGTACACCGATTTTCCCATTATAAAAACCCATATCATAATCTCATTCCAGAAAACAGTATTTCATAACATTTTATACTCATGCCACACTAACAGATTTTTCGCATATTCATCATACCATCATTTTAACAGTATTTTCCTGAATATAAATCATATATATAAACATACTTACTTTCAAGAAATCAAATGCTATATATATATACATACATTTTCTTAAAAAAAACTAGCTTAATTTATCCCCTTACCTGACTACTGAGAAAGCCCCCAAAATATTATAGTCTAACACCCGAAGGATTTCCTGACCAATACCCTGAAAATGAAAACTCCCAATATTAAACTTCAGTATTTCCACGTGTATATCATTTCCTATAACTATCGCAAGACCAAATTTGGCTTAAAAAGCCTTACCTTAACTCAAGGATGATTTCCAACTTGCTTTCACCAACGATCCGCTTTGAAAAATTTGGAGAGAATTTCCCTAGTAGCGTCGTGGTGGCTTCAAACTCTCGATCTGGCATAAATTTAGCCCGAAATTGAAGAGAGAGAGAGAGAAAACCAAAGGGGAGAGAGAGAGGAGAGAGTAAGCTTCACTAGTAAGTTAAAAATCTGAATTTTGATATTTATAGAGTAGGGAATTCATCGACGAGCCACGTCATTCGTCAACGAATCCTTTAATAATTTCGTCGACGAAATTCAGTCCTCGTCGATGAAATTCAATTGGCTCATAACCTCTCTCGGTATTTCCTTACCGACACATCCCCTGTATTCGTCGACAAATTCTCTTATACCCTCGTCGACGAATACAAGGGATTTGTCGATGAATTCTCTGATGATTCCCTCGGTTATTCCTTTCAAAGTGCAATGTCGTCGACGAAGTCGACCTCCTCCTTCTGTTACTGTTTTCCATTTCTCTTCCTCTTTATTATTTAAATCTCATTATTATTTGGGTCGTTATAGTTGTTTTATCCACTACAGAAGCCGATTATGTAGCAATGACAGAAGCGAGTAAATAGATGATTTAGCTTTAAGGTTTGTTAACGGAGCTTGCATTAAAGCAGGAGAGGAATGTTTTGTACAGTGACAGCTAGAGTGCGATACATCTGGCAAAGAACTCCGCATTTCATTCCAGAACTAAGCATATTGGATTGCGTTATCACTTCGTCAGATCTCTGATAGAGGACGATGTGTTGACACTTGAAAAAATCCAAGGTAGCAGAAATCCGACAGATATGTTAACTAAGGTGGTGACTACTAGAAGCTGAAGTTGTGTTCAACTTCAGTTGGTCTTCATGCCTGAAGACATATTTTGAGCACATCATTTATTTATATACTGATGTTGGTTGAGGAGGCATCTCCGTCTCCAAGTGAGAGATTGTTGTAGCTGGGGACGTGTGAGACACTGAGTTGGAGATGCGTTTTGCAAGCTGTGCCGCGTTGCAAGATGGAGCTATTATCCGCCATTTAATTTAAATGAATGAAACTTATCAATTTTGATTTATTGTAATTAATTGTAAATTGATTATCAGCCCTACAAATAGAGGAGTTGTGGAGAGTTGAAAGATGCATAGAGAAGATACAGAGAAGAAAAGAGAGGAAGAAGAGAGTGTGAGGAAGAGAGTGAGAGGAAGAAGAGAGTTGTATTTCTTTCTGGCAGGTTTTAGTGAATTTATGGTGTGCTCCATGGACGTAGGTCGATCTTGACCGAACCACATAAATTTCTGGTGTCGTAAATTTCTGGTTACTCATAGGGTCCTAACACCATTCAGATCCTAGAGGATATACTACGAGCGTGTGTACTGGATTTCGGGGGTCATTGGATTAAATATCTGTCATTAGTTGAGTTCGCATACAATAACAGTTATCAGGCCAGTATTAGGATAGCACCGTATGAGGCACTATATGATCAAAGGTGCTGATCTCCATTGTACTGAGATGAGGTTGGTGAGCGATAGATTTTGGGGCCGGAGTTTGTTTAGTAGACCTCTGAGAAGGTCTAGCTTATCAGGAAAACAATTAAGACAACATAGAATTGGAAAAAGAGCTATGCGGATACACTCCTACGAGAGCTGGGGTTCGATATAAATGATGTGATATTTTTTAGGATTGATCTGATGAAAGGGGTGATGAGATTTGGAAAAATGGGAAGCTAAACCCTAGATATATCGGGCCATTTGAGATTCTGGAGAGAGTTGGTCCGGTGGTGTACAAAATAGCATTACCCCTAACACTATCTAGGATTCACGACGTGTTCCAGGCGCCCATGTTAAGAAAGTACATTCTGGATCCTTCGTATGTGATCAATTACGAGTCTTTCGAACTCAAGGAAACTTTGGCATATGAGGAGATATCAGTACAGATCCTAGATCGCAAGGAGCAAGAGCTACATGCTAAGAAAACTCCGCTTGTGAAGGTAATTTGGCGTAATCACACGGTGGAGGAAGTTTCATGAGAATTAGAGATGGAAATACGTCAAAAGTATCTGTAGCTAATCAAAGAGACTCAGCGCTAGACAGGTAAGTAGAACGGTAGGTAAGTGTTGGTTTTATATATAGGTTGCTTAGAGTAGGTTTGTTTAGCTTTATCAGTTTTTTACTGTTTTAGTATATGGTTGGTATTTGGGAGAGTTTTGTATAGGTATTGTAATCTCCTGAGACAGTATGTGTAATCATGGTATCCCTCCACCACAGGTGAGGGTATTTAATAAATTTGGGACGGGGCTGCTATGTGGGTGGACGCCGACTCTTCCTAGAGTCAGATCAGAAGATCAGTGATAATTCAGTAGATGTGATGGAAATCAGTTAACAAATTTCGAGGACGAAGTTTTTGTAAAGAGGGGGGAATGTAGTAACCCAAACCAAGGAATAAAAGAAATAAATAAAAGAAAAGAGAAAGGAAAAAGAAAAGAGGAAATTGGTTTGGCTAGGACCAAATCGTTGCTGGTTTCGTGAGGATCAGAAAAATTGTCAACGATTTTCCTGCAAGTAAACTACTGAGAGTTGTTTAAGGGCCAAACCGTTGACGGTTTTGTCGAGCCCATAAAAACCATCGACGATTTTCCTTCGAGCAAAGTTACTTAAGGGCTAAGTTACTCATTTTTATTCATAACTCTCTTTTGCTTTCTCTCTATCTCTCTCTTTTAAAATTAGGGTTTTGACTCCCTCTCTCTCTAGCCATGAGGACTCTACGCAAGTGCTCTTCGGTCCTCTCTCCCTTCTCTCGGCACGTAAGTCGTCGATATTCGGTAGATTCGTGCGGTTAGGGCTATCATGGTTTCGAAGGTTGTAGGCATTTTCTTTAAGAACAGGTATGAGAATTATATTATGTCAGTTATTTTTTAAATATAGACCGATTAAATTGTAATTTATGTTTACAGAAACAGTATATATGATTTTCTGAATGAATGAGGTATATGGAAATGGTTGTTTTGACTTTTATACATTTTTTGGAAAAATTAATGTGAATGGTTTGAATATCTCATATTTTCAATAAAATATGTAGTTTGAGTTAAATAAAACCTCAGAGATGCTCATAGCCTTGTTTTCGGCAACTTGTATATTTCCTAGTCAATTTATTTTTTTTATGGTTTATCAAATAGAAATTGCGTGGCATGAGAACAGTTTTTAAATGAAATATTTGAACAAAATGTTTTAACTGATATTATAAAGTATGATGTGACGACTATAATCCGATAAGTGATGTGACGGCTATAAACTGAGATTTGACAGATATGACAGATATTTTACAAGATTATGAACAACTTATGTTTTATACAGTTTTTATTACGTAAATTGCCATATATGATTTAAGAACCCTATGGATACGAGATGTTATATTATGAGCACGATACTATAGCTATAAGTTGACAGTGAGTGCAATCACGTAGGGATGGAAGTGTGATGCGGGATAGTCAATTGGAGACTTGGGTACAGTACTACCTTGAGGCAGTTCTGGAGGGCCTATCCGAAGTAGTTCCAAGTGATCCTTCTCGATGCAATTCTGGATTAAGGGTAGGAACAATTGTACTTACTACCTTTTCTGACTAAACTATGGTCGACCAGTCATATGCTGAGTCTAGCATTCGGGCCGCACAACCCGTCATGGGGGGAAGTATGTCGTATAAGTATGTGAAAGCGTGACGACGCTAGTTCAGCAGTCTAGGTTGTATCTTTTATGCATATATGGGCAAATTTACTATTTATGGGCTATATTGAGCCGGAAGTACAATTTAAATGCCATTTCATATACAACTAAATAATGGAAGTTTTATATTCACACGAGAACTTATGCTAGCCACAAACTGATAATAATATAATTCGTCTTATTGAAAAGTGTCTCACCCCATTATACAAATCATTTTCATGTCCTATAGGAAATCGAGCCTAGCATATTACGGGGCTGGGATTAGACAGTTAATAGTGGTTGTCAGAGCTGGTGAGACATTAGACAATAGTTTTTGTTCTTTTTAGGTTGTAGTGTAGAGACTCAATGAACTATATTAATTAAATAATAGGAAGAGAGGAAATGAAATCGAAACAGAAATTCAGCAGGGTCTACGTTTGTCGATGAATAGGCTTACTGGGCTCGTCAACGGGGACATGTATCTCGTCGACGAGGAGATATCAAAAGGAATTTTTCAGGGCCTGAAATTCATCGACGAAGATTGTGAATTCATCGACGAACTCCTTTCTTGACCTTGTTGACGAAGTGACGTGTCTCGTCGACAAAGGTCAGTGTATAAGTATGCTAAAATCGAATTTTTCAGCAGAAATCACGCGAGGAAATTCTTTCTCTCTCTAGGTTTTCATCCCTTCCCCCTTCTCTCTAAGATTTCGGGTCGGTTTCTTACCGGTTTGACGATCCGAGGCCACCACGATACTCCTAGGAAAGTTCTCTTCAAGTCTACTGGAGTGGATCGTTGGTGGGGATATCTTGGATTCCATCCCAAATTCAGGGTAAGATTTTTAATTCAGTATTTGGCTTACTTACAGTTATAGAAAATGTGGTAGTCAAAGAAATACTGAAGTTTTGTTCTGGAGGATGTTGCTTTCAGGGTATTGATCAAGGAACCGTGCGGATGTAGGACCAGTCATATTAGGGGCTTTCTAGTGATCAGGTAAGGAAAATATGTTATGCTAGTAAATCAGTTATTTTCACCAGAAAAATATAGTATTTATTTATGGGTCTTCTAGAGCAGGAATTATACAATTTTATTGTTTATGGTTAATGAGTATTATTTACTTGTGTGACATGAGAAATACTGGTATAGTACAGTGTTCTACACAACTTTTACACAATTACGAGTATATAGATTTATAGAATTATTTTTCATAGAATAAACAGTTTTAAGTTACAGAGTTACAGCTATTCAGATAACAATTTTATACAGATATTCAGTTTATACAGATATACAATGTTATTCAGAAATACAGTTTCTATAGTTTCATGATTTACAGTATATACAGACAAGAAGATGTTTTTACAGCTTTCATAGTACCATGATTATACAGTTTTACAGAACCATGATATACAGATCATAGAACCATGACATACAGAATTACAGTTGATACAGGAATACAGTTTATTACAACATCATGGTTATTATAGTTGATTCAGAATCATGGTAAAGTAGATAATTTTTATATATAAAAATGTATTATATGATATCAGACCCTAATGGACCATTACAGATCAGTTTATAGAGCACAGTACCGTAGCTGTTTACAGTTCAGAGCGCAACCACATAACTCAGATAATATGTGGATTTACAGCAGTCGATCGTGCCTATGTAGTAGACAGGCTCCCTGCCAATTAAGGTTAAGGAGGCCGATCAGACTTTCGGAGCATAGTGACTTATCCTGGTAGGCCAGCCAGTGATAGGTCTTGCCTACGGGCCACACAACCCTATCATAGGGGTTAAATCATGACATACATTTATCCATCCAAGGAAGTTTTCTCAGTTATTATACGTATACTCAAATTTGCAGGAACAGTAGATGTAACTATGAATATTAGAAGTATTGTGAATAGAAAATTTATAAGAATAGTTATGTTAAGTAACATAGGTATAATCTATACTATACATTATTTATACATGTTTTCTCATATTCAGTTATCTATGGTATTTCTAATCAGATTTTATAAATATGAAACTCATTTGCCACACACTAGCGATAGCATATTTCGTCTTACTAAGCATTGTCTCATTAGTGATTTAATATTTTTCAGGTGATCCAACTAGGCGAGCAGATCAGGCTCGCAGATAGAGGGGGCTACAGTACTGCCCTATCTAAGCGTGAGTATTTTGGGGAGATTATTGTTGTTTGACCCTAGTTTAGTTGGGGGTATTTTGGGAAATAGTCATGTATGTTCAATTCAAGGAATATTCTGACACTCTGGTATTGTAAATATATATGTGGATATGTTTTTTTGTGTACAGCTTCTCGCTGCTTAGGTTGTTTGTTGTAGCACAGTTTTAATAGATTCTATCTGGACCGAGATGTTGGTTGACTTATAATAATAGGTATCAGAGTAATGAAATTTCACATTATATATGTAAGGAAAAAAAAACCTTTATTAAATTAGGTCATTACATGTAATATCATGATATGAAATTATGTATGTATTTGGGGACAATTGGAACTCTTGTAAAGTGTTTTTATGCTTTACCATCTTTCGCTGTATGATTTTTAATTTCAGTAATGATAGGTGCACTCGGGATTCCCCGGTTAGGGCAGGTTGTAGTATTTATTTATGGTATCAAGGAGACATATATATTGTACTAGCACTCCAGGCCCACGTGACGGGTCGGGCGCTACAAGTCGTATCAGAACATTTTTATATTTTTAGCAGTTAAATTTTTCGGGTCGTTACAAAAAGACCAGTATGTTTGGGGGGGGGGTTCAAGTTGCTACATGATTTGCCTGATTTTTTAGATTTCCAATTTCAAATATAAAGATAATCATGATTTCTAACGTATAATTAATTGTAAAGCTAAAGGTGGAGGAGGGAGAGATTAGGTTGTTGGAACAATTGAAGAGAACGATAGTGGCAGTTGCCTACTTCTTTAACATGTTTGGGACTATATCCTCGATGTTATTGTTGTTTTATTTGTTTAGTTTGTTTGAGTGTAAGAGGAAGGTAGGGTCAATGTTCACGTTGAGGTGGACATTGATGGCAATAATGGATATAATATAGTGGGTAACGAAGGGACTAAAGTATAAGATGGTAAAGGTGAAGCATTTCTAAGTGAATATGGAGGGAGTTGTAAATGGTAGGAAAAGGAGGTTATTGACAATGATGAAGACATTTTAGGTAGTGTGAGAGAAGATGATCAGTGGGCATCATTGTCTATTTAATTTTTTTTATTGATTAGTTGGGGTTGGTTGGTGAGAGGGAATTCACAAACTTTATCCCACGTAAAATGGATGAGGTGCCCCTTTTGGCAAATCCTATTCCATTGGTATGCTACACTAAACCTGACCTAAAGGTTCTTAGTCTAGCCTAACCAATGAACCAAACACACCTTTAAGGGATATCCTGGTTAGATCATGCTTTTGTTCCAATGATGAAGGGATTTAGAAACTAAAATAGAAGTTAAAACAAGAGAGTCTAATGGCCAAGGATGCAATGACTCGAAGAATAATGGTATTTAAATAAAAAAGAGAGAGGAAAATGGAAATTATGAAAGGGGGTGATAGCAGACTTCATCGAAAAACTCTTCAGGTTTGTCGACGATGCTACATTTTGGGCTCGTTGACGAGGGTGCGCTTCGTCGACGAGAAGATACCGAGAGGGGTTTTGGCGATTCTGAATTTCGTTGACGAGGGGTGGGAGTTCGTCGATGAATTGCCTTCTTGACCTCGTCAATGAAGTGACGTTGCTCGTCGATGAAGGCCAGTGTATAAATAGTCAAAACTTCATTTTTTGGCTGAATTTCAACGCACCAACTTCCCTCTCTATCCTCCATTCGTCCCTCCTCCCTTCTCTCTAAGATTTTGGGTCGGATTCTCGCTGGTTCAACGATCTGAAGCCACCATGACACTCCTGGGAAAGATTTCTGTAAATCTACTGGAGTGGATCATCAGTGGGGCTACCTTGAAATTCATCCCAAATTCAAGGTAAGACTTTTTATTCGAAATTTGGTCTTTCCATAGTTATAAGAAATGTTATACACGAAGAAATACTGAAGTTTAGTTTTGAGAGATGTTGGTTTCAGGGTATTGAACGGGGAACTCTGTGAGTGCAAGACAAGTATATTTTAGGGGGTTTCTTTTCAAGAATCAGGTAAGGGAATAAACTAAAGCAGTCACTTTTTCATGAAAATATTATTAATTTACTAGTAGATTTATGTTCAGAAAGCATGTATTACATTTGAGTATTATTGAGAAAATGTTTATTTGGGAAAATACTGTTGTTATATTCAAATATATGGTCTTATTTGGCATTATGTGGCATGAATATTATTTTACGTGAAAAGTATTATATTAAGGCAATTTTACATATAAAGTATGTTTTCATAAATTATGGAATAATGCAGTACATTGTGATTTTATAATACATAATAAATAATATGTTTATTAAGATCATTATGTATAAAATGTTCGGCGCAAGGTCGTGATTGATAGCCGGCACGAGGCCGTATATTATGTATGATTTTGGCGCAAGGCCATATTTATGAATGATTTCGGCGCAAGGTTGCAGATATGAAAGTAATTAGTGCAAGGCCGTATTTATTTCTGTTATTACAGAAAATGCTATCAATCTATTTACGTTAAATAGTATATCATCGTGTATTATATGTTATTAGAACCCGAATGATAGTTCAGTTCAGTTTCAGGAGCACGGTATCGTAGCTATACAGATCAGATTATTACAGTTCAGACTTGTACTAACCGCCCCTACAAGTAGAGGGGGTAGGAGATGGATAGTTGATGTGGCTTTCAGTGTAGAGTTGTAGACGCCCACCTGGCAGTCCGGACCAGGGTGTGGCGGGCCCATCGCACTTACAGACATTTTTGATTGGCAGTGGTCAGCCAGCCATTGTTGGGTCCCGCCTTCGGACTACACAACCGTCATGGGGGGTAATACATGACATCAACTAGCTATGCATCCTGGATAAATTTTAGTATTATTAGTTATATCAGACAATTTATGAACAATATGATTTATAAAAAATATGAAGGTATATGTTTATGCAATTATGATATGATTAATGTTTTCTAGTATGCAAAATATACTGTATATCTATTATAGCATTAAATATTCATGTTGCCACACAAATGTATTTAGTTTATTTTCTCTTACTGAGAAGTCTCTCACCCCCATCTTAAATAATTTTCAGGAAACCCAGAAAGACCGGCGGATGGAGGCCATCCTTGAGTTAGTTGTGCTACCCCGCTAGGAGGGTAAGTTTTGAACTAGGGTAAGGAGATTTTTAGTGTGGGATCCTAGATATAATTTTTGGATGTTTTGAGGATTGTATATAAACACAGTATTATTGTGGATACAGTTAACTCTGGTATTATGTACTTTATGGTTTGGAGAATGTAATTTTATTTTTACTGCTGCTTAGGTTTCAGTTGTGTATGACATGTGTATCCCCACTACCCACGGGTTCGGGTTGATTTTATGGCTATTTAGTAGTATTAGAGTGTTAATGTATTTAATTATATAATAAATGAAGCAAGTCGTTACAGTTTGGTATCAGAGTCTAGGACACTAGGTTCTATAAACTCTATAATGCAGCAGTAATGAAACGCCCCGAACCCTTAATCCCGAGTCCGACGCGTTATACCTAATTATATCCTCATAAATCATATTCCAAAACATACGTAGCGGAAAAACATGATCATAATCTCCATATAACATAACACCAGAGTTTACTAATTCTAACTATAATCTATAATAAATCATCCAACACCTGCATTTCCATAATTATATATATCTCCAAAACATTTCAGTATGTTCACAACTTTCTTTTCTCCACAAACTTAAAATATAAGGACGTAAAACATAAATATTTGCATCTCATAATTAATATAAAAATATACCATTTTCTTTTACTATTTCCCAATAATGTTATAGAACCTCGAGCTCTCTAAGCTCGATCTCGATGAAATCCTGAAAAAAAATATACATTCATATTCGGGTGAGACACATCTTAGTAAAGGAAGAAACCATATATTAAAGCAGTGTGTAGCCAACATGAGTTTATATATAACATAATATTTAATATTTGAAAATCCTTAACATAATTTCTGAAATCATTCTCTGATCCTAATCAAACACATGCGAATGTTTAACCTACGAGATTTCCCGATGATAGGGGTGATTACCCGCCCATACAAGTAGCACCCCTCTGTTCTGATACATTTGGCATCCCGAAGGTCACAATTTAAGCATATCAGGGCACTCACCTTACTCAGTAAGCCCTCAAGTGATAAATTAATCTCGTACTCACGCATTCAACAATAGTTTATCGGCAAAGGCCCTGAGGATAGGGAATTCTACCCGCCCATACAAGTTGGTTCCCTCTGCCCTAGTACGTTATGTGGTTACTGCCACATTTGTAACTACTAGTGCACTCGCCTTACTCAGCAAGCCCTCAGGTGAAAGGTACGCCTCGCCCAATCGTAACATGTTCTACGTACATACGTACTTCTAATATCATAATACATCATTCTGTTCTGTCATTGTACATTCATGCACATTCATTCCTGTTCATAACTTAACTTTGCATTTCGTTTCACTTTAAGTGACTTTTTCCCATTTACATCATTTGCCTTTGTCATTTCATTACATTGCCATTTCATCAGTCATTTCATTGCATAACATTTCATTTCATTACTTCGTACTGCAGCTGGTCTTTAGCCATCATCAGTTAGTCTATGTAGAAACGTAGTAAATCTGCTAACACAGCTCATTTTAGCTGTCATCAGTTAGTCTACACAGAAGTGTGCTAGATCTGCTAACATGGCTCTCTTTCAGCTGTCTTACATTTACATGGTTGCATTTAACATAAACAGGCAACATTGTCCATATCATATTTTATTTTCATTGCTTTACTTACTTATCCTGCATCTCATACATTTAACATATATTTGCACAGAATCTCATGCCACACAGTTTAACAGTAAAATTCATACATTGCCTATAAAATAAGCCAACCAACATTTAATGTTTATATACTAAAAATACCTTTCATTTCTTACTTAATTATCCTGAAAATATTTCCCACTTTCATCAGTTCATTTTCACATATACATATCTAATAAACAACCCTAAACTTGGAAAAAAATATAATTTAAACAGTTGGCATTTTACCCATATCGAAACATATACACGTACATATAACACAATTTATTTTTCCATTAAATTCATAAAAATTCTGATTTAATATATATTTTTTCCCTTACCTGGTTTCTTGAACTACGCCAACAGGGACTCCAAAAAATACCTGCGGCGCTCACCCGGACCCTGAAATTAAATTTCTAGTTCCAATAAATTATTCATGAATAAAATATTAATTTAATACTTCCTAGGGCCATAATTCCTAAATAAATAATAATACCCTTAAATTTAGCCAAATTGCCAAATTTCCCAAATCTCACTCTCATTTTGGAGTAAGGCCTAGAAAATCCCAATTGACAAATTACCTACGTCAAAATGACGGTGACGACGACTAAGACCCCGTGGTGGTATCCGTTCGTCGATTTAATCACATATTAACGGCGAAATTGAGAAAATGGGGAAAGATTACCTTTCCCCAGGAGCAGTGCCTAAACCTCTCCCATGAAAAATCTACTCCAGTAGAAATATCGGCAGCGGAACTAGGAATCCAACGACACCTTCCATTTCCCGATCCGTCGCAAACTCACCAAGAAATTGAAGGAAGAGAGGAGAGAGACGGAGGAGAGCCTGCGGCTGGCACAGGACTTTTGCAGAGGGGGGCGTCTTCTTCTTTCTTCTTTCTTTCTTCTTATCCTCTTCTGTCAGCGTCAGTACTTTATATATATATATATATATATATATATATATATATATATATATATATAAATCTTATCTCATACTTATTATATATATATATTAACTTACTATATAAGTATATATATATATATATATATATATATATTTCTCTTATTTCAATTAGCTTATAGTTTTTTTTAAATCCAATGTAATAATGTTTAATTTAATAACTAATTATTTAATTTATCTTAATTTAATTTAATTTCTTTAATTTAATTTTTTTTCTTTTCTTTTTCCGACGCCATTCCTTTTATTTATTTATTTGTTATTGTATTTATTTATTTTTATTTTTTTTTCCAATTATTTTAATCTTTTTAAATTTTCGGGTCTTTACAAGTAATAATATTAGAGTATAGTATAAAAGAATTTGAGGTATGGTTTTGTAGTCTAGATACAGGACTTCCGTGATGGTTTGTGTGATTTTCCTAGGGTGACGATTTCAGGAAAGCCATGTTAAACTATCGTCGAGTTAGATATCTAGGTTGCAGGATTGAACCTTGGATTAAGATAAGGAGTGATGAATTAATTAAGGAGATACTATACTAGTTGGATGATATGCTATGGTGATAGGGTTCTAAATTAAGTTTATTGTCTTTTCAGGATGGACCCTGGAGGCAGTAGTGCCCATGCTAGTGGAAACGAGGGAGTTGGGCCCTCAAGTGTTGTGGGCGGTGATTCAGATGCAGTTTTACGCAGCGTGGCACAGCAGATTATGTAAGAACCCGAACCGTGATATATAGGTTTATTATGTAAGAGAGGGGTAAAAATGGAATTGTGCAGACTTCGTCGACGAGGCCATAATTCGTCGACGAAGGTAGAAGGCTTCTCATCAACAAAATTTAGAAGCTCGTTGACGAGTGAATGCCGAGGGGTTCAGGAAAAATTTGAAATATCTAGCTTGTCGACGAGGCTGCCGATTCGTCAACGAGGCTGCCGATTCGTCAACGAGGCTAGTGAAGAATTCGTCGATGAGGACATCAATTCGTCGACGAATCCACCTGGGTCAAAGGTCCTATAAATGATATTTTTGGTTGCTTTGGGGTTAAGTTTCCCTAAAATCTCTCTCTCTCTCTCTCTCTAGAACTCAAAGCTCTCTCTCTCCTCAATTTCTTCGCTGGTTGTCGCCTGAATCGCAAATCCAAAGTTACTGCGAGGATCAGTGAAGGATTCTCTACATTTCTAGCAGATCATAATCTCGTTTGAGCGATTTCGGGTTTCGAGCTAAAATCAAGGTAAGGCTTGGTTTTCGTTTCTAATTTAGTATATGTGTAGTAGTACGGATTTTAAGTATGTATTGTACTATGATTTGTAGATTTTGTAGTCTCGGTTCGTAGTTTTGAGGACCGTAGAGTTCGTAGTTGGAATTCGGGTTGAGGCAAGGGGATTTAGTTTATATCGGTTCTTTTTGAAATCAAGATCGGTAAGCTTCTAGGCTATGATCGTATGTATGTTTTGGCTACCTATTTGGGAAAATCTATTGGGTAAAAATAGGGGATTTTCGAGTTACAGTTTTCGGGAAAATCTGGGGATTTCAGGTATCATTTCTACTTGGTTTGGAAAACTGTTAGTTATGTTGAAACTGTATTATTGAGATGACTGTTTTCCATATTTGCATAAATTGTATACTCAAATTTGTAAACGATATGATTTACTGTAAACCAAATAAGTGTGGTATGTACGGATGTATGTATTTGTTTCAGGTATTTGTAAAACAGCTATGTGGCGGCTAATTACCGTACGCTGAAATGTATAGGAACGTGAGTTCCAAAATGATTCTAGAGATTTGTAAAACAACCATGTATTGGTTAACTACCGTGGGCAAGAGTGGCCAGCTCTATATCCGGGGTGTGAAATATCACCAGTATGATCCAACTGGTCACCGAAAGGTGTGTTCTACACCGTATGTAACAATGTAATCACTGTGGGCCTAGGTCGTCGCAACGTAGCTGTGCATGTGGCAATGTAATCATTGTGGGCCTGAGTCGTCGCTTCGTAGTTGTGTGTGTGGCATTGTAATCGCTGTGAAACTAGGTGACCTTGTGTAGTTGCGTATGGAGCAATGTAATCACTGTTGGGTCTCGGTCGTCGCAACGTAGTTACGTATGTAGCAATGTAATCGGTATGAGATGAGGTGACCTTGTGTAGTTGCTAACTAGTGTGACTACACTGACCGTATGTTTTGGGTATCGTATGTACTGGAATGGTTTTTGTGAAAATACTGGAAACTGTATGGAACTGTATGTATATGTATGAAACTGTATGGAAATGTTTCGAACTGTATCGTATTTTGTAGTGTTATGAAGTATGTAAAATAACACTGGTATGCCACACACTGATATAACCTGCTATCTTCCTTACTGAGAGGTGTCTCACCCCGAATGTACGTATAATGTTTTTAGGTTCTTTAAGCAGCCGTAAGTAGCGTCCTAGTGTTTGGAAGCAAAGGTGTTGTAGCTACTGCTAGTACTTATTAGGTACGAGTTTTGGTATCCAGGCTGTCGGGATAGTTTTTGTAGACACCTGGGGTACGTTTGGTATTACACCTAGGGTACGTTTGGTATTATGGGCATGTATATCCTAGCTTGTATAGACTCTGGTATGATACTGGTTATGTATGAAATATCGTATTTTGTTGCGTATTTTGGATGAGTATAGATGGTTATGCGTATATATGTGGGCATCCGTTCACCCCACGGGGTCGGACCCTCTTTTTATGTTGTATCATGTATGTTTTAATTGATACAGAGACAGGTTAGGTTCCTCAAATTCACACTTGGGACCCACCTACTGGTTCGGGGCGTGACAGCTTGGTATTAGAGCTAACCAGGTTGTTAGGTCTTGTAGACTTGGCTAGGAGTATTGATGTGTACATACTAGAGTATAGGATGTAGGAAATGGGTAATATTGGTTGAGGGTTGTTCGGTTGCTAGACCGGGGTTTGTCGGCGGTATTTCGTGTTTTTCCTGGGATGATGATTCTAGTAAAGGCAGGGCAGACCATTGATGGATTCGGGTCGGTGTGATGGGACAGGCTTAGACCTGTGACAGTAATAGTGGACATGATCAGGTCTATGATTGTGTTAATCGTGTACGATATAGGAATTCGAACCAATTGCTATTCTGTTTTCAGAATGGAGCCCAAGGACAATAACTTGGAGAGTGGCTCTAAGGAGACGGCAAGTGATAAGTCTCCTTCTGTGTCTCGTGGTTTGGCGAGACAGGTAATCCGAGAGAATGAGCGGAGTGTTAGGAGACGCGAGAGCTCTCCTACTGATGCAGGGTGTACCATCGAGAGGTTCACACGCATGCACCCTCCAACATTTACAAGAGGACCTGATCCAATAATGGCGGAGGACTAGGTTGAGAAAATCGTGAGGATTTTGGAAGTCCTCCACTGCACTGAGAAGCAGAAGGTTTTGTACGGTACCTTCAGCGGACTGGGGAGGTAGGGCGATGGTGGATGGCAGTGAACCTGCTGGAGAGGCAGAGAGCTGGTCCATCTGGTATGACGTGGGGCCGCTTCAAGGAGGTATTTTTCAAGAGATACTTTCCAGTCTCCACTCGGGATATGAAGGTTGATGAGTTTTTAGGCCTGATACAGGGAACCTTGACGGTGCAGAGGTATGCTGCCAGATTTATCAAGTTGTCTCAATTCACGCCGTACCTAGTTCCCAATGAGCACGAGAAGGCTTGGAGGTTCATGAGGGGTCTGAGGAAAGACATCCGCCGTTTTGTGGGGATGCTGCAGATCCGTGAGTTCTCTGTCCTGGTGGATAAAACCACCATAGTTGAGACCGACCTTCGGGGAGATGAGGTAGTGCAAGTTCAGGGGAAGAGGCTAGTACCCTCTGGTCCTCAGAGTGGTTATCGACATGGTTAGTGGAAAAAGAGGAAGAATTACAGCTTTGGTTATTAGTGGGACATCGAGCGGCCGAGTTCTCAGGGGGATCCATCCTCCGCATCGTGTGCCAAGTGCCATAAATGGCACGATGACGAATGTCAGCCATTCTGGGGTGTCTGCTACAATTGTGGCAAGTCGGGCCACATAGCGAAAAGTTGTCAGGAACAGAGGAGGATTCTGTCTGCACAGAGCCAGAACTGTGGGAGTAATCAGGTGCCTCAGGGAAATTACCAGGCAACCACGGCTCCGGCGAGAGTATATTCACTTACTCCAGCAGATGCAGAACACGCTGGGAACGTGGTGACAGGTACTATGTTATTGCTTTCGAATAGAGCTGCTGTGTTATTTGATTCGGGGGCAACCCATTCGTTCATATCTGCTAGTTTTGTGAAATTGTGTGGGGTTGAAACTAGTGTGATGAATGAAATGTTGTCTATAACTATGCTGACTGGAAGTGTAACGATTTGTAGTAAGATGTTAGAAAACTACCCAGTTATGATTCAGGAGAGACTGCTACCGGCAAATCTTGTAGTATATGACATATCAGGTTTCGACGTCATACTGGGAATGGATTGGTTGTTCTCCACTTATGCGGTGATTGATTGTCGGAAGAAGGTAGTAGTGTTTAGACCTCCCGAGAAGCAGGAGTATGAGTTCGTGGGATCGCGTGTGCGTTCGATGCCACGGATTCTATCGGCTTTGTAGGCGAGGAGGTTACTCTTGGATGGTTGTGAGGGGTACCTAGCTTGCGTGAAGGAACCGCCGCGGGATGAGTTGAGACTCGAAGATATTCGGGTGGTCAATGAGTTTACGGATGTGTTTCCAGATGATTTACCCGGTTTACCTTTGAATCGTGAGGTAGAGTTTACGATAGAGTTGCTGCCTGACAAGGCACTGATTTTTAAAGCTCCGTACTTGATGACTTTAGCAGAACTTTGAGAGTTGAAGGAGTAGTTGCAAGAACTATTGGACCAGGGTTTTATTCGACCGAGTGTTTCACCCTGGGGAGCTCCAGTATTATTTGTAAAGAAGAATGACGGATTGATGCGTATATGCATTGACTACCATGAGATCAACAAAGTGACGATGAAGAACCGTTACCCTTTACCTCGTATAGATGATATCTTTGACCAGTTGGAGGGGACGCATGTCTTTTCAAAGATTGACCTACGGTCAGGGTATCATCAAGTGAGGGTTAGGGCTAAGGATATAGTTAATACTGCTTTCTGAACTAGATACGACCACTATGAATTCTTGGTTATGCCATTTGGGTTAACCAATGCGCCAGCAATGTTCATAGATCTGATGAATAGGGTATTTCATGAGTACCTAGATTAGTTCGTAGTGGTATTCATTGATGACATTATGGTATACTCGAGGAGTTTAGAAGAACATGAGAATCATTTGAGGTTAGTGTTACAGATTCTGCGAGAGATGAAGTTGTATGCTAAACTGAAAAAGTGTGAGTTCTGGTTGAATCAGGTCGCGTTCTTAGGCCATGTGGTGTCTAAGGGCGGTATCTCCATTGATCCCAGTAAGATTGAAGCTGTGGTCGACTGCTATACCGAAGAGTGTGCAGGAGGTTTGGAGTTTTATGGGACTAGGAGGTTATTATCGTCGGTTCGTGGAGGGTTTTTCTAAATTGTCTGGACCTCTAACACGATTGACTAAGAAGGGGGTGAAGTTTGACTAGACTAGTGATTGCGAGCAGTGCTTTTTCGAGTTGAAGCACCGGCTGGTTACTGCTCTAGTATTGACCATTCCTTCGGGGGATGGGGGTTTTGTGATCTATAGCGACGCATCCCTGAAGGGTTTAGGTTGTGTGCTTATGCAACAGGGTAAGGTAGTAGCTTATGCTTCTCGGCAACTTAAGGAGTATGAGAAGAATTACCCTACGCATGACCTAGAGTTAACTGCTGTTGTTTATGCCTTGAAGATCTGGTGACACTATTTGGTACAGTGTTTAGTGTGAGATTTCACCACTGACCACAAAAGCCTCGGGTACTTTTTCACGCAGAAGGAGCTGAATATGAGGCAGAGGTGGTGGCTAGAGACTACGATTGCACGATTAGCTATCACCCAGAAAAGGTTAATGTGGTAGCAGATGCGTTGAGTTGGAAGTCAGAGCATGCGACAGTAACTGCAGCTGTATCTAAGTATCATGTCAGACGAGATCTGGAAAGCCTTGGCATAAAGTTGGTGTCTGGTGATCATCAGACTTTCATTACTAGCTTGGTGATCCAATCGACCTTGTTTGAGCGTATTAAAGCCGCACAGTATAGTGATGCGGAGTTAGCTGAGATTATGGATAAAGTACAGCAGGGTTTGACTGTGGATTTTATCATCTCTGACAGAGGTGTGTTGAGATTTGGGATCAGGTTGTGTGTTCCAAGCGACGATGGGATCAGAAGGATGATTCTGGAGGAAGCGCATCTTTCTTTGTATACGGTATATCCGAGTAGTATGAAGATGTATCAAGATTTGCATGAGTCCTTCTGGTGGAGTGGTATAAAGAGGGATATTGCCCGGTTTGTGGAGCAGTGTCTAACGTGTCAGTAGGTAAAAGCTGAACATCAGAGGCCAGCAGGACCATTGCAACCTTTGCCTATTCTGGTATGGAAATGGGAGCATATTTCCATGGACTTTGTTACCAGATTACCACCAGCGCTTCACGGGCAGAGTGTTATTTGGGTAATTGTGGACAGGCTGATGAAATTTGCTCACTTTGTACCGACGAAGGTTAGCTACAATTTAAGTAGGTTAGCGGACCTGTATGTGTATGAGATAGTTAGATTGCACAAAGTGCCCGCTTCCATTGTTTTAGATGGGATCCAAGGTTTACTTTTCGACTTTGGAAGAGCTTGCAGGAAGCATTGGGGACGAAACTTACTTTCAGTACGGCGTTCCACCCCCAGACTGATGGACAGTAAATGTAAAGACTCCAAATTTTAAAAAGGATCAAAATAATTTAGAAAAAAATAATAATAAATAAAATAACAGATAAATAAATAAAAGGAATGGTGTAGGAAAAAGAAAAAAAATTAAAAATAAAGAAATTAAATTAAATTAAGATAAATTAAATAATTAAATAACAAGTTGTTAAATTAAATATTATTATATTGGATTTATAAAAAAAAAATAATTAAAATAAGATATATATATATATATATATATATATATGATAAGTATAAGTTTAATATATATATATAAAGTTACCGACAGAATGAAGATAAGAAGAAGAAAGAAGAAAGAAGAAGGAAGAAGAAGAAAGAAGAAAGAAGAAAGAAGAAAGAAGAAAGAAGAAGAACCTGGAGCAGAGCTGCACGCCCCCCCCCTGGTGAATATTTTCCTGCGTGCCAGCCACTCCGTCTCCGTCTCTCTCCTTCTCTCAATTACTCGGCGAGTTTGGGACGGATCGGGAAATGGAAGGTGCCGTTGGAGTCCTGGTTCCACTGCCGACATTTCTATTGGAGCAGATTTTTCATGGGAACGGCTTAGGCACTGCTCTTAGGGAAAGGTAGTTTTTTCCTATTTTCTTAATTTCGCCGTTAATATGTGGTTAAATCGACGAACGGACACCACCACGGGGTCCTAGTTGTCGTCATCGTCATTTTGACGTATGTAATTTTCCAATTGGGGTTTTCTAGGCCCTACTCCAAAGCGAGAGTGGGATTTGGGAAATTTGACAATTTGGCTAAATTTAAGGGTATATTTATTTATTTAGGAATTATGACCCTAGGAAATATTTAAATAATATTTTATTCAAGAATAATTTATTAGAATTAGGAATTTAATTTTAGGGTCCGGGTGAGCGCCGTAAGTATTTTTCGGAGTCCCTGTTGGCATAGTTCAAGAAACCAGGTAAAGGGAAAAATATATATTAAATCAGAATTTTTATGAATTTAATGGAAAAATAAATTGTATTATATGTACGTGTATATGTTTCGATATGGGTAAAATGCCAACTGTTTAAATTATATTTTTTTCCAAGTTTAGGGTTGTTTATTAGATATGTATATGCGAAAATGAACTGATGAAAGTGAGAAATATTTTCAGGATAATTAAGTAAGAAATGAAAGGTATTTTTAGTATATAAATATTAAATGTTGGTTGGCTTATTTTATAAGCAATGTATGAATTTTACCGTTAAATTGTGTGGCATGAGATTCTGTGCAAATATATGTTAAATGTATAAGATGCAGGTTAAGTAAGTAAAGCAGTGAAAATAAAATATGATATGGACAATGTTGCTTGTGTATGTTAAATGCAACCATGTAAATGTAAGACAGCTGAAAAAGAGCAATGTTAGCAGATCTAGCACACTTCTGTGTAGACTAACTGATGACAGCTAAAAGGAGCTGTGTTAGCAGATTTAGCACGTTTTTACGTAGACTAACTGATGATGGCTAAAGACTAACTGTAGTACGAAGTAATGAAATGAAATGTTATGCAATGAAATGACTGATGAAATGACAATGAAATGAAATGACAAAGGCAAATGATGTAAATGGGAAAAAGTCACTTAAAGTGAAACGAAATGCAAAGTTAAGTTATGAACAGGAATGAATGTGCATGAATGTATAATGACAGAACAGAATGATGTATTATGATATTAGAAGTACGTATGTACGTAGAACATGTTACGATTGGGCGAGGCGTATCTTTCGCCTGAGGGTTTGTTGAGTAAGGCGAGTGCACTAGTAGCTACAGATGTGGTAGTAGCCACATAACGTACTAGGGCAGAGGGAACCTACTTGTGTGGGCGGGTAGATTTCCCTATCCTTAGGGCCTTTGCCGATAAATTATTGTTGAATGCGTGAGTACGAGATCAATCTACCACTTGAGGGCTTACTGAGTAAGGTGAGTGCTCTGATATGTTTTAATTGTGACCTTAGGGTTACCTAAGTATCAGAGCAGAGGGGTGCTACTTGTATGGGCGGGTAATCACCCCTATCCTTGGGAAATCTCGTGGGTTAAACATTTGCATGTGTTTGATTAGGATCAGGGAATGATTTCGGAATTTATGTTAAGGATTTTCAAATGTTAAATATTATGTTATATATAAACTCATGTTGGCCACACACTGCTTTAATATATGGTTTCTTCCCTTACTGAGATGTGTCTCACCCGAAAATGAATTCATTTTTTTCAGGATTTCTTAGGATCGAGCTTTGAGAGCTCGAGATTTTATAACATTTTTGGAAGATATAAGAAAAATGGTATATTTTTATGTTAATTCTGATATGTATATTTTATGTTTTATATCTTTATGTTTTAACTCAGTTATGAAAGGATAGTTGTGAAACATACTGGTATTAGTGGATAATGTTTTGGAGACATGTATATAATTGAATACTGGTGGATGATTAATTTATTATGGTTGGTAGTTAGAATTAGTAAACTCTGGTATTATGTTATATGGAGATTATGATCATGTTTTTCGCTGCGTATATTATGGATTATCAGGGATTTTATCAGGTATAACGCGCCGGACCCGGGTTTAAAGGTTCGGGGCATTACAGTAAAAGAGGACGATACAGATTTTGGAGGATATGTTACGGGCTTGTGTATTGGACTTCGGTGGTGGTGGGATTTTGTTTCTGCCACTAGTAGAGTTTGCCTATAACAATAGCTTCCATGCTAGTATAGGGATGACACCGTTCGAGGCTTTGTATGGTCGGAGGTGTCGATCTCCTTTGTATTGGGATGAGGTAAGTGAACGTCAGGTTTTAGGACCTAAACTGGTGTAGCAGGCGTCTGAGAAGGTAGGTTTGATCCGGGAGAGGATTAGATCGGCTCAGAGTCGGCAAAAGAGTTATGCGGATGTTTGCCGCTGTGAGTTGGAGTTTGAGGTGGGGGGTAAGGTATTCCTTAGAATCGCTCCGATGAAGGGAGTGATGAGATTCAAAAGGAAAGGCAAGTTGAGCCCGAGGTGTATCAGACCATTCAAGATTATTGAGCGAGTAGGTCCGGTAGCCTACAGAGTTGCACTACCTCTAGCGCTCTCAAGGGTTCACGATGTGTTTCACGTATCCATGCTGAGAAGGTACGTATTGGATCCATCTCATGTTATTAGTTATGGTGAGTTGGAAATCGAGGATACTTTAGCGTATGAGGAAATACCTATTCAGGTTTTGGACTATAAAGTTCAGAAGTTTCGTACCAAAAAAATACCGTTGGTGAAGGTATTGTGGCGAAACCAAGAGGTCGAGGAAGCTTCTTGGGAACTGGAAACGGAAATACGCCGGAAGTATCAGCGGTTGTTCTGAATAGTACTTGGATTAGAGGGTGGTATGAGTATGAATGTATGTATGTAAATCTTTGTTATCATATTGTAGTTAGTGGTTAGTCTCTGCGAGAAGTCTTGTTGTATTGTAAGCTCCCGAGACCGTGTAGGTATGTGACCACAGTATTCCTCCGCCATAAGTGAGGGAATGTATGTATGTATCGTAACGGGGCTGCGTACAAATGGCCGTCGTATTCTCCAGAGGGTGTATGTATGTATCATGACGGGGCTGCGTATAAATGGCCGTCGTATTCTCTAGAGTATGTATGTATCGTATAGGGGCTGTGTATGAATGGCCGCTGTTTCACCTCAGAGTATGTATGTATGTATGTAGTAGTATAAATGTGTTTGTAATGAGATATTGCAAATTTCGAGGATGAAATTTTCGTAAGGAGGGGAGGTTGTAAAAACCCGAACCGTGATATATAGGTTTATTATGTAAGAGAGGGGTAAAAATAGAATTGTGTAGACTTTGTCAATGAGGCCATAATTCATCGACAAAGGTAGAAGGCTTCTTGTTGACGAAATTCAGAAGCTCGTCGACGAGTGAATGCCGAGGGGTTCAAGAAAAATTTGAAATATCTGGCTCGTCGACAAGGCTGCCGATTCGTCGACGAGGCTAGTGGAATTCGTTGACGAGGACATCAATTCGTCGACGAATCCACCCGAGTCGAAGGTCCTATAAATTATATTTTTGGTTGCTTTGGGGTTAAGTTTCCCTAAACTCTCTCTCTCTCTATAACTCGAAGCTCTCTATCTCTCCTCGATTTCTTCACCGGTTGTTGCCTGAATCACAAACCCAAAGTTACTGCGAGGATCAATGAAGAATTCTCTATGTTTCTAGCGGATCGGAATCTCGTTTAAGTGATTTCGGGTTTCGAGCTAAAATCAAGGTAAGGTTCGGTTTTCGTTTCTGATTCAGTATGTGTGTAGTAGTACGAATTGTAAGTATGTATTGGATTGTGGTTTGTAGGTTTTGGAGTCTCGGTTCGTAGTTTTGAGGACCATAAAGTTCATAGTTGGAATTCAGGTTGAGGTAAAGGGATTCAGTTTATATTAGTTCATTTTTGAAATCAAGATCGGTAAGCTTGTGGGCTATGATCGTATATATGTTTTGGCTACTTATTTGGGAAAATCTATCGGGTAAAAATACAGGATTTTCGGGTTATAGAAAATATGGGGATTTGGGGTATCATCTCTACTTGGTTTGGAAAACTGTTAATTATGTTGAAACTGTATTATTAAGATGACTATTATCCATATTTGCATAAACTGTATACTCAAATTTGTAAACGATATGATTTACTATAAAACAAATAAGTGTGGCATGTACAGATTTATGTATTTGTTCCAGGTACTTGTAAAACAGCTATGTGGCGGCTAATTACCGTACGCTGAAATGTATAGGAACGTGAGTTCCAAAATGATTCCAGGGATTTGTAAAACAGCCATGTATAGGTTAACTACCGTGGGGGAGAGTAGCCGACTCTATATCCGAGGTGTGAAATATCACTAGTATGATCCGGCTGTCACCGAAGGGTGTGTTCTACACCGTATGTAGCAATGTAATCACTGTGGGCTTAGGTCGTCGCAGCGTAGTTGTGCATGTGGCAATGTAATCGTTGTGAGACTAGGTGACCTTGTGTAGTTGCGTATGTGGCAATGTAATCACTGTGGGCCTGAGTCGTCGCTTCGTAGTTGCGTGTGTGGCAATGTAATCGATGTGAGACTAGGTGACCTTGTGTAGTTGCGTATGGAGCAATGTAATCACTATTGGGCCTTGGTCGTCGCAGCGTAGTTGCATATGTAGCAATGTAATCGGTGTGAGATGAGGTGACCTTGTGTAGTTGTGAACTAGTGTGACGATATTGATCGTATGTTTTGGGTATCGTATGTACTGGAATGATTTTGTGAAAATACTGGAAACTGTATGGAACTGTATGTATATGTATGAAACTGTATGGAAATGTTTCAAACTGTATATTTTATAGTGTTATGAAGTATGTAAAATAACACTGGTATGCCACACACTGATATAACCTGTTATCTTCCTTACTAAGAGGTGTTTCACCCCGAATGTACGTACAATGTTTTTAGGTTCTTCAAGTAGCCGTAAGTAGCATCCTAGCGTCTGGAAGCAAGGGTGTCGTAGCTACTTCTAGTACTTATTAGGTACGAGTTTTGGTATCCAGGCTGTCGGGATAGTTTTTGTAGACACCTGGGGTACGTTTGGTATTATGGGAATGTATATCCTAGCTTGTATAGACTCTGGTATGATACTGGTTATGTATGAAAGACCGTATTCCACTGCGTATTTTGGATGAGTATGGATGGTTATGCGTATGTATGTGGGCATCCGTTCACCCCACGGGGTCGGACCCTCTTTTTATGTTGTATCATGTATGTTTTAATTGATACAGAGATAGGTTAGGTTCCTCAAATTCACACCTGGGACCCACCTGCAGGTTCGAGGCGTGACAGATTATGGATGAAATTGCCAATAATTCTATAGAGTTGGGCGGTTCGTCTGCAGGCCACGACAACTCGATTGAGAAATTTATTAAGATGAATCCTCCGGCTTTCTCAAGGGGAACTGATCCCACTATCGCTGGAAACTGGGTGTAGGAGATTGAAAAGGTATTAGCAGTACTGCAGTGTACTGAGGAGTAGAGGGTGTTGTTCGCTACATATAAACTAACGGGAAAGGCCAAAAGATGGTGGATGGCAGTGAAACTTCTAAAGCAGCAGAGGACAATACCTATAGAGATGACATGGAAGCGATTTAAGGAGATATTTTTCGACAGGTAATTTCTAGTCTCGTCCAGGGAAGCTAAGATTGAGGAGTTCCCGAATTTGAAGCAGGGACAGAAGACAGTACAGCAGTACGCGACGAGGTTCATTGAACTATCTCGTTTCACCTCGTACATTATTCCAGATGGGACAGAAGACAGTACAGCAGTACGCGACGAGGTTCATTGAACTATCTCGTTTCACCTCGTACATTATTCCAGATGAGGCAAAAAAGGTACGACAGTTTGAAATAGGTTTGGGGAGAGAAATATATATAAGCAGGTGTCAATACTGAAGTTGTAGGATTTCGCCAAGCTGGTTGATAGGGCCACTATAGCAGAAATTGGAGAGCGGTTGGAGGTTGAGAAACAGAGACAGGGGAAGAGATCCACGCCATCTGGTTCCCAACAAGGGTCTAGTCGGGGTTTGTGGAAGAGAGGTGGCTACTACAGAGACCGGAGGCAGGAGACAGGGAATCATGATTTTCAGGGTATGCAGCCACTTCCAACTTGCCCAACTTGTGGGAAGAGACACCCGGGTGAGTATCGTGTCAGGCGAGGTATTTGCTACCGGTGTGGGGAGCTAGGACATGTGATGAGAGATTTTCAGGCTCAGATTGGTGCTGCTCCCGCTCCTAAACCTACTCATGGAAGTTATTAGGCGCCACGTGGAGGCCAGCAGAGGAATATGGCTCCAACTAGGGTTTTTGCTCTAATGTCAGGTGATGCTGAGGCAGTCGGCGATGTGGTGACAGGTATGGTTAGTATGTTTTCATTTAAAGTCATTGCATTATTTGATTCAGGTGCCACACACTTGTTCATGTATTTGGGATGTGTTAAATTGTGTGGGGCTAAAACACAATTATTAGATATTGAACTGTTAGTGACTACACCGACCGGGTCAACAGTGAGGTGTAGTAGGGTCCAGTTAATATTCAAGGGAGAATTTTATTTGCTGATTTGATAGTGTTGAACATGCATGGGTTTGATGTCATATTAGGCATGAATTGGCTAGCACCTAATTTTGCTAGTATAGATTTTCGTTCGAGAGAAGTGATATTCAGGCCTCTTGGAAGACCATAATTAAGATTTATAGGGTCACGAGTGCAATCTCTACCTTAGATCATTTCAATTATTCAGGCGAGAAAACTGCTCCTGAATGGTTGTCAGGAATTCGTGACCTTTGTGAAGGAAACAATAGAGTATGAAGTGAAGCTCACTAGTATGCTAGTAGTAAAGGAGTTTACAGATGTGTTTCCTGACAAATTACCAGGTTTCCTACCTGATCGTGAGGTAGATTTTCCCATTGATCTGCTTTCAAGTACAACGCTGATTTTTAAAGCACCTTACCAAATGGCGCAAATAGAGTTGGCAGAATTTAAAGATTAGTTGCAAGATTTACTTGATAAGAGTTTCATACGACCTACTGTATCTTCATGGGGAGCTCTAGTATTATTCGTGAAGAAGAAGGACGAGTTTATGAGGATGTGTATAGATTATAGGGAGATTAATAAAGTGACAATCAATAACAAGTATCCTCTACCCTGTATAGATGATTTATTTGACTAGCTCTAGGGTACACGGGTGTATTCTAAAATTGACCTCAGATCAGGCTATCATTAGGTGAAAGTAAGGGAAAATATGTATCAAAGGCGGCCTTCAGGACCAGGTATGGGCATTACAAGTTCCTTGTTATGCCGTTTGGTTTGACGAATGCCCCTGTGATGTTCATGGATTTAATGAATAGGATCTTCCATCCATTTTTAGACTAGTTTGTTGTTGTTTTTATTGATGATGTATTGGTTTATTTGAGGAGCTATGAGGAGCATGAGATGCATTTGAGGCAACTTTTGCAAACGCTCAGGGAAAAGAAGTTGTACGCTAAGTTCAGTAAATACGAGTTTTGGCTCGAGAAGGTTGTATTTTTTGGACATATTATCTCAGGGGATGGAATTTCAGTGGATCCCAATAAGATTGATGTGGTAATGAATTGGGTTAGATCGAGGAACGTCCAGGAGCTTAGGAGTTTCTTGGGGTTAGCTTGATATTACCGTCATTTTGTTGAGGAATTCTCAGCGTTTTCGGGACCTCTGACACGACTGACTAGGAAGAACATCAGTTTTGAATGGGACGACAGTTGTGAGCAGAGTTTTCAGGAATTGAAACAGAGATTTATCACGACACCAGTGCTGATCATCTCATCAGGGGGTGAGGGTTATACTATCTACAGTGATGTGTCCTTGAAGAGACTTGGTTGTGTACTGATGTAGCATGGTAGAGTGGTAGCGTATGCTTCCAGAAAGTTGAAAGAATATGAAAAGAATTACCCTACCCATGATCTAGAATTAGCTGTAGTGGTACATGCATTGAAGATTTTGAGGCATTATCTGTACGGCGAGCGATATGAAATTTTCTTCGACCATAAAAGTTTCAAGTACTTCTTCACTCAGAAGGAACTGAATATGAGGCAAAGAAGGTGGTTGGAGCTTATTAAAGATTTCGATTGTACCATTAGTTATCACCCAGGAAAAAGCAAATGTGTTAGCTGATGCATTTAGCAGGAAGTCTGTGAGACTAGTATTGGCTGCTATGGAGATCCAGTAACCGATCATGATGGATCTTAAGAGACTTGACATAGAGTTGGTGGAAAGTGATCCTCCAATACATATTGCCAGTTTAGTGGTACAACCTAATATGCAGGAAATGATTAAAACTACACAGAATGAAGACCCGGAATTAGCAGAGGTATTAGTCAAAGTGCAGAATGGATAGGGGGAGAAATTCTGTTTGTCAGATGACAGAGCTTTACGGTTCCGTTCTAGGTTATGTGTTCCCGCTAATGTTGACATTAGAAAGACCATTTTAGAGGAGGCTCATAGATCTTTATATACAGTTCATCCCGGCAGTATGAAAATGTACAAGAATTTGCGAGAGTTTTACTGGTGGAGTGGTATGAAGAAAAAGATTGTTGAGTATGTAGCACAGTGTCTAACGTGCTAGCAGGTAAAAGCTAAGCACTGGAGGCCAGTAGGTCAGTTGCAGCCACTATTTATCCCATAGTGGAAGTGGGATCATACATCCATGGACTTTGTTTCAGGGCTGCCATCGGCGTCACATGACCAAAATGCGATTTGGGTAATTGTAGATCGGTTGACTAAGACCATCCATTTTCTACCTATCAAGTTCAGCTACTCACTTAACCGTTTGGCAGAGATTTACATTTAGGAAAAAGTCCGTTCTCATGGAGTGCTTGTATCTATAGTGTCAGATCGAGACCTGCGTTTCACGTCACGTTTTTGGAGGAGCTTGCAGGAGGCTCTAGGGTCTCAGTTGTCTTTTAGCATGACATTCCATTCTTAGCCAGACGGACAGACTAAGAGAACGATACAAATATTAGAAGATTTTTTTTGAGCATGCGTACTGGACTTTGGGGATAGTTTGACTCAATTCATGCCGCTGGTAGAGTTTGTGTATAACAATAGTCAGACCAGCATTGGTATGGCACCGTTTGAAGCTCTGTACGGTAGGAGATTTCGTTCTCCTCTATATTGGGACAAGATGGGTGAGCAGCAAGTTGTGGGACCAGAGCTAGTGTAGTAGGTGTATGATAAGATTCGGCTTATTAAAGATAGAATCAGTGCAGCTCAGAGCTGACAGAAGAGTTATGCCGATAATCGCCGCAAGAAATTGGAATTTGATATTGGTGATCATGTATTTTTGAAAATAGTTCCGTCAAAAGGGGTTATGAGGTTTGGAAGGAAAAGTAAACTTAACCCTAGGTTTATCGGTCCATTTGAGATTTTAGAGAAAGTGGGGCCGGTTGCCTACAGGTTAGCTTTACCACCTATGTTATCCACGATGCACGACGTATTTCATGTTTCTATGTTGAGGAAATACATTCCAAACCCTTCTAATATAATCAGTTATAGTGAATTAGAGTTCAGTAATTCACTAGTTTATGAGGAGGTACCAGTACAGATTCTGGATAAAAGAGAACAAGAATGACGCAATAAGAAGATTCCTTTGGTAAAAGTTTTATGGAGGACTCATGCAATAGAAGAGGCTTCTTGGGAACTCGAGGAGCAGATCAGGCAGAAATACCCACAATTGTTCCAAGAAGTTTAGATATAACCAGGAAAATGTAAGTAAATATGTAATATTTTTTTTTGCAGGTACATGTAATAGTTTAGTTATGAATGGTCTTTTAGATTTTTGGAGAATTTTATTTTATATATGTAATCTCTTAGAACTTGGAATGTAATCACGGTATTCCTCCGCCATAAGTGAAGGTAAGTAATAAAATAAGTAGACCGTTTTGCCTTTAAGCGATGATGAGTTATATGGATAGTAAAATTTGAAGACGAAATTTTATAAGGAGGGGAGAATGTAATGACTCGAAAAATAATGATATTTAAATAATAAAGAGAAAGGAAAATGGAAATTGTAAAAGGGGGTGACAGCAGAAGTGTTCGTCGACGATGTGGCATTTTGGGCTCGTCGACGAGGGTGCACATTGTCAACGAGAAGATACTGAGAGGGGTTTTGGTGATTCTGAATTTCGTCGACGAGGGGTGAGAGTTCATCGACGAATTGCCTTTTTGACCTCGTCAACGAAGTGATGTGGCTCGTCGATGAAGGTCAGTGTATAAATAGTCCAAACTTCATTTTTGGCTGAATTTCGACCCACCAACTTCCCTCTCTCTCCTCCATTCATCCCTCCTCCTTTCTCTCTAAGATTTCGGGCCAGATTCTTGCCGGTTCTATAATTTGAAGCCACCACGACACTCCTGGGAAAGTTTTTTGCAAATCTATTGGAGTGGATTGTCGATGGGGTTACCTTGAAATTCATTCAAAATTCAAGGTAAGGTTTTTCATTCGAAATTTGGTCTTTCCATAGTTATAGGAAATGTTGTACACAAAGAAATACTGAAGTTTAGTTTTGAGAAATGTTGGTTTCAGGGTATTGAACGAGAAACCCTGCGAGTGTAGGACAAGTATATTTTAGGGGGTTTCTTTTCAGGAATCAGGTAAGGGAATAAACTAAAGCAGTCACTTTTCCATGAAAATATTATTAATTTACTAGTAGATTTATGTTTAGAAAACATGTATTATATTTGAGTATTATTGAGAAAATTCTTATTTGGGAAAATACTGCTGTTATATTGAAATGTATGGTCATATTCGACTTTGTGTGACATGAATATTATTTTACGTGAAAAGTATTATATTAAGACAATTTTACAGATAAAGTATATTTTCAGAAATTATGGAATAATGTAGTACATTACGGTTTTATAATACATGATAAATAACATGTTTATTCAGATCATTATGTATGAAATGTTTGGCGCAAGCTTGTGATTGATAGCCGGAGCGAGGCCGTGTATTATGTATGATTTTGACGCAAGGTCGTATTTATGAATGATCTCGGCATAAAACCGCAGATATGAAAGTAATTGGCGCAAGACCATATTTATTTATGTTATTACAGAAAATGCTATCAATCTATTTACGTTAAACAGTATATTATTGTATATTATATGTTATCAGAACCAGGATGATAGTTCAGTTCAGTTTCAGGAGCACGCCACCGTAGCTATACAGATTGGATTATTACGGTTCAAACTTTTGCTAACCGCCCATGCAAGTAGAGGAGGCGGGAGATGGATAGTCGATGTGGCTTTCAGTGCAGAGTAGTAGACGCCCACCTGGCAGTCCAGACCAGGGTGTGGCGGGCCCATCGCACTTACAAACATTTTTGACTCGGTAGTGGTCGGCCAGCCATTGTCGGATCCCGCCTTTAAACTGCACAACCCGGCATGGGAGGTAATACATGACATCGGCTAGCTATGCATCCTAGATAAATTTCAGTATTATTAGTTATATCAGACAATTCATGAACAGTATGATTTATTAAAAATATGAAAGTATATGTTTATGCAGTTATGATATGATTAATGTTTTATAGTATGCAAAATGTACTGTATATCTATTATAGCATTAAATATTCATGTTACCACACAAATGTATTTAGTTTATTTTCCCTTACTGAGAAGTGTCTCATCCCCATCTTAAATAATTTTCAGGAAACCTAGAAAGATCGGCGGATTGAGGCCGCGTTGAGTTAGTTGTGCTACCCCATTAGGAGGGTAAGTTTTGAACTAGGGTCAAGAGATTTTTGGTGTGGGATCCTAGATATAATTTTTAGATGTTTTGGGGATTGTATATAAACACAGTATTATTGTGGATTATAGTTAACTCTGGTATTATGTACTTTATGGTTTGGAGAATGTAATTTTATTTTTACTACTACTTAGGTTTCCGCTGTATATGACATGTGTATCCCCGCTACCCACGTATTCAGGCTGATTTTATGGCTATTTAATGGTATCAGGGTGTTAATGTATTTAATTATATAGTAAATGAAGCAGGTCGTTACAAAGGGGATTCACACATAGGGGTGAGCATAATTTAGGGAAACCTGAATTAACGGAAATTGGTCGGTTCGGTTCGGTCAAGAAACAAGGTCGGTTCGGTTCGGTTACGATTTTACCAATTTTCGGTTAATCGGTTATCGGTTCAGTTAATATGAATTTTAATTCGGTTATTGGTTGGAGAGACCTTCATGGGTTTGATTAAAGGAGTTAGCTCACCTGTAGTAGCCTTCTTCATTTATTCACTAGAATCACTAATTATTAATTCGGTTAATTCGGTTCCAACCAATCCAGGTATGAATTGGGACTGAGAAGCACGAAATAGGATGTCAACTTTACTGGAGGAACAAGCCCTACATTCACTGGATCCGCAAGCAATCCAATTAGGAACATCAAAACCTAGGGCTATGTCCAGCAAAGTAACATTGTTTCCAAATCACACCAAGACGATCTCGACATATAGAGTTGATTTTCATGTTTTTAATAATTAATAATTAGTGATTAAGCTGGAATTGGTAAAAAAAATTATAATTTTATTATGTTTTTAATAATTAATTTCAAATTATTTCGGTTAAATTCGGTTAACCGAATTACCCGAAAAGGTAATTTGGTCGGGTTTGGTTCGGTGAGCTTCCTTTGTTCGGTCGGTTAAGTTATCAGAAATCATTAACCGAAAATTTCGGTTAATTCAGTTAATTAACCAAATTTGGTCGAACCGACCGTTTGCTCACCCCTATTCATACATTCCTAAAAAAGTTCACTTAGGAGGTATTCAACTATCCCCTAAACTTACCCAACTTGACTAACCCAAATCTAACCAATTTAAAAGATTGGTTTAGAAAGGGTTAATAAACTTGGCCTAAAGGTTTATAGTCTAGCCTAACCAATGAACCAAACACACCCTTAAGGGATATCCTAGTTAGATCATGCTCTTGTTGCAATAGTGAAGGGATTTATGAACTAAAATAGAAGTTAAAACAAGAGAGCCTAATGGCCAATGGGATTCACACTTTCCTAAAAAATTCATTTAGGGGGTATTCAACTACTATCCAACTTGACTAATCCAAATCGAACCAATTTAAAAGATTGGTTTCAAAAAGGTTTAGAAGTCGAGTGGTAATTTTTTATTTTGCATAATCTAACTATATGCATTAATTTACAAGTTAAGTGTTTAACCCAAACTTGGACCAACCCGATTCACCTCTAAAGTATGCATGTAAAGTATATATACATACAATTATAAGATTAACATATTTTGGAGTATTTTAATTTCATTTGTATTATAACAATCTCTACTATTTATGGATATTATATTTTGATCATTTTGAAGGACAACACACATAATTTGTATTTTATGTAATTTATTGTAGAGCCAATATGTGTCTTCAATAATACACATAATGTTTCTTTGATTTTTTTTAGAATGTTTTCTATTTTGCATTATCAATACAAATTCAAAAACTATAAAGTACTAATTACGTCACATTAGATATTCACATTAATATTATAGTTTTGTGTTAAAATGCTCACAAATATTCATTCATACTCCTTTATTTTTTTACTCTAATTAGGCCACCAACCTGACCTAAAACACCCAATAATCAAACTAATCAAAGTGTATTTTCAATAGTTCCATTTGATCGTTCAAAATTTTAGGCCTAAACATAAGCAGCTATCTCTAAACCCATTTAATTACACCAGAGTAAACTCTTGGGTTCTGTTTCGATGCTGTGTATCACTGTTTAGCTTTCCATTTGCTGTACCGAGTTATGGCCGATTCTAATCGTTTTTTCGTTCAAAAACCCTAAGCCCCGAGTCCCCTGATAATCAGAACAGAACCTCACCTTTGCGGCCTTGAAGTGGGCATGGATCGATCTTCCAATCTCCTCGATGAAGCCCTAGGGCTCGACGATCGCAACAACCCCTCGTCATTGTACGGGCGGGCGGTGCTAATCGAGGACTGCGTCGAGACCAGCGGCGCATTCATTCTTCATCACCTCATCAAGCGTTCTCTCTTGCCTAACACCTCGGGAATCGTCATATTCGTCGCTTTATCCCAACCCTTCTCTCACTACGATCGCATCTTACGGAAACTGGTACTATTTTGAGCAAGCAAACCTGTGTCAGCAGGTGCTTTTTCTGTTGATATAATGTCCGCTTGAATGATATTTTTTGCGCATTAATCTTTGTTTTTGGGTGGGTTTGGTAGTGGTTCCTTATTATTTAACGGGTCTTCTTGGCTTTAGACCATTCATAAAAATAATGCTTTCGGGCTTCGAGGCATATTATTGAGGGAAATATATAACTGGTCCGAAAAACGTGGCACTTTTTTGAATTATGATCATGATATCATCATTGACGCGGGAGGATGATATTTAGGTTTTGTGAATGCAAGGTACCATTCCTTCTGATCAACCCCCTCTCCTCTGAGGATCATATTTTGGGACCATTTATTTGTTAATTTTTTTGGTTTTTCTTCTGGTTGTTGGAAACATGGCTGTCTTGAGCGGATTGGAGATTTCATGGGTAAGACATTTTTTGGCTAATGATTGTTTTTTCTAGATAACATAATCCATTAATGACAAATCAAAAGTACTGAAGTAGGAAGACGAGGTGTTCACCAAAAAATCTGGGCTGTTGATTTTTTTTCATGCAAGAAGGAACTTGGTTGTTTATTTAAACACGCTTTCCTTTGTTCCTGGTTTTTGGCCTTAATTGCCAATGCTGACCTGTAGTTGTTGCTAATTTATTTTGTTACTAAAAAGAAAAATAAAATCACTGGAATATATTGTCTAATGCTTTGTTTATCTCTGTACCTGCCCAATTAGGCCTGCATTCACTGGAAGTGCTTTGTTACCACTTAGTAGGCATGCAGTTCTGTTTTTGTACTGTTTTCTGCTGGACAGCCAATTTTCGACCTCTGCTTGCGACTTTGTTTATTAGTCTCCTTAAACATCCATCTCTGTATATTTTTATCATGACCCTTTGAATATTGTGAGCCCCATTTAATTTTTTTTTTTGTAAATTTTAAAAATATGAAGTAATACAAAAAATATGGGAAATTATTCATTTGCAGTCAAAAATCATCCTAAGTATTGCATAAAATTGAATAAAATATCTGAAACATAAGGAAAGAATTGCATTTTACAATAGAAAGATTTGCATCATAAATATCACAAACAAATTAGAAAAAAAAATCCAATTGTAGAAAAAAATTCTCATTAGACCATAGATATCTTCGAATGACAGCAGAACATTTGTATTGCAGAAATATTTTATGAAAAAATTTGCTCCACAGTATTTGCACTGGCGAGAATGTTCTGTGATTTGTGGAAAAATTCTTCTTCTGTATTAGAGGAACTCAAATCATCACAGAGAAGAAATCAGAAAAGACCTCAAGCTGTTTCTTCTTCTTATTCTTGTGTTTTTTGGAAAATTCCTACTGTCCAAACACACAGACTATAGAAAATTATCACAGAAAATTAGCTAAACATTATGGAAAATAATGGTTGTAGATCATCTCTTGCCGATCCATTCAATCTGATCTGATCACTGCTGATATTTTTTGAGATGATCTGGGCCAATGTTTGCTGCAAATCTGGAGATGATGGTTATTGAGAGAGAAATAGAGAGAGGGAGAGAGATGAATGAGGAAGAGATGAGGGTGGGTACTTTTGAGTTTTGACTATGAACTGCATTTGGCAACATTTTGGATGCTGACCAACTAAGAGGCAATTACAGGGTAGGTCTCTCTCTCTCTCTCTCTCTCTCTCTCATATACATACACACGCACGCATGCAGTTTGTATTGTCTTTGATCTATATGTTGGCATGTTGTAGTGGTTATTCATATACAAAGCAGTAGCACTATATTAATTATGTGTTTGTCTTCATATACTTTTTTACTAATTTATTTTCTTTTATTTATTTTTCTTTTTGAATTGCATTGACCATAGTTGGATGTATTGTTGTGACAGGGTTGCAACTTAGTTACACAAAGAGATAATAATAGGTTCCTTTTCATTGACATGCTTATGCTCGAGTGTCCAGGTGAGGAAATCAGGTAAAAATGGTTCTCGCCAAATCTTATCTATATTTTCTTTTCGTTTTTCTAAATGGAGTTCAAATATTTAGAAGTTATAATCTTATGAATTCACTAATATAGTTATAGCAATGTATACATTACTTAAAAATAGCATTTTGAATGTTTAAATATAGTAATACTGCATCAGTATGGAATTTCAACTATAAGATATTTGCAACCTTCCTGAACCATATAGTATTGTTTATTTGACCTTTTGCAGTCACAGTAAGATATTTGTCACGAATTCACTATTAGAGTTACTCTTTATCAATTTTTGACCAGATGGAGATGGAGAAAATTGTGAAAGTGGACTCATTGCATTGTATGGGAGAATACAAAAGGCTGTGGAAGGTAGTGTCTTATCTGAAGGGAGGAGGAACTGCATAACGATTATGATAGATGATCTATCTCTTATGGAGGTGGCTACTAATGGCTCTTCAAATCATGTCTTGAACTTTCTGCATTACTGCCACTCATTAACATCAGAATTGGTAAGTCAATGTGGCAACAATCAACCCTTTTGGTCTACTTTATTCAGCAGTTTTATGTACATTCTTGTAGTGTTAGAGCTTTGTTCTTGTCACAGGGTTGTTCATTGGTCATGCTTAATCATAAGGATATCTATTCAAGCATGGAGAGGCCTTCATTAATTTTACAGATGGAGCACCTTGCTGATGTTCTGATAAAGGCAGAACCCTTGGCTACTGGTTTGGCAAATGATGTGCATGGAGAGGTATCATTGTGTACTTGCAGTCCTTTTCAATGATTATTCTTTTGTGTTTTAATTCTGATTCTACAGGTTCATTAGAGATAATGCCCCAATAATTTATTTTCTGTTGCATATCAACATATGATTCTTTTCTGTAGTTGTGTTTGTCATTTGAATTGCGGCTATATGTTATGGGTATCCTTTTAGCAGTAATATATTTTTGAGCTGTGGGTTGATGTCAAAATACACTAAATAAGTTAGATGCTCATTGGTGTTTCTCAACCTTCTTTCTGGCTGTTTATTTTTATTTGAAATGACTGGTGGAGTTGTAGCAAAGCAAAATTTATTCATTGATCCCAGTGCTTACTAATATTTGCCCTACTCATATTTTCCTTCCATCCTTTTTCCTTCTCTCCTCATTCCTTCTCACCAGAGTATAAATATGTATATGCCCTTATAATTTGCCATTAAACTTTCCTCACATTTCCTTTGCCAAAACCCCTAAACTTAATGATACAAAAGGCCTTCAAGGTGTATGGTCAGACCTAGTCTTCACTATATATACCGAATAATTTATTTCAAATAATCAATGTGAAAGGACAATGAAGAAACAGATGTGCGCCAGTCTCTTCATTCCTCAAACAAAGGACACAAACGCCAGAGGACAGGGCCTTATTAGGTCTTCTCTTCTTAAGAAATTTGATGCAGGGGCAGCATCAAGGTTCTGAAGCCATGGAGAACTTGGAAGAGAAGGAGGAAGGGGAAGGGAGGAGATACAAGGGGGGAATTCAGTTCAATTCCAATTCAAATTCATCAACAATTGCCTACAACATGGCTTTCACACACTATTTATAGGAAAGCCTAAACACATAAAATTACACACATACTCCTAAAACTACCTGAATTACAAAGAAACCCATACTTTACATAAATAACCCCCAAATACATGTAATCCTGTACTAATTAATACTAAAAACACATAATAAACTACTAACTTAACCCCACAATTCCCTAACGCAGCTCTTTTTAATTATTTTCCAGCAATGTTCTTCCCAAGGTCTTACTTCTTGTCCTACATCAACTCTCTCCCAGTTAGAAAAAATTCGGCCTCGAATTTTGAAATGTTGGAGGATCAAAAGGGAGAAGCAAACTTGGATTCATTGAAAGCCAGCACTTGAGTGATAAAAAAAAATCACGATCCTTTGGCAGCATTATAGACTTGAGTTGAGAGCTGACATCAATAAGCACATCGGGAATGACAAACTCAACAATTGGAATGTCTGAAGGACTTTGGATCTCGTCAAACACATTCATTCCCTTCCTTGTATTGTCTTCAAGCTGAGTAATTGTAACTGATTCTTTGTCTTGGTTCATTGGTAGAGCGGACTTCAAAACGATTTTCTTCCCATTATAATGAAAGACATATGTGTTCTCATGTCCTTGAGTCACGTCTAAATCATCCAACCGAGGAGAACCATAGGAGTACATGGCCAATCTTCATAGGTAGGATATCACACCATACATTAGTCAAATATTCACCCATTTGGATGGGAACCAAACATCTTTCGTAAACATGTACAATAGAGTTATCAACCCAAGATATCACATAAAGTTTCGGGTGAGGTTCTGGATGAAACTGCATTCGAGTGACTCCATTTATGGAAACCTCATTCATTGGGCATTTTTCATCAATGATGATTTTACAAACCTTTTCTCCACACTTGAGAAAGGTGCTGAAAAGCTTGAAATTGTGCCCACAGTTTGGCAAATGGCATTCCTTTTTCCCATAATTTGTCACCATGTTGCTGAATTTATGCATATACATGCTGTAGCTATATTGTCACAACCCTTTGACACAATTTCCCACAAGATCTACTCCCAATTTCTCAAAAACTATTTTTAATTCACCTTGATATTGATCATCCTGCTGAAATGGAACAAATTCACAAAAAAAAAACTCACAAATTACAGCAACAAAGCCTGATTTTTGATGCTGGCAGTTACAATTTCAAGGGTTTCATGCCAAAATTATCGTGCTTGCTTCCAACATATTGTGTCTGCAATCAAAATATCAAGCTGCAGATCAAATTGTTGTTTAGAAACTCAAAATATTGTGGCTGCAGGCAATTTCTCACGAGACAGGAAATTGTAGAAGACTTTGGGAGACTTTCTCATGCGCTTCACCGGCATGTGGGACGCATGAGTCACTGGCGGCGAGATTCCGCCAATAAAATTTCAGGCGCAGATCAGTGGGTGAGGAGCACAGTGGTGGTGGTGGTGGGATGAGAAAAACACAAGACACTAGGTATTCTTGAAGGCTGATGGCTGGAGTATATTTGGCTGGCGCATGAGCCTGTTCCGGTGATAGGAAGGCAATGAAATTATAGGGGAAGGGACAACAGGGTGTTCTGTCTTTGATGGTGTGAGTGGTGTTGCAGGATGGTGGTTGGAAAGTGTTGTTTGAAGAAATGGGGATACGGATGGAATTTTTGAGAAGTTCAGTGCAGAACTGCTTTTAATTTTTTTTTTTTAAACTGAAATTCAGAATGGAGAGAGAGAGAGAGAGAATTAAGAAACTGAAGGAGAGAAAAGAAGATGGGGGGTTGGAGGAGTTGCTGGACAGAAACTGCCAAGAGACGGCGACAGAATTCAGAAATGAGAAAGAGAGTTAAGAGAGTTATGGGGGAGAATTAAAGAGAAGAAGAAGAAAAGGAGAAGAGAAACAGAGAAGAAGGAAGAGGGCAGAAGGCTGCTGGGCAGCAAAGGATCAGGGACAGAGGAGGAGATCAGAACAGAAAACCTGAGAACAAGAAGAGAAGAAAGAAGAAGCAGCATCAGAGAGGGAGCAGAAGTTACAGAACAAAGGAGAGAAGGAAAGAAGAAGAAGAGGGCAGACTCTTGGTGGACAGCAGGGAATTATGGACAGAACAGGTGCTCAGAAACAGAGAAGAAAGAAGAAGAGAAGGAAGAAGAGGAAGAGAAAAGGAGAAGAGTGAGGGAGACTGGGTGGACTGAAATGGAAGAATGGAGATCATGGTTGGGCTCTGATGCCAAATGATGCAGGGGCAGCATGAAGGTTCTGCAGCCATGGTGAAATTAGAAGAGGAGGAAGGGGAAGGTAGGAGAGAGGAGATACTAGGGGGAACTCGCGTTCAATTCCAAATCAAATTCATCAACAATTGCCCACAACATGGCTTTCACACACTATTTATAAGAAAGCCTAAACACATAAAATTACACACATACTCCTAAAACCACATGAATTACAAAAAAACCATACTTTACATAAATAACCCCCAAATACATAATCCTTTAGAAATTAATACTAAAAACACATAATAAACTACTAACTTAACCCCACAATCTTTAACTAACTATTCTTAGTTGTTTTCCAGCAATGTTCTTCCCAAGGTTGTGCTTCTTGTCCTACATCACAAATCATTGGTATTAATTCTTTCAAGTCCCACTATGTGGGGTTGGCTATATGAATAATTTTTTACCAATTCACGCAATCAAGAGCATTTTCTTCAACTAAGTTAAGAGCAAGTATCGCAGTCCAAATAAAAGCTTTTAATTTTGGGGGAGCTTTAGCTTTCCAAATCAAAGGATACAAAGCAAAAGGATCCACGGTAGAGTCACGAGTCAAGTAGTAGAAACAAGATATGCAACAGAATTCCTTAGAAGGATCTAAACTCCAAATCCTTTATCACTCCCCAATTGAACATGAAAAAAATCAAGCCACCTACTCAAAAGAGTCGACTCATTAATCTCTCATTAAGATTTCTCCCAAAATGGGAGTTCCAAGAAAGCCTATCTTCTTGCAAAAGAAGAAAAGTAGAAATAAGGGTGTCATGAAGATTAGATAACTAGAGATGAGGGCATGTACTAGCCAAAGGCATCTCGCTTTCCCCTCCCCCCCCCCCGCCCACCCCAGGGAAAAAAGTGATCCTCTCCAAAGTGCTTAGGGTCTCCATTACCCAATGTATGTTGGACTTTAGGAAGGAAATAATTGTAAATATGAGATATAAACTTCCAAAGACCGGACTATGTAATGTTAATTCCCACTTTAGCATCCCACCTGTTTTGTAGTATTTTAAATTTACTGCGGATTATCTTATTATGCCGAAGAGAATTAGGTTCTAAAGGAAAGCGCCATAACCATTTCCCCATCAAGGAGTTGTTTTTGGACACTAGTTACCAAGAACTAAGCTTCCCTCCCATTTAGGCCTACAAACAGTCTCCTAACCTACAAGATGATCTCGACTACCATTTCCCTCATTGATGTAGGATGGGATGTATCGATTTAATCCTACGGTTCAACCCTCACACAAGCACATACACTCAAAACACTTTAAATTAAGAATTTAATTATCCGAACATAAACACCATAAATCATGCTTCATTTCACATTTTGTTGGATTTTTGAAAAGGTGTATGATGCTGTCCAGAAAATAAGTCCCAAGTGTTTACTGATCAAGGAGTCTAGTTTTATGCGGAAAATGTTACTTTCAAAATCAAGATTACAAGTTCTAAGCTACCAAGCTAACATTCATATAATTGATTTAAGCTAGCAAGTATCAATATTGCAATCTATGGATTCAAATGGGTTATTCAAAGATAATCTACTAGCAATTGCTCACATAATATAGCAAGGATTCAAACACAAGTACTGAGGTTACCAAGAATTTTGTTTGGATGACTTTGATGTTGTTCAACACAAGTCTTAGACCACGCCGTAAGTCTTTCGTACAAGCTTTGAAATACTGAGATGAACGCAGCAATGCAATAAAGATGATGATATCTGTGTGGGTGTTGGATGGAAGGTGTTCGTGTGGTGTGTGGGGAAGATAATGGTGGAGTCGCTGAATAGAATAGTGGTCTCTCACCACCTGATCTTTGGAGAGAACGACGTAGCCTCACACTACACAACCAGAAGGCTGGACAAGCTTTTCAAGCTCAACAAAGGAAATTCCTTTCAATATTCAATATTCAAACTTAGCTTCTTCTTACAATAATACTAGACATATATAGACTTAGCAAGGGGGAGGGGGAGACAAGACATTAACTTACTAAGCTAGCATGGGGGGACAAAACAATAAACAACTAACAATTCCCACATAAGCATGGAAGACAAGAAAATTAACAATCACAACATACTAACATAATAAATACTACAACTTACTAGACACAATAAAGAGTCTCACATGCAAGCTAAGCTTAAGTGTCTTGCAACATTACAAATTAAATAGAACACATAAGTCAAAGGGAGGCCCAATTCGTGTGGGGTCCACATGGGTCTTAAGATGGATCTTGCTTCAACACTTCCTTGGGTCTTCAAGCCCCAAATAATCTTGAAATGAAATGTCCAAGCAAATACAGTTCCAAGCAAAATAATAATAAAGTCTTCTATCATAAAAGTCATCCATCAAAAGTCTTCAAATCCCATGCATACTTACAAAATAGTTAGGAACAAAAGTGGACATTGGGAGGTCGTCCACGTGTCATCATGTCGGCAAATGAGTGGACATTGGGAGTCCACGTGTCACCATGTCTGCAAAGGAAACGGGCAGGGTATGGTGATCCCCATCATCTCTCCTGCGCCCAAAAGAATTCTTCTCCGAAGAATGAGAAGTGAAGTACTGGGAATACAACTCCGAGTTGAGACAAAGGAGGTCTTCTTCAAGAATCCAGCTCCGCTCGGAAAGTGGCTTGCCTCTCCACTTGACCAAGAACTTTTGGTATGATCCTGCTCGTGTGAATGTTGTTTTGTCATCCAAGATCTATTCAATTTTATTAAGGTTCTTGGGTAGGGGTAAAGGTGGAGGCAAAGGCAATTTCTGGATCTCAGGTTCATGAGGAGTGGGGAATGGAGTATGATCACTTGCAAGATTAGAATCGGAAGGCTCCACAAAAGATGATGCTTCAAGAAATGGGGTTAGATCTTCAACATTAAAATGATTGTTTATGCCAAAATCAACAGGAATATTAAGCACATGTAAGCATTAGAACTAATTTTCTTTAAAATTTTGAAAGGTCCCATCTTTTTAGCATGCAACTTTCTTACCTTTCCTACAGGAATTTGCTCGGGACGAATACAAACCATAACCATATCACCCTCTGAAAATTCTTGCAACCTATGGTGTATATCAGCACTAGATTTATAATGTTCATTATTCAAAATTAATCTTCATTCTTATTTCAGAGTGTAGATCGTGCATATGCTTTGCAAAAGCATCAGTCGGCTCACTCACTCTAGACTTATGTGGTAGTGGAATAAGATCTACAAGCTTCCTAGGACTGTATCCTGTGACCACCTGAAATGGGCTAAGGCTTGTGGTCCCATTCAGTAAACTATTGAAGGCAACTTTGACCATAGGAAGACATAAATCCCAAGCTATGATGTTCTCACCTACCAAACATTTCAATAGTTCCCTAAGGCTCCTAAACTGATGGTATTCACTTTTAAGGCTTATTTTTGAAAAAAAATTGGGTCCTACCATCCAATCAAGCATATCATCTAGTCTAGGTATGAGAAACCTATACTTGACGATAATTTTGTTGATTGCTCTACTATCGATGCACATGTTCCATATATCTTCTTTCTTGGGAGTAAGGAGAGCAGGGCAAGCAAATGGACTTATGCTCTCTTGAATAAAGTCACGTTTCTTCATTTCACTCTCTTGTTTCATTAACATCTTATGTTCGCTCGAGTTCACTCTATGATGTGGTAAATTAGGTAGAGATGAACTAGGAACAAGATCAACATCATGTTGAATGTCACTTATGGGAGGTAACTCACTAGGTGGCTTAGAGACGACATTCTCAAACTTAGAAAGTATAGGTGATACTTCTAGTGGTGTCTCATACTCAGATAGGGGTGTTTCAATCTCCTTAGGAACAACCACATTCACTACCTGAGTATCTTGGCTCGCCTGCTCAAATTGATTTTTACTTATGATATTCAATGATTCTCCACTAGTTTTTGTCTTTTCCTTCGTTCTTTTTTTCACATTTTTTCTCTAGTGGACTCAAAATTATTCTTTTGCCATTACACCTAAATGAATAAGTGTTGATACGTTCATTATGTGAGACATCCAAATCATACAACCAAGGTCTTCTTAACAAAATATGGGCAACGTCCATGCGAAGGACATCAAACCAAATCTTGTCCTCATAATCGCCAATCTTAATGGGAACTAGACATCTATGACTCACGGGCATGGTAGTGGCATCAACCCAAGCTACCTTATATGGCTGTGGGTGTGGCTCAACTTTCAAACTCAACTTTTGAGCTGCAGATTTAGACACAACATTCATACAACTTTCACCATCTATGATCATCTTACAACTTTTACTCCCACACTTGATGTAGGTATGGAAAATAGAAGTGTGTCGCCAATCCTCTTGTTCATTGGGAATGATCATGGTTCGTCTCAGCACACTCAACTTGGCACTCTCATTTAACTCCCTTGACAACTCATCCTCACTAGGTACAATTTCAGGAACAAATACTTGATCCTTTTTAGGCTCTCTAGGTTGCTCAACATCATTACCTCACTCAATGTACGACTCTAAATTGTCTTGAGGTGGGTTATGGACTAGTTGGACTTCCGACTTATTTAGCCTTTGGCGGGTCTCAATTAGCTCTTGATTCAAGTCATGGACTTGATCTTGAAGCTCATCTATTGAGGCATCTCCCTCAACATTAGCCCTATGGACCTAGATAAGGATTCCCGACTTGAGTAGACATCCTAGGGGTTGGGGAAGGATTCAGACAACGCTAGGGAAGCCCTTGGAATGGTGTTTGGTCACACAAAGTAGGGAACCTAACCAAACTAAGTTCCAAATAGCCTAAAGTTCAAAATTTGGGTAAGCTGTACATGGCCAATTCGTCGACTATTTTCTGAAACCATCAACGGTTTTAGACAGTACTGAAATCCTGCGAGGTGCTAATGGTTGGGCAATTTCACCTACGAATGCCCTTTAGTATTTGGGGCATAACTTACTAGAGAGCTCTAAATAGGGCGATCTTGGTATCAAAAGAAAGCTAAGAAAATTTTCCACAACTTTTGTGTTTAACCTTTCTGAAAATGGGAAGTTTTTGATAGAGAAAATTGCACGTCAATTCGGTGGCAGAAAAATGAAGATGTTGGGACTTAGAGGGTTTGCCTAATTCGACCTAGGCTCTGATACCAAGATGATGTAGGACGAGATTGATCGACCTAATCCTACGGTTCAACCCTCACACAAGCAGATACACTCAAAGCACTTTAAATTAAGAATTTAATTATCCGAACATGAACATCATAAATCTTGCTATATTTCACATGTTGTTGGATTTTTGAGAAGATGTATGGTGCTGTCCCGAAATAAGTCCCAATTGGTCTATCACAAAGGAATCAAATTAAATGTAGAAAAGATGCTATTTCAAAGATTCAAGAATATAAGTTCTATATTAGAAAACTAATATTCATGCTATAGATTTAAGCTAGCAAGTACCAATGTTGCAATGTATGGATTCAACAGGGTTATTCAAAGATGTGCTTTATTCTAACAGCAATGGCTCAGAAAATGTAGCAAGGATTTAAACACAAGTGCTAATATTACCAAGAGAATTGTTTGGATGACTTTGATGTTGTTTCACACGTAGTTAGATCACGCCGAAGTCCTTCGTGCAAGTTTTGAAACACCAAGACGAACTCAGCAATGGAGGTAAGGAAAAGTGGCCCTGTGGGTATATGATGGTGTAGCTGTGTGGGTGTTGGATGGAAGGTGGTCGTGTGGGTGTATGATGATGGAGTCGTTGGATAGAGTAATGGTCTCTCACCACCTGATCTCCGGAGAGAACGTGTAGCCTCACACTACACAATCGAAATGATTGGACAAGCTTTCAAGTTCACAAAGGAAATTCCTTTCAATATTCAATATTCAAACTTCGCTTCTTTGTTACAATGATACAAGACACATATAGACTTAGCAAGGGGGAGGGAGAGACAAGACATTAACTTGCTAAGCTAGCATGGGGAGACAAAACAATAGACAACTGACAATTCCCACATAAGCATGGGAGACAAGAAAATTAACTCTCACAACTTACTAACATAATAAATACTACAACTTACTAGACAAAATAAAGAGTCTCACATGCAAGCTAAGCTTAAGTGTCTTGCAACATTACAAATTCAATACAACACGTAAGTCAAAGGGAGGCCCAATCTATGTGGGGCCCACATGATCGTGTGAGGGCCCACATGGGTCTTGAGATGGACCTTGCTTCAACACTTTCTTGGGTATTCAAGCACCTAATAATCTTGAAATGAAATGCCCAAGCAAATAAAATTCCAAGCAAAATAATAATAAAGTCTTCCATCATAAAAGTCATCCATCAAAAGTCTTCAAATCCCATGTGTACCTACAAAATAGTATAGAAGTGGACATTGGGAGTTTGTCGATATGTCATCATGTTGGCAAAGGAGTGGACATCGGTAGGTCGTCCACGTGTCACCATGTCTGCAAAGGAAATGGGCAGGGCATGTTGATCCCCATCACTCACTCAACCAGAAGAAATCCCTCTTTAATTTCTCAAGCCTCCATGTCAATCTTACAGGAATTTTAAAAATAGAAAGCCAATAAAAAGGCATTGAAGATAAACAAGTGTGATAAGGGTAATACAACCCTTTAATAGGAAGAACACTCCTCTCCACCCGTCTAGTCTTTGAACCATACTCCAAAAATAGGGTCCTAGAAAGAGTCAATATTGGGATTGCCACATAGGGGGACACCTAAATAAATAATAGGACAGTTCAAAATGACACCAACCAGCTAGCCTAGCAAAAGGATCCAAATTAATGCCCAAACCCACTAGACCGCTCTTAGATAAATTAATTTTCAGTCCAAACACTTCCTCAAACACACGTAAGATAGTCAACAAATTAGAGAAGCAACCCGTGTTATCCAATAGGAAGAGAATAGTATCATCTGCAAATTGAAGATGCAAAACGATGCAATTCTCATAACCTACCTTGGTTCCCTCTACCAACCCTCTATCTACTATACCTTTCTCAATCATCCTACTTAAAACATCAACCACAATAGTAAGGCGAAAGAGAGAAAGAAGATCTCCCTATCTTAAACCCTTGGACACGCAATACCAAGAGTGAGGGTTGTCTTTTACTAAGACAACAGAAGATGAAAATACCTTCTAATGCATTTCCTCCACCTTTCTAGACATGACCTTGTCTAAGAAACTCTAGTCGCCCTATCGTAAGCTTTCTCCAAATCCAATTTCAACTCAAGATCCCTCCTATTCCTTCGATCAACATCTTCAACCTCCTTATTAGCTATCAAGGCAGAACATCTAGGATCCATTTGTCACCTATAAAGCACTCTGGCGAAGAGAGATAGTATCCTCTAGAACTGTAGCCAACCTCTTAGATAACACCTTAGTCTAAATCTTATGAACACTAGTTACCAAGCTAATAAATCTCCCAACTGTCCTAAAATAAAGTCATAGTAAAGCCATTTGGCCAAGGAGCATTGTCTTTATCCATCTCAAAAGCTGAGCTTTTAATCTTTTTTTCCTCTAAAGGTCTCTCTAACCAGGTAGCTTTTTATTAACTGATATAGGACACCAATCTAGCCCCTCAATTATAACTCTACCCTCATCCTCCTCTAAAAAGAGGTTCCTTTAAAATTCAGTTATCAGGCCAGCAATATGATTAGGATCCCCAATAACCTTTCTCCTTTCATTCTAAAGCTCTTTAATGAAGTTCCTTCTTCTCCTACCAGTTGACGCTATGGAAAAGCTTAGAGTTACAATCCTTATTCTTGACCCACTTCATTCTAGATTTCTACATCCAACTCATCTTCCCTTGAAACAACTTGTTCAAAATCATTCGATAATTGACTTTTCTCGCATTCCCTTGGGCACACTCTTTTTGGTTTTTTAGGGTATTATCGTTGTCTGACCTCAAAAGAGTTTGGAGGGTAGCACTTTTGTAATTAGTACTTGTATTGTTGTTCTTGATTCCTTAAGCAACTTAGTTTTTTAGTATCTTTTGTTATCTAGGGAGCACTTCTTGTCCTCTATTTTGTACTTTGTTTATTGCTTTACTAAAATGTCCTTTATCCAAAATTATTCGACAATTGGACTTGTTCACCACACCTAGTTCCTCAATGATACTCTTTTTTTTCCTAGATAGAACATCACCGAAAGTCAACATCACCAAAAGTCTCCATATTTCAGATTTTTAACCACTCTTTCACATACCTCCATCTTTTCATGAAAAAAAAAAAACCTTCCCAACCTTGTGTTGTGCGCTACCCCTACCAATTCCTAACCAAACTCTGAAAATCTGGATGAGTTAGCGACATGTTTTAAAATCTAAATGGAGTAAGGCCCCATTTAGTAGGATTAGATTCAAGAACCAAAGGGCAGTGGTCAGAAATCACTCTAGGGAGTCCTTGAGTAAGTGCGGGAAATGTATCTTCCCATTTAATGGTAAATAGAAACCTATCAATGCTAGTAACCACTGACTTAATGACATCAGCAAACCAAGTAAATTGGGCATTTGAGAGTGGAATACCCCTTAGATCACACTCCCTAATAGAAGTATCAAAACCCCTCATGCTTGAGTTAATTCTAGAGCCTCCCAATTGTTCTTAAGGTATCTAATAACATTAAAATCAAACCACCCCCACCCCCCACACCAATAGGGGGAACACATGCCAAAGTTTGCAGCTAATTCATCCCCAAATAGCCTTCAACCGAGGGTTATTGGCACATAAACCAAGATAAACCACCAATGGCCCTTTTGACATCTTAATGACCAGATGCAGAAAATGAACCAATGAGAACATCCAATTTTCTTGCAAATCTAGTGCCCCAAATGATCACAATACCCCTCAAGGAACCTGTGGACTCTACCCCGACCCAATCTTTGAATTTAGAGTCCTAAATGCTCCTAACAAGAAAATGTCCACCACCTCTAATTTAGAGCTTGAGAGCATAACACCGTATAGGGAAACCTTGATAATGATTTAATCTAATGACGTTTGCTAGGGCAGCCCAAACCTCTCCAATGTTCTAGTTCAAGATCTTCATTCTACTACCTTACTGCCCCTAATCCAGGGTAATGGCCTTGTGATATAGTGGTATCAGAGCCAACTCGATTTGATTCGACTCACTCCAAGCGCCCAAGGGGGTAGGCAGGGTGGCCATCGGTGGCAAGGACGTCATCGGATTGGGTGGGGGAGAATCTCACGCCAAGCGCCCTGGATGGTAGGCAAGGTGACATGCCAAGCACCCAAGAGGGGTAGGCAGGGTGTCTCGCCAAGCACCAAAGGGGTAGGGTGCTTCTATCCCACATCGGAAACGGTTGGGAGATCCCGAGGGCTTATAAGCGTGGGCGCTGCACACCCTAACAAGGTACCTTTTTGGGGAGTGGGTAATGGCCCCGTGAACCTCTTACCCTTCCCCTCTCCGTGGTCTATGTTAGTGGCTAATTCTTGCAATCTTTTCCCACCCTCTTCTTTTTCCTCTCATAGGTTCTAGGAGATACAGAAACCTTAACGGCCTGGCTTAAAGGATTAACTACAGAGCACCCTTGTCTATCTATAAGCTTGAGCAGGTTCTAAATGCCCCTCTTATCTCCCAATAGATCAAGGATTAAAGCCTCTCCTACAAAACATAATTCCCTTCGGCAAGAAAAGTAATTTGTTTCGATAAGGTCAACCATGGGCATAGGCAGGATAGCTTTGCCCAACTCATTGCAAGCATCAAAAGTTATTGGCCCAGATTTAGGATCAGTCACAGCATAGAGGCAACAAAAGGAATTGTCCATGAGATTGTCAACAGCCAAAGTTTGCTCATCATTGCCAATGAATTGGTGGATAGAAAATTAAAAGGGGGCAATAATGCACATGAAGAATGCATTTAATGATGTTTTTTGGGGTTTTCATTTCATGTCTTGGTTAGAATGGGCTTGGGGTTCACTTCGAGGGGTTGGATAAGAAGGTACATTTCCTCTCTCATATTTCTTATACGTGTAGTCATGAAAGCAAAGGCACAGAGCTTGTTCGTACTCCAAATCCCCGTTCTTAATTTCTGATAATTTTGAAGTTAAAAAAAATTAAAATAAAATTACATGGACCAATCAATATCTTGCCTTGTTTTTGAAAAGATTTTCTTTAAGGTTTCCACATGTTTCCACCAATTGTTCATCATGTTATGATTCCTTCCCTAGACCATATCATCAAGCTGTTGAGCATGTTTTTTGATCAAAGATCCAACCTTTTCCTACCATGCACTCATGGTAATCTGTAAGTTGTTGTTTGGTGTTCGTAAATGCTTTTTGTGTTTTTATTGGAGCTGTGGCAGTGTTCATAAGTTGATTTGTGAGGCTGTGACAGTGTTATATCAGTTGGTAGGTGGTTCACCTCGTCCGTGGTTGTTTTGGTGCTTCATCTCGTTTGTGGTTGTCCTAATTAGTTTTGATTGTTCTTCTTGTTTGACATTTGTGTGGCTGCTGGTTTGTGAGTGTTGGCATGGAGTCTATGAATCCCCAAAACATGTTTCCTTCATCATTGTCATAGATAACAACTGAAAAGGTGGATGGAAAGAATTTTGTTATGTGGTCTAAGGTTGTTTGGGTTTATTTAGCAAGATTAAGAAAATTTGACCACTTGCTCCAATTTGATCCTTGTGTTGAGAAGAGAAAAGTGTGAATTCAAGAAGATGCCTTGATTGTGTCCCTTTTGTGGAGTCCAATGGAGCCCTAGATTGCGCGGATGTGCATGCATCTAGATACATGCAAGGAGATTTGGGATTATACTAAGCTTCAGTACTCTAGTAACATTACATGTATGTACGATTTAGCTCTGGAGTACTTTCATTTACAACAGGGAGGTAGGAGCATGTAGGTTATTTTGGAGAGATTAAACGTATTCATAGGAGCTTAACATTGTGCAACATATAATCGCCGACATTTGTGAGATGCAAAAGTAGAGAGACCAGATTAATGTTCTTTGGGTTCTAATGGGCTTGAAACTCGAGTTTGAGGCATTTTGGTCAGTAGTGAAAAATAGCCATCATTTGCCGATGTTTATTCTCGCGCCCTTCGTGCTTCCTTTAGCACACGTTCTTCTGGTTTTGCATCTGCCTTTGAGAGGACAACTTTTGCCACACATGGGGATTATAGTTCTTTAACAAACAACTGCATAAATTATCATGGTGGTTTGAGCTATTGTGGCAGTAGAGATGGATAAGGTAGAGGCACTCCTAGCAAGTGCGCTCATTGTGGACGAGGTAATCATACTATTGAACAGTGTTGGGATCTCCATAGTAAACCTTCGTGTGTTGCCAATGTAGTCACCACCAACTCCACCCCTTTGGGGTTAGCCAAGTGTGGGGGGGGGGGGGGGGGCAATGTACTCTATCTGTGTCAAAGGAAGAGTATTCCAAGTTACAGGAGTATCAAACATCACAACAAACTTCTTTTTCCATTGCACCTATTGCTAAATAGGTAATCCCATACATGCATGTCATCTAGTACTTCACATCCTAGTCCATGAGTTACAGACTCTGTTGCCACTGGTCATATCACATGCATACCTAATTTCTTCTATACTCTCTAGTATCCTGAAAATTTACCTTGTGTTACTCTTGTTGATGGATCCACCACTACTATTGAGGGAATTGGGACTATAAATCCTACTTCTTCTGTTTCTCTTCCTTCGTTTTTGTGTATTCCGAAGTTTACAATCTTATGTTTGTTAGCAAGATTACCAAATCCATGAATTGTTCAGTAACATTCTGCCCTGATTTTGTGGTTATTTAGGAGTTGAAGACGAGGAAGGCGATTGGCAAAGGGCATGAAGTTGGTGGAATTTATCACTTTGAGCCACTATCTCCTTTTATCGCTTGCACTACTGCTATCACACTTTTTCAAAATCATTGTGCCTTGGTCATCCTTCGTTTGAAAATTTGAAACGTATATTTCTTGATTTGAGTTTTGTGTCTAGTCTTGATCGTGAGTTTTGTCAGTTGGGAAAGCATAATCATGTCCCTTTAGTCCATTTTGATGTTTGGGGTCCTAGTAGAGTTGTGTCCAAGTTGGGTTTTTGGTACTTTGTAACCTTTGTGGATGATTATTCAAGGATGATTTGGCTATATTTAATAAAAGATCGTTATGAGTTATTTTAAATATTTTATGCCTTTTGTTCTAAAATAAAGACTCAATTTGGTTTGCTAGTTCAAATACTTTGGGGTGATAGTGCTAAAGAGTATTTCAATACTCAAATCACTACTTATATGACTCAATTTGGTATTGTTCATCAATCATCTGTGCTCACACTCCTTAACAAAATGGGGTTGCAGAGAGGGAAAATAGACATATCCTTGAAATAACTCGTACCTTACTTTATTAAATGCATGTACCAAAAATGTTTTATGATCCTCTATTTTGTGAGGTTCCATTATGTATGTTGCTTGCAGATGATATTGTCTTGATTGATGAAACTAGGAGTGGAGTAGAATCTAAGTTAGAATTATAGAGAGAAGCTGTAGAATCTAGAGGCTTTAGGATAAGTAGAAATAAGACAAAATATATGAAATGTAATTTCAGTCATAGTAGGAAGAATATTGGAGACCAAGTTAAAACTTGATGATAAAATAAATCTAGTAGATTTCGATACCTTGGATCTATTATGCAAGCTCAAGGTGAAATTGAAGATGTAATGCACAGAGTTAAAACAGGGTGAGTAAAATGGAGTTGTTCTTTGAGTGTGCTTTGTGATTGTAGAATACCCTTAAAATTAAAAGAAATGTTTTATAGGACAACTGTAAAACCAGCTATGCTATGTAGATTAGAATGTTGGGCGACTAAGAAATAGCATATCCAAAAAGTAAAAGTTGCTGATTTGAGAATGTTAAGATGAATGAGTGGTATAATGTTAATAGATAAATTAAGAAATGAACATATTCGCAGTAAGTTAGGTGTAGCTCCTGTAGAAGATAAGATTAGGGAGGGACAACTTAGATGGTTTGGGCACTTACAACGTAGGCCACAAAGTGTGCCGGTGAGGAAGAGTGAGTTAGTTACTATGTGGGGTAGTAGAAGATGTAGGGGTAGATCTAAAATAATTTGGAATGAGATAGAAAGTATTTAATAGTCTTGAATTTGTTGAAGGAAATTGTCCATGATCTCATAAATTAATGGAAAAGGATTCATATAACTGATCCCACCTAGTGGGACTTAAGGTTTGGTTTGTTGTTGTTGTCGTTTTCTCTTTCCTAATTCACCTTTATTCTCTCTACCACCTCTTATGTTTGGGCGTGTGTCCTTTGTTCATCGACAAACTCTCAGTGTGGATAAGTTGAATCCTCATGCTATAAAATGTATCTTTTTGGGCTACTCATATACTCAAAAGGGATATTATTGTTATAGTCCTATGCTGCATCGCTTCTTTGTTTTTGCAGATGTTACCTTCTTTGAGTCTACACCTTACTACACTCAGTCCCTGAGTGCTTCTAATCTCTCTTCCTCTGCCTAATTTTTTAGATTTTAGAATCTGTCCTTACCTAATCAACAACCTATATCTCTATGTAATTTGAGTCCTTCTTATTGTCTCGATCGTCCTAATTTGTAGGTGTATTCATGATGGCGGCTCCAAGGAAGAGAGCTCCCTCTAGCTTCTATTACCATGTCTTTGGTTTTTTTGTTTGATTTTTCCTACGATGTTGATCCTCCCATTGCTGTCCGAAAATGTAAATGCACATGTACACAATATCACATTTTCAACTATGTTTGCTATGACTTCTTATTACCCTCCTATTATTGTTTTGATGCCCTTCCTAAGTCTATTTCGGAAGCCTTACCCCACTTTGGGTGGAGGAATGCCATGGTTGAAGAAATAATGCTTTATAGGACAATGATACTTAGGACTTGGTATCTCTTCCTCCAAACAAGTTTGTGGTTGGTTGTTTTTGGGTATACATTGTGAAAGTCAACCTTGATGGTTATGTGGCTCGTCTAAAGGCATGTCTTGTTGCTAGGGGGTATACTCTGGTGTATGGTTTGGATTATTACAACACTTTCTCTAGTTGCCAAACTTACATCATTACATCTATTCATCTCCTTGGCTACCACTTGTTAGTGGCCACTTTATCAACTAGATGTGAAAATGCCTCCTTGCATGATGATCTTGAGGAGAAGGTCTATATGGAGCAACCATTGGGTTTGTTGCTCAGGAGTCATACTTAGTGTGTCGGCTCAAGAAGGCATCGTATGATCTCAAATAGTCTCCTAGAGCATGGTTTGGTCAATTCAGTGTCATAGTACTTGACTTTGGCCTTCCATGGTGTGCAATGGATCACTGTATGTTTTATCGTCATACTTCATCGGGTAGGATCCTTTTTATTGTGTATTTGGATGGTATTGTTATTATAGGTGATGATGATAAAGGTATTCAAAGTCTTAACATTTTCTACAGACTAAGTTTCAAACCAAAGATTTGGGACCGTTGAAATGCTTCTCGGGTATAGAAGTATCTTGATGGCCTATGTTTTGTCACAAAAGAAGTATGTTCTTGATCTATTTGATGAGACTGGATTGTTGGGATTCAAATTGGTTGATACACCCAATATCTTATAGGAAATTAGTGCTAGATATGGATGATTTGTTGTCTAATCCTGGACGAGACCGAAGACTTGTTGGAAAGTTGAATTATCTTACAGTCACTTGGCTAGACATACCTTCTACAACAAGTGTTGTGAGTCAATTTTTGTAATCTCCGAGAACAACACACTAGGGCGCAGTCATTCGCATCTTGAAATATCTCAAAGGTGCATCTGGGAGGGGTATTTTATATCGAGATCAGGGTGACATTTACATTTAGGGATATGCAAATGCAAATTGAGTGGGTCACCTTTTGACCGAAGATCCACAATTGGGTACTGTGTCTTGGTGGTAATTTGGTTTCTTGGAAGAGTAAGAAACAAATTGTGGTGGCTAGGTCAAGTGTTGAATGAGTGTATAGAGCTATGGCTCACACCACTTGTGAACTTGTTTGGTCAAAGAACAAGTTGGAAGAATTGAGTTTTCCACGTTCTCAGTCTATGGAGTTGGATGTGTGATAATCAAGTTGCTCTTCATATTGCCTCAAACCCGGTCTTTCATTTGTGAATAAAACACATTGAAGTTGATTGCCATTTTGTTCGAGAGAAACTTGTGCAAAAGCTCATTTCTACCACTTATGAGAAGTCTAATACGCAACTTGCTAATTTGTTTACCAAAGTTTTTTTTTTTGTTGGGGGGAGGGGTGCTCGTGTTAAATTTTTTTGTAACAAGCTAGGAGCATATGATATTTATGCTTTAGCTTGAGGAGGAGTATTAATGGTTATTTTATTCTTTTAATATTATTATTTAGTGTGTTAGTATGTTAATTAGTGAGAGTTAGTGTATTATGGTCATTAGAATGTACTTATTTTATTATAAATAGAGGGAGAGACCTATCTTTGAGTTTGGCCATTCATTTAAATTATTTAATCAAAATTTCAACATGCTTATTTAATAATCGAGAGCTTAAAACAAGCCTAAACAAACCAAGTTTAAACCTAGACCTAAAATTGGTTTAAACTGAAAATTGTTCATTAATGTAAATGAAATAGAAGATTTTTTGTTACAGCCTTAGGTGTAATATTTTGATTTTCTTTTAATATCGAACGATATGAAAAAATGATTTAGAAGATAAACAAAAATATACGATAGTGATGACTAGAGAAAATTCTTATAAAAATATATATATACATAATTATGTCAATTTAAAATGAGCTCTAAACTGAATTTCTAAATTAGCAATCTCCTAACGAGCCTATAATCTGTATACAAAAAAGTTCATGAACTTACTTCATAGTTAACTCATAATCTTATTAAACAAGCCTATTGTTTGAGTATTTAGACCAGCCAACTACCGCGCTAGTTAAACTATATACACACACACACACACACATACACAATAATGTCAATTTAAAATGAGCTTGAAACTGAATTCCTAAAATAATTTGTCTCATATCGAGTCTATTATCTATATACAAAAAAGTTAATGAACTTACTTTGTAGTTAACTAATGATCTTATTAAATAAGCCTATTGTTTGAGTATTTAAACAAGCCAACTTCCGAGCAAGTTAAACCTTACATATATATATATATATAATTATGTTAATATAAAATGAGCTCCAAACTGACTTTCTAAATTAGCTAATCCCTTAACGAGCCTATACTCTGTGTACTTAAAAGTTCATGACTTCATAGTTAACTCATAATCTTATTAAACGAGCCTATTATTTGAGTATTTAAACAAGCCAACTTCTGAAAATGAGCAAGATCATGATGTTGGTGAGCTAGAATATTATCTAGATCAAGCTCACCTTTTATTTTCCAGCCTCAATCTAATCCCAATCTTGGCCCATTTATCTTAATGAATGAGTTCAAACAAGCCATTATTGAGCCAAACACTGAGCAACTTGCGATCAGCTTGGCTCATTTGCAACCCTAGTAAATTTGAGTACTATATGTTAACTTTGATGTGGTCTTGGTTTGGGTGGTTAATTTGGGGAAAATGTGAGCTTATTCCATAGGAGAGGAGGGGAAGGGAGGTTTTAGCCAATGCTTTGGAGTATAGTGTTAAGAGGATTTCCATTAACATATCCTAGCCTCTTGCTTGGTGCAAATTTCAAGTATAAATGTATTTGGGACCTGGTGGTGGAGAGGTTTGAGAAGAAGCTAGCAGGATGAAAGAGGATTTTGTTCTCCAAGGGAGGTAGACTCACTCGCACAAAGAAGTATGCTTTAGTGTTCATTATGTCCTTTTTTTTTTTTTCCCTTATTCCTATTTTGGTGGCAAAAAGGTCAGAGTATCCAAAGAATATTTCTTTAGGGTAGCAGGGAGGAGACCTTCAAGTTCTGTCAATGAAATGGTATGTGGTGAACAACCTCCAAATTATGAAGAGTCAGGGATCAATAGCCTTACTGACTTCAATAAGACTTTACTGGGAAAGTGGCTTTGGAGGTTCATGGTAGGAAAAAAACCATATGTGGGCTTAGTTTGACCCCCAAAAAAGAACTTCTAAAAGGAACTGATGAGAAGGAGCTGATTCGGGTTGCTGTAAAAATGGTTTGTTCTTCTAGTGAAAAAGGAGCTGTTAGAAGAAACCGTTGATCTAGAGTGTTTGGCAAAGAAGTTATAAGCTGGCCAAAATGTTTATAATGGCCAAATTGTTATATCATTTTAGGAAAAGTGAATTATCAGTGAACAATTTTGTAATTTAAAAAAAAAAAGCCAAGGAGATTCGTGGAATAGAATAATCTGTAGGAATAGCCAGCTTTTAGCTTTGAAAGCTCCAAATATATAAATTCTAAAAAGTCCCCCAAAATCCAAAAAGCCAGCTCTTTAAAGCTAAATAGCTGCTTACGAGATGTTTTACACCCGATTTTTACTTTTTAATAGGGGGGGTTTCATCTAAAAAGTGGGGCCAAATTTACACTTGGGGGAGGTTGTTACAAATCAACAATGGGTTTGACATCTGTGGTTTGAGTGGAATAGCCAGATTTTAGCTTTAAAAGCTCCAAATATATAACTTCGCCAGTTTTTTAAAAGCTAAATAGCTGCTTACCAGATGTTTTACACCCAATTTTTACTTTTTAATAGGGGAAGTTTCATCCAAAAAGTGGGGCCAAATTTACACTTGAAGGAGGTTACAAATCAAAAATGGGTTTGACATCCGTGGTTTGAATATGACGGATGTCTAGTGGGGTCAGGGTGGGGGTGTTGAGCAACATCATAAACGGATGGGATTGCTTCTCAAACTAGGTCTGTTTTGAGGTCAGACAGCGTGATTCTGTTCTCTTTTGGTTGGATGTCTAGAGTGGGGAGGCCTCTCCAATGAGACCATTTTCTGATTTTTTCAGATTGGCCCAAGATAAGGAATCTATTGTTAGCCAACCAATAACAGCAGCATTGGAGGGATTGTCTGGAATGCGTCTTTCTTGGGAGTTGCGTGACATTGGGAACTGGATAACTTCTTTGTCTTCTTTAAACTAGCCTGAGGCAAGGAGGATGGGATTAAATGGGTGAGTTCCTGGTGTGCTATTTTTGAAGTGATATCCTTCTATGATGTGGTATTGGAAAGGCATTTAGGACTTTCTGTAAAATATTTTAGGAATTTTAGCTATTTAGGATTATTTTGATATTTATATTTATTTATGAATTTTTTTGATGGGAAACATCAAGAGGTTACATATAATAAGCAAGATTAAGGCATTTGAAGATGTTCATTTTTACAATATGTGTAGGCATAATTTTGAATAGTTGGATTTAATTTTGTAATTTACGGCATTTAGAGATTTGGTATTATGTTTCACTATTAGGGATTTGCTATTATTTCTCAAATTATATTTCCTTAATTAGGGATTTGCCATGATATCCTAAAGATTGTTTCCGTATGGGATTATTTCCTGGAGATTGTTCCCTCTTTAAATATTAGGAGATATTCTATATAAAGGCTTGATGTGTAATCATGGGGCAAATTGGAAATATTGAGCATTAGGCCCTCATTTAGTCTTGTCTTCATTTTTACTCTCTCTTTCTCTCTCTCTCTCTCTCTCCCCCCCCGGGGCCCGGTTTTCTATTGTTTTGTCCTATTTTCCAGCATCCTTCTCTTGTGCCTATTGATCGTGCGCTAATTTGGTATCAGAGCCTCATCTTGATCCTCTCTTGCTAACATTGTCAAACCACCATCCACCAGTGCCAGCCCCGTGATCAGGTAACCATTAGTCTTATGACTCTTACTAGCCACAGCTGAAACGTTAGGCACAAGCTGCATGCTGCACATCTCCAACATTGCAGATTTGTCGCACTTCCATCTTTTGTCTGCTCGTGTAATTGAATATGAAAACGCCTCAAATCCTTGCCTACAGCCGTAGCAAGCAAAGACCAATTCAATCGTTGATGTCATCATCGTCATCCCACCATTACTCTTGCATCTTGTGTGTCATCACCCATACCCAATCTTTGCCTGCATCTTGTTCAGCAAGATGTGCTTGAATTGATGATAGGGAGATCCATATCCATCATCATCCCACCATTACTATAGCATCCCGCGTGCCATCACCCACACCCAATCCTTGCCTACAACCATAGCAAGCAAGGACCAATTCGAGCTGTTCAGTGATATGTGCTTGAATTGAAGATCTAGGGAGATATCCATGTCCTTGACACCTTGTAGAATGGATAAATATGGATCTATATATTAAAAGAAGGAAATCGAAGGAAATTGCAGACATAAACAGTGAACTGACAGAAATAATGGCCTGTTTAGATATGTGGACATAATAGGTTGTATTAACGAATGAGGGAACTACTTAAGACAGTTATCGAGCTAAGCAATTAACTCGGTATTGTTAAAGCTCACAGTTTGGTTGACCAAAAAGGGTGTATTATTGAAGAAGAAAACGGGAGGTATGTGTAGATGCTTCTGTGTCAAAACCAGAGCTGCAACCAGTTCTATTAGTAAAAGGATTTGAGGGCATCAAGGACGATGCAAAATTGACATATAAGCCCAAAGAATCCATGAAGGAACTCGACGGTGGAATTGCAGAGATTAAGCCATCTATGGAGCATAGATCCATTAAGTTCAATGCTGAATACGTGAGTGAGATTGTGTATGTGGAATTTATCATTCTCGATTAGTTTGTTTTCAGTGATTTTGTCCACTTGCATTTATACCTATTTTTCAAACTCAAGAATTATATTGTTCATTTCAAATTTTGCATGATTCATTAGTTTGTCGTCTTTCAAGTTTTTCGGATTCAGGGCTGAATTTTTTCCAACCAGGTGAGAATGATGGTGACCGTCAAGATGTCATGTATGAGCAAGGTTGAGGCATTTTCTTGACTACCATATGTGTTGGCATAATTTAGGATACTTGGATTTAATTTTGTAATTTTCAGCATTTAGGGATTTGTTGTTATTTTCCAAATTATGTATCCTTATTTGGAAGTATTTCCTATAGATTGTTTCCTTATGGGATTTGATATTATTTCCTACAGATTGTTCCCTTAGTATTAGGACAAGCCCTCAACCGAGTCTTGCTTTGATTTTTCACTTCTCTTTATGTTTCCCAATTTCTGTTTCCTTCTTTTGGGTTTCTCTTAATTTTCTATCATTTTCTAGCTGATTCTCTACTGCCAACCATGGTTTTAAATAAAGGCCGTGACCGTTACGTAATGGTTTTTTGGGTTGCTGATACCGTTACACATCGCAAAATTGGTGTGAAGAAAAATCACGGCCGTAGCAGCCGTTATGGTCCACGACCATTACGTAAAGGCGACTATGGCCGTTATGTGACCGCTACAAGACTGTTACACCAAAAAATTTATTTTATTTTTTACTTTTTCTTCTCACTTTTTCCCTCTCATAAATCATTCTCAATATATCATGTGGCGAGAGGGGGAAAAGATTATAATGAGGATGACAATAATACAAAGTTTACTATTTCTTTAAATACTCACAATAGATGCAATAATTAACAATTTGAAAATACTAATTAGGAAAAAATTTATTTTGATAATATTAGTAATGCGATATTTATGTTCTATTTTTTCAACTTCAACCATCTTTCTTTTAATTAATTTAGCACACATAAAAATTTATTACAGATAAGAACAATGAGAAGTATAATGCACACACACACATGTAATTTTTCTATCAATGGTGGTTTAAAACAAATGTAAACTTGTTGCCCTTACCAAAGAACTTAGTTACTCTAACTAAATGATCCAAAATACACAAACTATTTCTAAGAAGGGCTAAAAGCTTAAAACATGCAAATACGCTAATATGCACAAGGTTGTGCATGCTTCAAAAAAATTCACGGCCGTTACACCCGCTTCCCGTTATGTAACATCCGCTACTCCTGCTTCCCGTTACACCCGTTACCGTTACGTTACGCTACCTGCAGCTGCGATTTAAAACCATGCTGCCAACTGGTCCTGCATAGTGTTTTGTAAAAAAATAGGGGTTATTTAATAGTGTCCATAATTTAGTCTCAAGATTTCTACCTTGCTTACTTCCCTATAAATTTAGATTCTTGCATTTAATTAGGAGTCTTGGATGACTTGTTGAATTTCAACCAATTCTACCATCTCTCTCTCTCTCTCTCTCTCTCTCTCCCCACCCCTCCCTCCCCCCCCCCCCCCCCCCAAAGTGACATTTCTGTCCTTGCGCTTTTTTTCTATACTGTGCTATGTCAAGAGGTGTCAGACCTCGAACCTGGCTCACTGTTTCTCCCCTTCTTCAACACAACCCCCCCTACCACCTTTCTGGTTCTTACCTCTCTGTTCTTTCAATCCCTAATTCTTTCTGAAAAAAATTCTAGTTGTGTTGCTTTTGTGCTTTGTACGTGAAATTCCCATTGAATTTCCGTATGCTCTTAATCCCTACCAGTAAACCTAATTCCCATTCCCAAACACACGACCAGTATCCACTGCTAGCCTTCCCCTACCCTCCCAAAATGTCCAAAACCATGTCTGTCCTTTAAATCTTTCAATCACAGCTTTTTGATTTTTAGGGGAAAAAAACAGAGGCCATGTATGTGCTTTTGTGTTTGTTTGTATATATGTAGTGCTGCTTGGGAAAAAAAAAAACAAAAACAAAATTGCTTCATTCTAGAACCATGAAGATTGCCTGTTCAGTTTTGTCCCCATCTCATTCTTGCCACATTGGTGCCTCTTCAACAAAATGTCAGCACCTCCGTCTAATTTTGCTTGCCCTTGTGGATTCTCTCTTCATCATCATGCTTCCGTTGCATTGTTACTCATTTCAAACATTCAGCATCAGTGTCAATCCATTGGCAAGAGACTGAATACGACCTTCCATTGTCTCGTTGTTGATTGTCATCCCATCATCCTTTTATCATCATCCTATACCATACTTCAAGTTGCCATGCCATGTGTGCTTTGGATAGGGAAAAAGAAAATCAAAGCACTAACACTTCCCCCTCAGTTTTTTGATATAAAAAAAAAAATTGGGCCGAAGTTAGAACCTGAGTTGAACTCAAATTGTGCTCAAATCTAGAACCATTGCAATCCTACCTAGAACCTATATGGCCCAATAAATTTTTTGCTTCGCAGGCAGCTCTAGTCTAGATGAAACCAGTCTGGTTTGATTAGATGAGCAAATTCACTAGTTAGTTTAGCCATCTCTAGCTTTTTACATATTTTTTCTTCAATTTTGTTTGTCTCACTAATTTGTTGGTTTGAAAAACAAAAAAGAAAATAATGAAAATAAGCACAATTATCAAACAAAAAAGAAGTAATGATGTTGTCGGATAGTTTCCTGAGAGGAATTTCAATAATGTCACATATTGCATTTACTCCCATCCTATAAATCTGGATGCGTTGAAACACTCTACCATCTTTTTTACATATTTCAATGGTGCTCTCTGAACTAGTATTCAGATGTAGTTATATGCTTAATTACATTTCCTAACTAAATCACATCCTTCTCCATTCACTTTTTCATGGGTAAGCCTGACATCTCTCAATCACACGGATGTGTTGGTTTCTACTGTGATGCGTACTCATGTGCAGTGTATTTTATGTGATCTTCCTATGCTATACAGCCATTCATGTGCTACTCAATAGACCTTTCCATCATATAAACAAGTCTTTGTTATGAGAAAAATAGTTTTTTCAAGTCTAGAAAAAATGATTGTATTTTTACTAGACCTGTACTTGCACACAAAGAAGGCAACTCTTCTCATGTTTTACATCAAAATGATGTTAGTATACTAACAGAGAAAGTACATGCAGAGGGCTCTGTAGTTGCAGAAGAAACATAGGAATGGGACATTATCTGCAGTATTTTACTTGACCTAATTTTCCCATTCGCAATTGGAGTGGAAAAACACGTATAGGACATTTTATGCAGTTTCTCTTGTAGCATCTATGAACTTTTGAACTTCAACAAAATTGAAGGCTTGTCTAAACATGCGCAGGTGGATACTACTGTTCATCAAATTGAGTTTGCTATTCTCTATCAATTCAACAATGTGGCGAGCAAGCTAGAACCACTTCACTTCATAATTTTCATTCTGTCCTGTATAATACTTTTTATTCAATAAGCTTGGATGTCTTAATTTTTAGAAGACTCTTGTTTGATTATTTGATTTTCTTCTCCTTTATCACTTCAAAACTCAAGATTGATTTTTCTCCAGTTGGGGGACAATGATGTGGTATTGGAAGCGAATTTGTAAATTCAAAGCATTTGGGACCATGGTTTGAAACCTAGATGGGTGTCCAACTTGGAAAAGGCACTGGTGCATTGGACCATTTGGTCACTGGTGATGCAGCATGACGTTATAACTGTATATTTATTACTATATTACAACAATTATATTACACCAGTATGGGATATATTAGAAAAGCAATGGTCATAAACATCTATTAGCCAATTAGAGTAAAAATTAGTAATTTATTCTGAATAAAATGCTACTTTAAAATATATATATATATATATTTTAAAAAATAACTCGTTATATAATTATTAATTGTCAGACAAATATTGAAAGATTGAGAAAAGTTTTTGATTCAATTTTAATAATTTACTTTATTTGGTGTGTATGAGTTTGTATATAATGTATATTAACTATTATTATATTTATTACTCTCTGATAATGGGACAAACAAGTCTGATTGGGACAGTGGTAATGCACAAGCTTAATCTGCCTTGGGTTAGACTTTCAGAAAATTGAATTATTTTACAAAATTTAGTTCTTTTAGGTTATTCTAATAGGTTTAGTTATACGGGGTTTTTTATTTATTATAAATTTGTGGTTATTTTATAATTCCAGCTGTTCTGTCTGTAAGGTTTCTTATTTTCCTACAAGTATGGGTTCATGGATGTGATTCAGGAGCCTTAGATGAATCATTGAATTTAAGCTATTTTACATCATTTCCCTGTCATCTCTCCCTTTCGCTATGTATCTAGGGTGGGATTTTCCTCCCTTTGTGTTTCCCAAGTGGTATGATAGACGAACATACTTCATTCTTTCCCCTTCATCATTAATTTGCTCTTTTTCTCCCCACTTTTGATTTCAATACTTTTGAAAAAAATAAATTCTAAAAATAAAATTTTTGCACATATTGCTTTTGCGCTTTTCATCTGTAAATTCCATTTGACTTCCTTTACGCACAACTCCTTCCCTTGAACATAACATGTATCATTTTTGAAATTGAAGTTAACATATATTTTGAAGTATATTTTGAGAATTATGAGAAGGCGTATTTTATAATATGCCTATTAATATTCCCCAGTTAATAAAGTAGGAAGCAGTTCTGGCTTATTTGTTTCATTGTTTAATTGATTGAGGATAATGAACTCAATGTGAGTAATAACTAAATACCTGTTGAACATTTATATCCACCTATACATCTTTACATGAACCTTTAGTTTTGGTGAGGGTGGGAAGTTTCTCAATTGCAATTTTCTTAACTCTGTCCTTACATGTGCACCTGGGAAAAAATTGCATGTAATGTCCTCTGTGCTTTGGATGAGACAGCTGGGATAGGTAACATACTGTCCAAAATGTCCTGCTCTTAATACATATTTGTGCATTTGCAGTATCTCGTGCATGTTCTTTATTCACAATTGCAATAGCACAATGTAGATATCAGACTTCAAAAATTTTGCTTTTTCTTTTATATTTTTTTTATGCAGGTGCAGGTTTTAGTACATTAGTTTGGCAATTCTATATGTGAAATTAAAATAAATGTGCTTTTGAAAATTGAAGAACTATTTTTGTGATCCAATGGTGACTGAGGAACAAATGAATCAGTTGAACACCTGTGTGATTGGGAACATGGGAGATTCAGTATTTGGGTGTAATTTAGAATTGAGCACTTCCGAAACTCTGTTAAAAGAAACACAAATGATAAAATCACAATGCAGCAACTTTTCCAGAGCACTTAGAATAAGTAAAGAAGCTGCACCAAGTGCTCCAAAGTTTCGTGCTCCCAGGTATTTTTTATGGAAAAATATCCCACATAATCACTATATCCGTAACTAGTTTGAAAAGAAAATACTCTTTGTAGCTCCATTTTTCAGCTAGGGCAAGCTGAAAGTTTGATCCTATCTTCAGTGGGTACAGGTCCGGGCACAGTTTGGATTCAACTTGGGTTGTATGTGAACATTGACCTGACTTTTCCCCTTCTATTTCAGGAGAACTGAGTTAGGGGTATAGGGAAGTTGGAAACCATCGATACTGAAAACGGAGGGTGTCTTGTGAATGACTTTTCTCAGAAACCTAGTATGGGAGCAGTGTAGGATAGAATTTTTTCTGCAGATATCTGCCTGGAAACAGGCATAACAACAGCCTGATACTGTTTTCTGTGTAAAGAGCAAGTTGAGATGGTGGTTGACATTCTTGAATATCTGCAGTTGGAGTAGGACTCCGCAGCAGCCAGCTGGGAGGCAGCAGCTGGTTCTAATAGGGGCAGTTGTGACTTGTGAGCTTTGGAAGAGTAGACTTGCAGACGTGTCAAAATAACCAATTTGTATGGACTTCTGAGAATAAGAGACATCAATTAACTGTTGGATCAAAACTTTGTATTAGTTGTTCAATGGGCAGTGCATCATTAACACCCAAGCTACCATTGACTTGACTGATTCTTTTCACTCGTGATTTGTTCTTCTTGGGTTGCATAAGCATCGGTTAGTCTATGGATGACGTGCTAGAATTGGTCTACTAAATAATTTTTTTCCTATTGACACCCTTGGTGGATGTAATCTTAACAAAAAATATTGAGGAATGATATTCATATTGCTGAAAATAACCTTTCATATTTGTGGCACAAGCGAAAAAAGCAAATTGTATTTGGAGTAGATATCATCTTGCCATATTCTCACACGTTTCTTTGATGCAGTTAACAGTTTTGAATAAAAGCCTATCTGATATTCCGGGAAGTTTAATGAACAATATCCGCAATTTTCACTTCAGGGTCAAGGAAAACAGTGTTGAATGCTTTTATCCAGGATGGCGGAATTGAATGACACGCTCCAAACAGCCTTGCAGAATGGCTGAATGTTATTTTATTTGTTTTATTTTCCTTCCAAGGTTTCCTCTTTTCTGGATTTGGAATGTATTGTAATGAAATAGAGGGAAGTATTTTTAGTTATAGTGGATTTTTTCCTTGGCTGTTTTGTTCTGTGGACAAACTGGAGAACTGTATGGTACATATTCATATTCTGAATTATTGAATTTATGTATCAATTCAAAGTAAGTGCATTAGTTTATACCTTTTCAAATAAATATAGGAAATGGAGCTAGAGGTGGTAAACATTCAAATAAAACGAAACTGCATAAATTACACCCCACTAACTACTTCAATGACCAAAATGTGGATTGACATTTGAATGGCTAAATTTTTTGACAACTGTAAACAACAAGATAATTAAGAACAAACTGAATTATATTTCAACAAATTGATGGTAGTAACAACATTATGCCTTTGCCATTCGGACAAACCTCTGGCAGCCCCATAAACAGATTTAAGCTATTGTTTGCATATAATGCGTTCTTTCAAAATCATAATGCGTGAAAATCTCACGCATGCAAAGAATCAACTTAAATTAGGGAACATGGTGCAGAACTTATGCTGCAGCTGTCCGCTTCTCCTCATGATCATCCAGATTCAGAGCTTGAAGCAGCTTAGGCCATGATTCCGGGATTCCTCCTGGAAGTTCAAACTCCAACAACTTCCCTTGATTGCGGTAGAAATCCTCTACAGGTTGACTCTGCAATAACAAGGTAATTTTCAAAACAAAAATACATAAAAACTAAACAAGAAGTAAGACCATTGATATTGTTGTAACTGATGTTTTTATTGAACTTCTCGGTTAGAGAAAAGCAATACTCAAGAAATATTATAGAACTAGCAATGAAAAAAGGGGCTGCATGGGAATAAAGAATGTGCAAGCAGATGTAGTAGCCACATTCCTCTTCCCCAAAGAATAATCGGTAAAAGGAATTAATGAAAAAAAAAAGACTAATTTCTCTATAGATATATTAATCTACAAGTTAAAATAATAATTTAGCATTGATCAGGGCATTCTCAAATTTCAAAATATAATGAAAATTTTATATGGCCTATACCATTTCATTGTATATGCGGAGTCGTTCCTTTACGACTGCTTCAGTATCATCAGACCGAGTGATAAGCTTCGATGAACAATGTGGAGGAGGAAGAAGTGGAGCCATGTACATTCCAGGGCGCCCATTCTCACTCTTGATGTCAATTGAGGCCACATTGTAATTCCCTCCACACTCACTACAAATCCTTCTTCCAAGGCATTTTGCAAGCAATGCTTCTTCTCGAAGCTTTAGGTTAATCACCAGGTCAATATCAGTCACTCCATCTAATATTTCCTGAAAGCAATCAAAACACCAAAAAATAGTAATAAATAAACAAAAATGGGCAACCGAGAATCCATGTGACAAGAAAAACTAACAAAAGAAAGATACTATTTCCCTGATAAGGCATGGCATGCAGGAAATGACATTGGAGAACCATACAACAACATCACATTAACCTCAAACTATCTGGGGCAGTCTTCATGGATCCTTTTTTTTTTAAAATAAAAATAAAAACCATAAATAAATAAATAAAAAGTATAATTAATAAAAAACATGACCGATTTGGCAGATGAGACTATTTCCACAATTTGATTCTGCCCAGCAAGAAAATGACAATGAAGTCTGATTAGCTATTTATACATCTCCTGCCACATATGCTTCCATGCTAACAATTAAAATGCAATAAAACCTTTTTCAAATGATAAAAAGAAGAGAAAGCAGACCTGTCCTGCAGCCAAATTATAGCATTTACAATCAGCTTAAAACATATAAGTTTAGGAACCAGTTGGGAATAACATATAAAATTTCAAAATAAGCACAGAAAGTTCCTCAAAATGGAAGGAAAGCAGAGTTTGTAAACATGCTTTAGGCATACAGCCAAACGTTGCTGATTAAAAATTAGAGTCATTATGTGCAAGAAGAGCAGAAAATGTGATTTTCTCATCATTGGAGATCATTTGAATGTTGGGATGCATCATGATTCTCCAATACAACAGTCCATAGCAAATGAAAGCTTGCATCCAATGGTTAATAAATCCCCAAAACAATAACAATCTTAAAAGGCTAATTTAATGCTAATGATTAAAAAAAAAATCCGCCAAAAGTAGCAATTTAATGATATTAGGTTCTTACCATCCAAACGAGAAGGAATCTCCAATTCTTGTGGCCATGACTTCATTGAGCATTAAGATTTTGGGCCCACCAAGTTGCAGAGAAATTGCAACAAGGAATATAGCTGGCTAGGAGTACACATTGCTACTATAAGCAACCCAATAGCCTCAAATAACCATACACTTCATATCTAGGAAAGAAGGGATGGAATAAAATTGAATTTATGACTTGCTTTTTGCATATTCTTCATTCAATTTTTCATTCCATTCCATACCCATCCCATTCCATTCCGCACAACAAATGAAATGTAATCTTAGAAGCCATAACACCTGGCAAAAGAATTGAGCAACATTTGTTACGGTGTTCTAGTAGTCCAATAACCTTCAAGAGTGCAGCCTTGCTCAGACTCATTCAAACCTAATTATTACAATCCATAACAATTGAGTCACTTGTTCCCCCAAAACACCCTTAGAACTTGACGACTAACCAAAATATAGTGAGGGATTTAATGGTAATAAAAATCTTATGCATGTTTATTTCTATACTTAAATTTCAAGCTGATAACCACTTACAAGATCATCATGCCATTGAGCCACGAGCTATAATGCACCATTGTGAAATACATGGACAGCAGCGCATCAAATAATAGTTTTCTCCATCATACAACACATCATTAAAAGTTGTCCAGCCCCAATCAGCCATCAACATAGATCCTGTTCAGTCATCCAATGTTCACTCTTCACAGTCACTTCAAACCTCTTCCCTCTGCAGTACCACTTTTCTCAGGTCATCAAAGGATTAAATTAAACCCTAAACCATTACTGAAATATCTTGGACCACCATCTTTATTCATCACCGATCAAGTGCTTACAAATTTGTACGCCAAAGGATAAACCTAGAATAATTACACAGCACTCTATTAACATCAGATTTGACCAGGCCCCAGCCAGGCAGCCACACAAAGCAGTTGGGCGCGCACAGTGTACATTGGTGGTTAGCCATATATTAATGCCATAACTTGCACGGTTGAACTTTTTCTTCTTCCATTTTTTAAAAAACAAAAAATTAAAAAAAATAAAAAAGAAAAAATTACCAATGCCTAAGAGATTTGATGACATTATATATATATAAAATAAGTGAATAAGATACTGGCTTCTTGCAAATTCCCCCAATGTTTTCTAGGTTGCAACATGATCTCTTTTAAAGATTACCAAGCAAATTTCCATCATCTTGAGTATAGCTATTAATCACTCATGTATAGGGACGAACAGCTATCCTAACATCCCTTGCTGTCGCACAGAAAGCACAGACAGGCTCCACACAAGCATTTTAATTGGAAGCTTTTCACAAGCATACATCAACAGGTCGCAAAATTCATCTGATGTTTTTTTTTTTTTTAAAAATGAAACAAAGAAATTTGACACTTACACGTAACTGCATGCTAAGAAACAAGTTCACGTTGTCATCCTAAAGAAGATTATTTACCTATGATTCATTATAGGCGTGGTTGTTCACTTTTAAATTATTTTCAATATTTAACATAATACCTAAATGATCAAATTATATTATTCATTTCATAACAATGTGATAGAGAACCACTAATGGAGGATTTTAGATGTTCATATTGTATCTAGATTTTAATATTTTACTTTGGCAGAGTTGTTATTTTTTAAGTTTGGCTAATTTAGGTTTATTTTTTTGTATGTAAGTACTTTAGGGTTATTTTGTAATTCTTGTTTTGTTGGAGCCTTTATGTAAATATGTGTTCTAGTTAGTAGTGGGTATAAGTGCCGGACATCTAAGTTATTGTGCAGTTATTGTTTTGAATCAGATTGCAGTTTCCCTCTCTGTTTATCTCTCTCTCTCCTGCAGGTTCGGCTGTTCTTCTTCTTCTTCTTCTTCTTCTTCCTCCTCCTCTTCTCTTTTCCTTCTTCCTTCTCTTCTCTCTTCTGATTCTGGCTCTCACCTCCGTTCTGTTCTGTTCTTCTCTTTCTGTTCTGCCTCCCCTCTGCTGCTGCTACTTCTCTTCTTCTTCTTGTTCTAATTCTCAATTCTATCTATCTATCTATCTATCTATCTATATATATATATATATATGAATCTTTTTGTGTTTTCCAATATCAAGAGGTTGGTTGTTTCGCTCCTGTATCTTCCAAAAGGAAAAAAGATCTCTGAGAGTTGTTTTTTGGATCTGAAAGAGAGTACAGGAGCCCAAAGTATGAGATTGAATAAATCCTCCTCTTATATATATATCCTAACATCTGTCCTACATCAAATTGGTATCAGCACCTAATTCAATTCAGTTTCAGACTTCCCTGCTGCTGTTCATCCATCAGATTTGAAACTCTTACAACAATCTCCATTAAGGTTAAACCAAAAACTCAAACCACATCCACCACACAACTACATTCTCTAACAGGCTCCATTGCTGCAATAGCAAGTCAGAAGTCACAGGAAAATCCCAGAAAACAGAAGCATTCATCAGTCTGCAACTTTTCCAGGAAAATACAGTCGTGCCACTGGGTTTCGAAACCCTAATTTCCACCAACCAAACCACAACACCTCTCTTACCACCAAAATAAGACAGCCCCGAAACCCCTTCCCCCACAATATATTCTCCATCATACAAGGGAGTAGCTCCCACGCGCCACCTGAAAACTTTCCAGCCGACTCCCCCCTAAATCCCCATTTCCTGCAAATTTCTTCCTGCACAACCACCCTCACTAGAATCCCCACCTTCTGATCTGGTTCCACCCAGAAGCTCATCACTGGAGGAGACGTGAAGGCGTATCATGCGCCTGCCACGCACATGGGGAAGTTGCCAAACTTGCTCTGTTTGCTCAGATTCGTGAGAAATTGCTTGCAGCTTCAAGAACTTGGATTTTACCTGATATTTGACGCTTTCTGAGTGAATTTTGAAGCTTCAAGCTTGGTTTGCATTCCTAAGGTGGAACACAGCCTTTCTTGGGCTGCTGAGCAAATTTTTCAGAGTTTGAAGGTCTGCTAACAACCAAATTGAGGCCTAGTAGTTGTGTTTTGAGATTTTACTGCGACAAATTGGTTTTCCTCTGTGAGATTTTGATGTTGATTTAAAGAAATTAATCTTGGGTTTCTTAGTACATATTTTTGGAAGGGTAAAATCAGTGTGCTATCATTGTTCTTGAAGCATCTCTGAGAAGTTGAAGTGAAATATTTGAAATCTCAAAGCTAAAAAGTCAGAGCAAGTAAATTTTGGTATGGACTTATCCTACTTGGACTCCATAGAAATTGATTTAATGTTGCTTATCTATATGGTACTTGTTCAAGTTTGCATTGGTCCATAATTACTCTGGTTTGAAAAAAAACTAAACAAAAAAAAGAAGACTAAATTCCATTAATGTGGTTCCTACATAATTGGCAATTCTCAACAATTACGGACCAACTATGTAGTCTTAGACAGCTTTCTTCTAGTGCGAGAAATTATACAGGGGACCTCCCCCTCCACGTGTCCGTGTATTTGTTTCCTAAATTATACACTTGTTGAACGTGAGTCCCCCTCTGATATTAATGAAAGTAGGATCAATTTGCCACATGTCTAACATTCAAAATATAGGCACACAGACACGTGGAGGGGGAGGTCTCTTGTATAATTTCCCCTTCTAATGTCACCAACTATTACCTTAAATTTAGAGACCTCATTCATCGGTGTGCTCTTAGTAAGGAACCTTGAAATCAAAAGGTTAATGATTATGCAAATTCAAAAATATCCTAGTACTCTCTCTAAGGCTTACCACATGGCTTTGGAATCTGAGAGATTTTTCCAGCCACCAACCTATAACACCACTTCCTATTTTGAAGAGTTTCATCATTCTCAATCAATTTCTCAATGGTTGTGTAGTATTCCTAGATCCTCACAAGATGTTCATGAGAAAACTCAAATTGTTAAGGATAAACAATCAAATATCAAAAGTGCCAATGCAAATTCTTGTATAATTGAGTATATCATGACTACATAAATGACTTGCATATAACTAGTGCACAATCTTTTGATTCTTCAGCAGACGTCACTCATGAATCTTCTCAATGGTTAGAAGATAGTCCTAGGCCCATTGAAGATGTTCAAGAGAAAACTCAACTTGTTGAGGATATCATAAGTGCCCATCCAAATTGTTGCTTAATAGAATATCACAGCTACATAAATGACATGCACATAACTAGTGCACAATTTTTTTATTCTTTGGCTGATGTGAGTCATGAATCTTCTCAAAACAAGGTTGTAGACTTGTCTTAAGCAACTCTAAGCACTGTTGAGGCCTCTAGGCCAGAGATGGACCTTGATTTGTCATCACACTTAGTTGTTGAAACTTGAAATGAACAGCAAGATGAGTTGCCAACTACTAGGACAGCTATGCCTGCCAATGACCTTGCTCTTCAACCTCAATTTTCCATTTCTAACCCAAAGAGTGAGAAACAATTGGCTGCTATAGAGTTTGTTGAAAATTCTTCAATCATAGAACCTATTGTTGAAAATCCTCTTGAAATTATTTCTACTCAATCCAGTAAACTTGCACCTACATCCCTTTCATCTTCTCCCTCTACATTTTCCATAACCAAATCTAGTGAAACATTGTCCATCACCTTAGAGTATGGACCAAATGCATATTTGCTTGAGCTGCCAATAGATTTGGATATTAAATTGATTTCTTGTTTGGTGGACCTGTTATTTTATCAGAGGACATTGCAGCCTTCTATGCTACTTGCGGTTGGACAATCTACTACATATTCTCCAGTGGTGATTGACGATGCAATGCAGATTATGCCTCATTTTGATTTGCCTGCATTTTTGACTTTGTTCCCACACATGGAGCCAAAGCTATTACGCCATTACAAAACTTGAGGTTGAGTTTTCTCTGACAAGGGGAGTTTGATGAAGAACCACCAACGGATGATTTTTTATGTTCATATTGTACCTAGATTTTTATATTTTACTTTGGGAGAGTCTTGTTATTTTAGAAGTTCAGTCAATTTACGTTTATTTTGTGTATTTAAGTACTTTAGGGTCATTCTATAATTTCTTGCTCTGTTGGAACCTTTATGCAAATATGTGTTCTGGTTAGTAGTGGGTATAAGTGCTGGACATGTAAGTTGTTGTACAGTTATTGTTTTGAATCAGATTGCAGTTTTCCTCTCTCTCTCTCTCCCGCAGGTGCTGCTGTTCTTCTTCTTCTTCCTCCTCTTCTCTTCTCCTTCTTCCTTCTCTTCTCTCTTCTGATTCTGTCACTCACATCTGTTCTGTTCTTCTTCTAATTCTATCATCTGTCCTACATCACACTGCTTATTCAAAAATGATCAAATTATGTTACTCATTTTATAACAGTTCTTATAGAAAGAAATAATGTGTGTGTGCACGCATACATGATAAAAAATAATATAGTATGATGTCTGCATTCAAGACAAGAGCATGGAGAAAAAGAAATACAAGATAAAAGGTATGGTAGAAATTAGAATGTACTCCAAGGACAATCACACTCCAAAACAACAAAAAAAGGATTACATTCCATGAGCTTAGTTTTGAATGTCTGAGCTCCTAGTCTAACAAAGCACACATCAGACGAACAAATTAAAAAAATTTTAGGCAAGCTAATATCCAATGACAAAACAAGAATGATAGGAGATAAAACTGGAGACAAAGATTTAACAAGAAAATGAAAAATCAAAAAAGGGTTATCAAATAGGAGCATCTCTGGTTGAGGTGATTATCACTATTAACAAAATAGCCAGTAAATACCAAAGCTGACTACATCTTTCATTCTTGATGCTGACCCTGCAAGAATAACTTAAATCTACAGATTTAGAAAACATAAAGATGATCATCCCAAGATAATTTTGGCATAAAAAGAAAAAACATCCAGCTCAGGTTTCTGACTCAGCAACCAATAATATCATTAATGGTTCCATAGTCCAGAAAACCACCAATGCAGCACCCTGGTAGAATAGCTAGATGGCAAGCATTTCAGCCTTGCAAACCAGCAGCTAGAAATATATCCGGAATAAATTATAATCTTACATTCAACAATTAATTAAAGCCAAAATATGACCCTCAAATGTCCAATTTTTCCATTGAAGGAGAATGCCACAACATGCAACACTCTGCACACTATAAAAAGGGAATATCATCAGTTGAAAGGAGGCCACATCCCAATAGCTGCATGCTAGGTGAAACAAAGTGTTCCCCCCCACGCCCCCTAAAAAAAAAAAAAAAAAACTCTAAAGCATGTCGCTAGTTATAACTTCCCTCAATGCTAACAAAGATTTTGATAGCACCTTAGATTTTTTGGGGGGATAATAGAAGAATTATATTAACAACAAATCAAAGAGTACACTGAGGAGAGAACAAGATGTTCTCCCAAGAAAAAAATGAAATACAACCAAAAAAATAATTACATAAGTGCTGCCTGCCAGCAGCAGCAAACCCCTAAAGAACCCGAAAGAATGGACCCAAAGAGATGCCAAAAAGACTGCTCTATGCCACAACAAAACCAGGGAGGTCTAAGGATGCCTTTAGTGAGTCCAGGTTTGTGGAAGATTCAAACTGACTTGCAGAAGACATCCTGAAATTTTGGGTGAACATGAAACACACAAATATAGATTGTAAGGGTAGAGACCACTTGATTAGATATCAAAAACCAATGAAGGTCTCCATCCAATACAAATAAAAGAGGCCTAATTGTTTCCACCACATTAAGAATGCAATTGATAAAAATAAATAACAATAACAAGCCTCTGAATGGTCAAGAAAAATAACAAATCATTAACTCCCCAAGCTTATATGTTGCATACAAACAACAGTAAACTGTATGGAAGGAGACATCGTGAAAAAAAAAAAAAATGGCATTAAAATTTGCCCTGGAAAACCAAATTTTAAAAATGATCATTTATGCAATATAGTAGTAATGCCAAGGCAATGACTAAAACAACTTTATATCATAACCACATGACATCAAATTAAAATTAGAGTTGAGAGCAACACAAAGAGAGAAAGGAAATCAAACCCACATAACATTTACTTTTCTCCCTTCTTTTTTTATATCATGCGCACAGCCATAATTTTTTGCAATTTTTAAAATAAATCCTATATAAAATTAGTCGCCACTGTCGTAATTATCTAAAACAATGGGAAACAACTAAGTGAAAAAAGAGCTTCAGTACTAGAAGTGCACCTAAAGCAAGGAGGAACCACCTGGTCCTGTATAGCCTCACTGTCTTCCCCAAGCCACAAAAGAGCAAGCAAAAGAGAGCCAGGGGTTCACCCAGGAGCTATCTTGGGAAAGAATTTTCCAATAAATAATGATTCCTTTTTTATCCTTTTTTTTCTACCATAGACATCAACATTAATTTTACTAGTAAAACTTGAGAACAAACTCACAAGTTCTGTTTCTATACAGCATCCATTTACTATAAATATTGCTCACCGCCTGTCTCATAGTTCGAGGGAAACCATCAAGAATGAATCCTGATTCACCCTTTGCTGCTCCAGCTTCAAGACGCTTGGACAATAAATCTATTATAATTTCATCTGAAACCAATTTCCCCTGATTAACAATCTCTGCAAGCTGCAAAATGGAACACAGAAAGAATAAGGGTAGAAAAAAAGCAGAAATATCAAGTATACAAGAAAACAAATAAAGTTACATATTCAAAGTTCTATTTTCATATTATCCAACTTTTCACCGAAAGACTTATCAGAGGAAAAAAAATTATATATGTATACATTAAATAGGCTGCCCATGGTAAATCTGTAACATCAGAACTGCAACCTCGTCAGGAAAATGAAACATCAAAATATATGTCACCTACAACAATTTCGGGGCCTAATTTTCTTTTTAGTAAAATGGATGACACTCTTTTGGACTCTGGGGCAACTTTTTTTTCTCTCTGCTTTGTAGTTTCTTTTTTCATTGCCTTGCTTTTATATTTCCTTTTGAACCTTTTCTATAATACAAAAAAAGCCACCAAGGGCACCCAGGGCGCAACCTAAATACAAATATAGAAATTATACACACACACACACGTAATGTCAACAAATCAAAGGCAGCCTAAGCATTAACAAAGTTCCGCATGCCAAAAAAACAGACTTTTAGCTATTTGTCTTTTACATTATAAAAATAACTCTCTGTATCCTCAAAAGATACAAAATTTCATTCCTTCCAAATCATCCAAAGTATGGTTTAAGGGATCAACTCTACGGACCCTTTTCTATCTCTATATGTCCAAAAGCCCTTCCATGCCCAAAAATTCTTCCAAGACACAGCCAGCTGTCAACCAAAGCATTCCTAGCATAGGTAGAGCAGTTCCCCAAGATTTCAAGCCCAGAAGCAAACTAGTAAGAATATGATGCAACAACTCAACCAAATTTATGCACAGAAAATGTCTGTTACCACTATGATTCTCCTTTTCTGCAACCCATGAAGCTTCCCATGCAAACAAGCAACTTAAAGTTGCGGGAGCATCTGTTTTCTAAATTGCTTACCAAGGGAAGGAGATCCTATTATCATCTTGGTTACTCCACAGTCCACTCAATAATCCCAAGAAAGATTTAACCTCAAGGCAGAGCCATTCTTAGAGATTTTCAATCTCACCTGAACCTGTCTTTGTGGCATAACAAGAATCTCAAACAAGATGTAAAAAACGTAAGGCTGACTGTCCTAAATTTCCTATAATAGCAAGGAATTCCTCTAATGTATGAAAATCAAAAAAATACACATTTGCTCTAGGACTTGCTGATTTTATCACTCCATTCCTTCTTGTTTATTGACAGTCAAATATAGAGACAAAAAATGACACATCCCATAATATTTCAATTCAAAATTTGCCCCATGTCTTTCCTCACTGCAAGTAGACTAACCTTTTGTTACAATCACAATATGAAGATAACTTTTCTTTGAAAATATAATATTGCGAATATCATTGCATTTCATCATTACATTTGGTGATAAAAAATGAGCAGTCAAGTGATAGAATAAGAAAATCTAAGGGCAAACCAGTGTTACCTTAGAAAAGATAGAATAGGATTTTCAAATTACAGAGAAGGGGGAAGCAAGTAAATGCCTCGAAAAAGGACAGCCCAGTGCACAAAGCTCCTGTGCATGCAGGGTGGACCATGATAGGTCTATAGTATGTAACCTTATATTACATTTTTACAAGAGGTTGTTTCCACGCCTCGAACCCATTACCTCTAGGTTACACAGCAACAACTACAACTCTACTATTGCGCCTAGGCTCCCCCTCATAAAAAATATAATTGAAATCCTTTTTACTTCATCTTTGATCTTAACTAAAGATTTCCATTCAAGTTTCACATTTTATATATGTTAATATATAATTATATATATATATATATATATATATATATATAGCTACAGTGGTCAATCAATTCATGAATCATTCTCAATGCCTTAACTTTTAGAAAGCACTTCTAAACGAAAAAATTTAGAAGCCTTTTAATAAAGCTAGTTTGAACTATTGGTCAAGTGATGTAATTTCTTTAAAGTCTATCGCCTATTACACCTGTACGTATGCTGATGGCCGGTACATCTACAAGGAGTTGGTGCATACACGGAAAAGAAATAAAAACTACACTTATTAATTAGGTAACTAATTTCAATATAGAAAAAATAATATGTGTGGACACAATTAGATTTTGATTAGATTTCGGAAGGAGTAAAGGGCTTGGAGGAAGGAAGTTTATTGTGATAAACCCTCACCCCTTGTTTGGGAGGGCCTCGGATTCGGTCTTGATGTAATACAAATTTGGATTGAAATTTATTAAAATCCACCCAAATCCAAATCCAAGGCTCAAAATCCATACTTCCAAATGCAGCATCAGAGTTTTCCTTTACTTTTGACTTATTTCTAACGAGATCCAAAGATCATCTGTAACCTATGCCTTACTTCAATAGAGTAGTACTTGGATTTTTTACCAGGACCCGGGTTCCTTTCAAATACAGTATTAAATTTAACCATTAATGTTCCCAATGATTTCTATGCATTAACATTTTCAATTCTAGAGAAAATAGTCAACAGCATCCACAGAAGGTGCTTCTTATATCCCTGTGAGATGCAGAGCTATGTCAGGTTTTACCTCTTCTTCAAAACCATGTAAATAAACACTGAACCCTGGGATTGTTAGTTTTGATTTTTCCCTTTTTTATAATCTTATTCTTCGACAATCCAAAAAAATTTAAGACACAAAGCTAGAACTCCTGTTAATTTTTTCTTTTCTTCTTTCATTTCGTTTCTTCAGTTCCCGGAGAACATTAACAATCAGATCTCCCTTTCAACACAAACTCTCGGAAAAAATTCAACCGTTAGACAAAATTCAACAAGGGAAAACAGCAAAAAAGAAGCAAAACAACCAAAAACCCTAACCAACCTGGAAAGCGAGGGGACCGGAGGAGGAGAGCTCCTCGCGGACGAGATCGCCGGTGGCGATGTGGGGGACGCCAAGGAGTTTAGAGAGGCGACCGGCGTATGTGCCTTTGCCGACGCCGGGGCAGCCGAGAAACACCCACTGGACACTCCTGCCCTCGGGGCCATGAAGTAGGGGAAGGGGCGCGTGGTTGAGGGAAGACGACGACTGTCGGAAGTCAATTTTGGAATTTACGCCGGACGAAGAAAAGGCGCGAGTTACGGAGGACAAGGAAGTGCCTCTGGCTCTCAGAAGGCGGCTGAGGACCGCCATGAATGAAGAAGAATTGAACTGCAGAGAGAGAGAGGGAGAGAGGTTGAAGAAGAAAGGGTGGGAGTGAGGAGGGAGCGGAGTCTGGTGGGTTGTTTTCGAACACGTGAAAGTTATCGGAGTGGTGAAGTCGGCAATGGGGCCACGAGGTTCAATTCATCTCTCTCTCTCTACCGAGTTCCAACTTCCAAGGCAGTTTCCTACTCGTATTATTCAATGCATCGATCTCTATTTCTATCCACGTGTTCTGTTCCTCTCAATACTCTCCACACGCTCTTGACATCTTTGAAAATATATTTTTAATGTTTTTATAATTATGATGGATGAGCAATTAAGTTTTAAATAATACATAATAAGTTTGTTAATGGAATAAGTTAAATATTAAGGCTATATTTGATTTGGGCAACCTCTATTTACTAAGAATATCATAAAATATGTCAGAAAATTTATATAAGAATGTAATAATTTTAAAAGAAGTGTAAGAATTTTGTATTGTTATAACTAAATAAAAATAGATATTCTTATAATGAAGTTTTAAACAGCATCTCTTATTTATTTTATTTTATGAATTTACAAAAATATTTTATTGATTAGGGAGCTTAGGCCTAATGGTAAAGTCATTGTTATGTGATCTAGAAGTTACGAGCTAAGGCATGCAAATAGTCTCTTCTGATACAAGGTCAGACTGCGTACTAAATTCATCGTGGTCCGCTCCTTCCTAAAACCCTACATATGCGGAAGCTTTTTATGTCAAGTTGTCCTTATAAAAATGTTTGTATTATGATCATTTTATTTGTAGGAATAGATATAAACTTGAGTAAAAGTTTTCTTAGCACAAAGTATTACACAAATATTTAAAATCAAATATTTATCACAAATGAAACATTTAAACATAATGTTAATTAATCATTATTTAGTATATCTTTGCTGAGCTGTATCTTATTTTCAAAATATTAGGATTTCTTCTTGTTTATTTTGTTGAGAGCAGTTTCTTCTATCGCCCCTTCTGAAGGAAGATATTTTTTGTAAAATGAGAAGGTAATTTAGATATAAGAAAAAAATTAGTCGTCCAAGGAGAGAGGGAAGTGCTGGGATACCAAATTAGATAATCGTAAAACGTTCAATCTTGTTTTAAATGGAATTGATAAAATTTTAGTTAAAACTTTAAAATAATATAAGATTTTTGAATTAGGAGTGTCCTGTGTGGAGACCAGAAGTTCCATTGTAATTAAGAACAATTGAACCTCTTTTATCCAAACTATTTAGAGTTAACTGCTGTACTTATATATTTTTTGTCTATTCAACTTAGTGATAGATAAAAAAATCTCTATTAAATTAAGTGCAATTAATTTTTTATATCTTCTTTAATCCACCTTTTTCCTGTCTTCCTCTACCAGCAAAAGCATCCATACAATTCCTTGCAACAAAGTTTGTCAACTCTTTACCTGGTTCTACCATCAACCGACCCACCGGCCCATGATCCAACAAAGAACCCGTCAGTCAGCCTATTCCATAGGCTTGAGCCATCATCCAAATTTTTATTCCACATAAATTAATAAAATAATTTGAGAAAAATATAAAAGAAAAAAATGGGCTGGGGAGGGGGGGAAGCAGAGAAAGAGAGGTGAAGGGAGGAACCAACACAAAGCAATTTTTGTTTTGTTGTGTTTTATTTTTTTGGGATAAACCTAAAAGCTTTGCAACCAACGTACCAAAGCCAACACAGAGCAACAATTGATAACTGAGAAATTTCAGAATGGTCAGAAGGAAGAAAAGCTCAAACAAATCAAATCATAAATTCACAATCAATACATTACATAATCTTACACATCACTACCCTCCCTTGTTGAATGACCATAAATCATTCAATGCTTAAAATTGAAAATACACAAGAAGAAGAAACTAAATATGCCAATGAAACAGAGGATGCTGCCACCAATTCAACTACATGCGCTCCGTTCTGCCATCCTCCTCTGAGATTCCATCCCCAGAGTGCCTGCAAATGAATCCCATAGAAAAATCGCCAAGAAAATATTCCTGTCTTAGTGCCATAAAAGAAACCAAGAGAAAGACAAAGAAATGAGCATAATGCGTTATCAATAGTAGGTATGAACTTCAGATCTGACATAATGTTATGGAGAACGAAACAAGAAAACTAATTGGATCAGAATCGTTGCACATTAACCAGTAATCACTAAATCATCCATTGTTCTGTTCAAAGCCTACTCATCGTTCACCTTGAACTCAGCCTCAAAACCCACCCACAACCCCACCCCCTCCCACCCAGTTTCTTCTTCCTTGTCCCCTTTGGCACAAAAAAAAAATAGCCAATTTCTCTAAAATAACAAATCACATGGCAGCAACTAACTCCATCACAACAACATGGGGGCAATGACAAGCAGTTGGTTCATCCTCCCTTAGCCTTTAGCTCAAAATTAATATTCTTCTGACTATTACCTACCAAATTTCTTCTAATAGAAAGTGGAGGGAAGGGGCCAGTGTGGAAGAAACTGCTCCAGAAAACAAGTACAACAATGGTAACCCATTCATACAAAAAGCATACCTTAGATCTCCTATAATAATTAACAATAACCTAGGTTGTGGATAATATTACTTCTAGAATTAGGATCAAGTGTCAATGCAAAAAAACAGCACACTGATTCATCTACCTGGAACCAAGTACAACCAGCAAACCAGTAGTAACAATAGCTACTTGACGCAACAGTTGTTATACCTAGAAACTGGATGTGTGCAACACAATGAAGGATGGCCCAAGTATATGTAACAGCATGAGCATACCTCTACAAGTCTGGAGGCAGTATAAAAAGCACCGTTAAGACAAGAATGTAGACTGCCACATCTGCCAATCATATATTTGAATATTTTCCCACCTCTAAAATTCCATAGCTATAAACATCTGTAAGGTATTGCTATCCAACCATCCCTCCAATGTGCCAGGCCCAATCTCTCTTATGTCTAAAAGGAACCCAAAGCAGCTACCTTCTAGAATTTTCATGCTGTTAAATAAACAAATAAAATAGAAACGCGGCAGTGATGAGAAAACACCATTATCTCAGTTTCCTTGGGAAAAGCCAGAGAATTAGTAGTCGTAAGTCCTGACTGTAAAATAAAATCTAGAGAGAGAGAGAAGTGCAATCAAGAAAAGATATAAGACTCCTCTCACAGCTAAAAATGAAAACAAAAAGGTCAAAAAATAAAATAAATTATGACAGTTTATTAAGAAAACCTTTCCTAAGACCGTCTAGTCATAATTAATTTAATTTCTTCTTACATGTACCACCAACCAATCAAATTTCCTGACCTCCAAGAGTAATCAATCTCAAGCCAATTTTTGTCCAAAGGTCTTGAGCTTCCTTATCTTCTCCTGCTACCATCAACAACAACAATAACAACAACAAAACCAAGCCTTAAGTCCCATTAGGTGGGGTCGGCTATATGAATCATTTTCCGTCAATTTATGTGATCATAGATCATTTCTTTTGACAAATTTAGGGCTGTTAAATCCTTATTCACTATCTTATTTCAAGTTATTTTATGTCTACCCCTACCCCTTCTACTACCCCCCCACAATAACTAACTCTTGCTCTTCCTCACTGGCGCACTATGTGACCTATGTTGCAAGTGTCCAAACTATTTGAATCGTCCCTCCCTTATCTTATATAAGAGCTACTCCTAACTTATCGCGAACATGTTCATTCCTTAATTTATCTTTCAATGCTATACCACTCATCCATTTAAGCATTCTCATCTTGGCAACTTTACATTTTGGATATTCTGTTTTTCTGTCGTCCAACATTCTGATCCAGATAGCATAGCTGGTAACTTCCCTTTTAATTTTAAGGGTATTCTACGATCACAAAGCACATTTGAAGCACTTATCTATTTTACCCAACCTGCTTTAACTCTATCCATCACACCATCTTCAATTTCTCCTTCAACTTGCATAATAGATCTAAGGTATTGAAATCTACAAGTGCTATTTATTTCTTCATCATCAAGTTTAACTTTGTCTCCAATATTCCTCTGACCATTACTAAAATTACATTTTATATATTCTGTCTTATTTCTACTTATCCTAAAGCCTCTAGATTCCAAAACTTCTCTTCATAATTCTAACTTAGCCTCTACTACGTCCCTGGTTTCATCAATCAATACAATATCATTTGCAAACAACATACACCATGGCATCTCATTTTGAATGTTCTTAGTTAGTTGGTCCATCACTGAAGCAAAAAGATAAGGGCTCAAAGTTGAACCTTGATGTAGTTTCTTCATCTATAGTCCTTACACTAATCATTATTTCATCGTACATATCCTTAATGACATCAGTATACCTACTACATACACTTTTTTTTTTTTCTAAAACCCACCATAAAACTTCTCTAGGTACCCTATCCCGCTGCCATGAAGTGGCCAATTATATCTAAAGGTCTTGAGCTTCCTTATCTTCTCCTGCTAACATGAAGTGGGCATCGTTAAAATAGCTTTGCCCATGTTAAGAGCAGTCTATACAATGTTCAGAGCCAGGGCTCCTCCAACAATCCCAAGTGATCCCTGAACAAGGAATGAAATTTACAAGACTTGTTAATTCTTACACTGCCCATGATAACGTAATCTTGGTTGTTTGAACCTAACACTAACTACATCTAAATTAATTTCTTCATCTTTAAAGATAGAAACCCCTTCCAAATGCACTGATGGAGTCTCAAATACACAAGAAACATCATCCATAGAGAAATCTACATTATATAAATACTGTGCTCAAATTTCATCCAATAGTAATACTTCATTGCCTTCCAAAGCACTTTTCAACTGCTTCCTTAGACTCGTCACTCCTTTTTTTACATCCAACTAAACCACCACACTTGCAATATGATTACATCCATACGTGCCAAACAATATTTATTAGAAGCAACCATATAAATATTTTGTGATTTTTCAGGTGGTTTTTCTTGTCTCCCTTTGGGACGCAAAACCTACTCAAAAGTAACTTACCAAAAAAAGAGAATCATGCTATGATATTGTTATTGAAGTAATGATGACATATCATTGATAAATTGTTCGTAGCAAACTTTACTGCAGAAAAAAGGCATCCAAAGTCCTTATTCTTTTATCTTAAATTTCGCAGTTTCTCTGGAGAAAGTATCCCTTTTCTAGTGCCTGAGACACCAAGTGAGATTTTTTTGAATCATCTACTAGATTTACTTTTTCCTCCAAACAATAATACACACACACACACATAAAGCCAGAAGAAATTCTAATTTTTAATCCCTGTATGTTGAGAAATATACCGCCAAGATGTAGTTAGATTCCGTGCTTTTCTATCCAGCTGGAGGTTTTCCAAGGCAGCTGAAGCTCGAATTACATCGTCTGGAAGATCATCACTGTCATATCTCCAATTGTATTCATCCTTCCTGTAGGCTGACATAGAGGATCCACCTCTCCTGTCTAAATGTTTAAAGGCGTCAACAGAAACTCTAGCAAGCTGTAATTGATGAGCATATGACATATAATTTCATTACTCACCAGATGCCTGGGAAGCAGGAACAGGCCTTTCATAAGCATGCACACAAACTAAACATGTCAATTATAAATTAAAAAAATGAAAAACAACAAAATTAAAAATAAAAATTAAATTAAAGATAGAGAAAAGTAAGATTGGTCTAACACCTTCCCAATGGAGGTAAGCCCCCAGCAATGGATGATGATGAAGGTCTCCGCATGTTACGTGACTCTAAATTGGACAAGGGTTCGGTCTCTGCAGTGGTTTGTCTCCTTCCCACACCTCTTGTTTGGGATAGGCTCTGTTAAAAACATTATGTAAAACTATAATCAATCAATCAATCAAAAAGAAAAAAAAAAAAAATCATGATAAAGTGAAAACAACTCTTCATTCCATAGAATTCTATTCATATTCAAAACGTTCAACAATCAGATCAAGATTGGCTATACATATTTTTAAATCTCAAACAATCAAATCCAGATGATGCAATGTAATCCAAGGTTGACACTAAATGACTTAGCTTTGGTAATATCACCTACAATAAGAAGAGTGTATGTGAGCATGTATGTGTTGCATTTTTTTTCCCTTTTGTGGGCAGGGTCTCACTAGAGAGGGCTGCAAACAATTATTTCCTGATGCTTGCTCTTCTCCTAACAAATTCATTTTCACTAATTAATTTTTGTCAGCATCACTTATCCATCTCAACATGTGGCACGACCCCTGGTCTGCAATTGAAAAAAAATGAAACCGTGTGAAGGAGTTGAAACGTCAAGCAGCCAAATGTAGCATTTTTCCAGCACATGGATCTGCTAACTTTCAAATGCTTGCATTACCAAGGGTTAATATCACATGGCTACCTATATTTCTCCATGAAATGAAATACTGCACGGCAGGCAGGTGTGCTTCAATGCCATGAGGCTTTTGTCAAAGTTCATGAGTTAGTGGAAGGCCATTGGTATGAAATTGGGTTTATAAAAGGATGAAGAAATATTCGGTAATGACTTGTTTGTGTGTGTCTTACATCAAAGTAGGGTGATTATCAAAAGCAGGGTTGAGAGAGCTGCAAGGTTCTTCTTGGATTCTTTAACCTACAATTTTCTCTCTATATATCAATATTATAAGGCTTATTTCTCATTCCCATTGGCTATTGAAGATAGCTTTAGTACTTAGATGCTGACTCTTGGTTGAGATTTGTAGGAAGGGCTTTGCGGGATTCACAAGGGTGGAAAGGGGAGTGCTCAAATCTTGTTGCAATTTGTTCATCTTGATAGCAGATTATTCTTCCTAAATTGCTTGTGGATGTAAGCCAAAGTGTTAAACCCTGTAAATTATTGGGTCTTGTGGCCTTTTTTTTTTCCTCCTCCTCCTTACTTCTTGCAATTTCCATCACCTCATGCTTTGTCCAATATGATGTGGTGCTACGTGATATCCACATCACGCCCATGTGCTGCTGTAAGCACATAACCTCAACCTTTGATAGTAAACCACTACTTGCCGCCTCACTATACCACCAAATATTTAAATTACAAAGAAGTTTTATGTGGTCTACATTCACGATTGTTTCCACTTTTTGTTTGTTACTTCCAAAGTTCAACACTCTTCACTCCTTCCGCAGAAAGTACTTTCTTTTTCCTTGCACTTAAACCATCCACATTCCTTATCAGTGGCGTACCAAGTAAAATTACAAATTTCGAACTAAGATCCATCCAGTACAATTGTATCCTTTGATATTTTGATGTCTCTACCTTTTGATCAGAGAACTTATGACCTGTTAAATCTAATTATGAGAATGTAATCAAGTTTTGTTTTAGGTTCAGTACAAGTATAACATTTTCAAGAGTTCTAACAATGCTATCATACATTTTGATCTTATAACTACTAGCTGCTGGCACATTAGAATTTGAGTTGTTTCCCATTGTTAAATATCCTCACCCCCATCATAAAAACCAAACCATGAGTCATGCATGCACATAAAATGGGCTGCTCCGCTATCAAGAATCTTACTGTTAAGTAGACTCATATTGGTGGTGCACTTCGCCATCACTTATAGCAACAATGAACTCTTTAACTTGATTTCCTTCCCTTAATGTTTGTTGGCTCCATTCTTTCTATGCACACATTCCTTCTTGACATGTCCTTTCTTCTCAAAATTTCCAATAAAAAAATTCTTCCATTCTAGATTTCTGAATAATTTCTTCAAGGGTTCCCACGATCACTAAACCATCACATAACAACAAAAATTTGTTTCCCCTAAACAGGAACTAACATTCCTCCGATGCTCAATGACATTGGCACATCATAACCTGAGTTCGTCAATAGTCTTACATTTTTGAATTTTTTGTCGAACTTTCAGATTTCCAAGGACTTTGAAAGGAGATTAAATTTCACTAGCCATAGTGTAAAAATTTAGCCAAAATAATTCAGGAACTTCCAAATTTTCATCCAAATCCAGAAATTTCTGGAATTCTAGCAGAAATTCACAAATTCAAAGGAAAACATGGAACATGGGAAAATTTGAGGATTTCTCATTTCGCTTCTAAATTATTCACAACCATCTATTTTAATATTTCTCAAAGTTCCAAGCATTATTTCCATAATTTATTATAAGTTTCTGATGTTTCTTAGAATTGAAATCAAAATTTCTCAAAATCAAAAATTCCATGGAAATTTCTACAAATTGAGACCCTTGAAATTTCTGTCAAGATCAAAATTTTAGTTCTTGAGTTCATCTTCCTTGAGTAACTCAAGGTCATAGCTAGCAAAGTTACTGACTATTTTCATCTTTCATCCTTACATCAATCCTCTCTATTGGAGTTCTGATGTCACTAAAAGCATTCAAGCGATCCAAGACCTTGGCCCCTTTCATCTTCATGGATTGAACTTCTTCTTCTAGAATTGAGAAGAGACTTAGCTCCATGCAAACTTTCAAGAACCTCTATCATAAACCAAGAGATGTCTCCTCTCCTTTTACGCTGAACACAATATCTCAAGTAAACAAGTGAATTTTAGAAACCACTCAATTATATCTTCCCAGATAATCATCATTAGACATTTTTTTTTGGCTTTTTTCTCCTCGCTGAACAAGACTTTGTATTGCTCGAATTATATTGTACTACTCGAGTTATACCAAAACATCATAAACCTTAAGCTTCTATTGTTCAAAATATATTTCTATCAAATTCCTCCACCTCAAAAAAGTTACCCGCTAGCTACTTTTTTTTTTCCTTCAAAGCAATTTCTTGCCAACTAGTACCTGTGGCTCTGATACCACTTAGTTGGGCCTAAGGCTGCTAACACCCAATTGGACAAAGTACAAGGTAATGGAAATTGAAACAATTTTTTTTGTAAAAATGAACAAACACAAGACACAAGAATTTACATAAGAGTACATAGGCCTACATCCATAAGCAATTTTGACAAAACAAACCACTATCAAAATGAACAAATTACAGCAAGAAGGTCTACACTCCTCTTCCCACGACTAGTGAAAGCCCAAACCTTTTATTACCAATTTAAAAACCAAAACACAAATCAAAGTATCCACACCACTTTTAATCCCCAAAGGATATGTGAAACAGATCTTAGAAGATCAATACATAAATAAAATTGTAAGGAAAAGCAAGAAGAACCCTTGGAACTCTCTTAAACCACCTTTGACTATTGCTCCTCTTGGCTGAGACACATGTTCAAACACTTGCCACTGCATTTAACATCAGTGATCAACCACTCATTTAATCATAAGTCCATGTGTATTCATGCACTTTGACTAAAGCCAAAACATGGATTTAAAATACACAGCCATGCAATATTTCATGCATTGGGTAAATACAACAATCTACGCAATATTAATCCTTTATAAGCATTTCAAAATTAGCTGACCTTGCATAGGAAAATTGCCATGCATGGCTTCCCAAACTTTCAACTCCTTTAAACTGTTCTTCCTTTAGCCTGTAATTCTTTTTCTTCTCTCTTAATATATATTTTCCTCATTTTTTTAAAAAAATAAAGAATAATTTTAAAAAAATTCCTTTGCATAGTTTCTTTGTTTTTAATTTAACCCAACGCTTCCATTCCATGATCTCTCCAATTTCGCACTTCTCTTCCAGAATATTAAATCACAGAATTCCTTTCCACGAGGGTCATAGGACCCACATAGTCGGAATCAAACCATAAACATCCACACTCCCATGTTTCATCATGTGTTGAGGGCTCATATTGGACAACTTTGGACTGAAAGTGATTTTTTCATAGCATAAATACTAACATGAAATAATTTGGTTGGGAATATAGGCTGCAAACGAATCAAGCCGCTCATAAGTGGCTCAAGAGCTCGGCTTAGTAAGAGCTCGTTCAGTCCAAAGTGATTTTTTCATAGCATAAATACTAACATGAAATAATTTGGTTGGAAATAGGCTGCAAACGAATCAAGCTGCTCATAAGCGGCTCAGGAGCTCTTCAATGAGAGCGGGCTTGTTTATTATCTTAATGACCAATTCGGGAGCCCAATTTTCAAGTTCATTTGCTAAACAAGTCGAACCTAAACAAAGACAGGTTTGGCTTGTGAACAGCTCAGCTTGGCTCAGTAATGAGCTCGATTTCAGTTTCAAGCCCATACATTTGTCAACTTTTGCTTATTTTTTAATTAGATATTGCTTCATTCACAAATCAACAATATCAATTTACATTATATTAACAAATTTTCTAATACTTTTTTTCATATAATCCCCCTTTTACATTGAATTTTTACACTATTAAGAACTAAAATAACAAACAGGTGGAGGAGCAGAGGTGGGGAAGGGGGGGAGAGGGGGAAGATTTTAACAAGATGAGGAGGCTCTCCCCACCAAAAAAATTTTCAATGTGGGACAAGCTGCTCAAGGCAGGTTGCAAGTGCTCTCCAATCACCATCCCATTCTTTGTCCCACATCAGAAACCCCTTGAAAGTTTCAGCCTCTCTTTTGCTTGTAAAGTCAGGCTTCTCCCATTCAATTCCCCACCCTCATGGCTGAGTTGTCCTTTGTACATGCTCCCTAACCACACAGAGAAGTCCTCTGTGTTGTGAATGAACAAGTTTTGAGTTTAGGCTAAACCTGAGCCAAGCCCGAATCAAACTTGAGCCAATCTAGGTTCTGAGATGAGCTCAACCCCAACTTTTAAATCTCACATCGAGCTGAGCCTATCTCTTTCTATTCTGAGCTGAGCTTGAACATGCTGCGGCTCGGTTCAGCCCTAGTTGGGAAGTGATTATTAACAAAACAATCATCTCTGGAGGAAGTTGCCATAGCCTTCTTCCTCCAATAGCAATTTCAGGTTCAGAAGTTAGTCCCCAACACAAAGAATATTGTGACACAACACTAATTTCTTTTACTATGAAGTCAAAGTTGTCCTGCACAATCACGAAGGGCCCTGTTCAGGACAGCTTTGAAAGATTAGCAATTTCACATAATAAATGTCAACATACGACAATTTCATTGGAAAATGATCAAGATCATTAATTTAAAATCATATTGGAAGAAAGTTTCACTAATCAACTTCCTCCACAAGTAATTTTAGACTCAAAAATCAACATTGAACTCAAATAAATGAGAAATACAACTAAGTAGCCAAAGTTTGCCTTAGTTAAACCCTATGAAATCAGGTTTTTAAAACAGAAATATGGCTAAGAGACTCTATATGACAAGTTCATTAGAATTTGATCCTTCCTGGAATTGTCAACAGTAGGCCTGAACATCTTCATCTAAGTCGAGTTTTTTTCATTAAACATTTTACTAAAACAAGTAAAATTAAGCTCACACAATCTCTTAAAACATTCAATAATTTCTCTCTCCATTATAAATTTATAGATTCAGTACTTCTAGAAAAATATTGAAAATGAATACCTGTAAGCTGCTCAAAATATTTCTGTAGTTGTTATTGACTTAACATACTCAGCTTTTAGCACTTATTGTTCTAAACCTGACAGAACCCTTATGATTTTAAAGATTGTCACAAAACTGAGTACAGCTAACACATCCAACTCTTCCAAATGAACTGGTATTTTTCAAAAAATAATCAGGCAGTCAAAATATGCTGCCTTATTATCATAATCTGTCTCTGCAATTGCAATTACAATTCCAATAAGCAAATGATTGCCCTCAAAGCAAAAATATATAAATATCAGAATAGTCCATGAATTTGTGTGCAACTGTAGTTTCTTTAGAAAATAATTACAAAGCAAAAATGCAGCCCTCCTATCAAGCAAATAACAGGAATTAGCCTCAAAGCATAAAGACACCATGATGGAGGACTGCCTATGTCTTTCAAGCTGCCATTAAGCACACAAATTTTACGCATAGATTTAGCAAATTGTATTCGTATTGAACATTTCTTTGTACTGTAATTTCCTACTTTATTAGGGTTTTATCTAAATATGTTTTTAGTTAGTAGTAGGCGATAGATATATATACTTTACTTGTAAGTTATTTGGATCAGTTATCAAATTTGAACCCAGTTCAGTTTCCCTCTCTCTTGTGCACTCCCCGTCTCCTTTTCTTCTCCTTCTTCCTCCTCCTCTCTTCTTCTTTCTTATCCTTCTGCTCTTCTCTGTTCTGTTCTGTTCTCTGCTGTCCAGAAGCCTTCTTTCTTCTCTCTCCTCCTCTGTTCGTATTCTCCTCCTTTTCTTCTCTTCTTCTCTTCCTTCCCTCCATTTTCTCTCTCTCTAGGTGTGTGTTCCTGAGTCAGTGTTCCTGTCCTACATCACACTGCTATGACAGTGAAGTTCTCACAAAAGTATTTTAAGTCATAAGAAATATGATGCATAGAATAACAAACCTCAAACTTCAAAAATCCTTCTAGAACGTCCAAAAGCAAAGGACCACTTTCACCATTCCTGTTAAGATCATATCCATTCTTATTACTAAATTCTTTCAACTCAGCTTTCCAAAAATCCTTTGGCTGCAATTGGAAAAGAAACAGGTCACTCACAAGCGTGATATAGACAATCAAACATGTCAGTTAAAATTATAATGACAAAATAGCAATGCTGCATGTGAAAATGGTACTTGATTACCAAGTTACACTCTGGCAGGTAAACTTTAAGAGTGTGACCTAGCTGCGCCCAGTCCAAGTACTCACAAATTAGAGCAGTTAGAAGCCTTCCTACAAAAAGCAAGTCAACGTGCCACCAAGAAAATGTCTGTTAAGAAACATAGCATGAATATCTCGACAATTTTCAGCATCACATAGGCACAATGAGCAGAAACAGTGGTGTCATTAAATTGTTTGCCTTCGAATCAGTTACGTGGTGAGCAAAATAAAAAGATGCAAGAGGCAGAGCAACTGAAAGAAGATAGAAAATATATGAAACTTTTTATTTTCTTTAATATTTATTCTGTACAGAAAAGAGAGGAATTCGAACAAAGAATACCTTGTTTTGTACTAAACCCCCCAACTAAGGAGGCCCACATCCAGAACAAGGCAAAACAGTAGTCTAGAGTAGTAGCAAGTAAAAAAAAAACAGATGCTATCTCAACCAGATGCCTTTGATGATTTGGAATTCAAAACCACATGCTGAATTTAAATCAACCTGATTCTTTAATGGACGCTGCTCCAAATAATCATAATCAAAATTTTTATATAACTAGTAAATGTGCGCGTGCATCACACGCAGTTGTACGTGAATAATATTAAGTAAAATATTTTTGTAATTCTTAATTAAGTTTAGCTCTACTTTTCAAAAAATTAATATAAATACTAAAGTATGAATATTCAAAATTATTTATAAAAAATTATATTTTATTTAAAATTATAAATATAAAATATAAAATATTAACATGAGATACTATTATGACATATAGATGTAACGACAATAAAATATTTAAAAATAATATACATATACATATATAGATATATACATACACACACACACACACACACACATATGACAAGGATACTCTAATTAACATTACATGAAATATTAAGTTTAATATTAATATATCATTATAAATAAGCAATTTAATAAATAACATTTTTATTATTTTTATATTATTAGAATATTAATAAATGACTTCTTCTAATGAAAGTATTAAAAAATTTATTGCAATTTTTAATTTTGTGATTTATTACCTATAATATTCATAATAATTATTTTTTTGTTTACTTAATGATCAGTTACTGAGTTTTTTTTTTTTTCTAAATTTCAAATAAGTTACTTGGGAGTACTTCTAAATCAATAATTTATTTTATAATTTTAATTTTCATAAGTTATATTATTATATGTCTCAACGATATTAGATTCTTGAAAATAATTTAAGACAACATCAATTAGAAGAATTTAGTTATTTTATTTTGAGATATATTTTTATTTCATTTAAAATTTTTCAATTGTTCAATTGCATAGGAATATATACTATAAGTTTATTTTATTTTTTTAACCAAATGAAAATTTTTCTTTCGTATTTGAACAATGACTTCTAGACATGCTAAATGTAATCTAATCCAACTTTGCTTTCTATATATGGCATAGAAAGTTTATTTCTTTTGCAAATATTTGGTCTTACTTTTAAAAGATAAGGATATTTTTTTCCACAAATGGATTTACACTATTCGCACTTTTAAATATAGAATAGATTAGCCGGTTTTGACTTCACTGTGGTATATCTGACTTAAATTCAAAAATATTAATCAGCCAATACTTTCTTCTTCTTCAGGAAAAGCTGGCAATGATTAAGGCTCAAACAAATAAGTTGAAATAACAATCAAGCATATCACAAGCATGAGACAGTTACAAGCTTATCATCATAAGCACAAGATGGTAATGGAACTCTACCCATGTCAGTTCCAACCAACAGCTATGCCCTTACAAAGCTGCCTGTCTAAACCAACCCCCTTACTAGAGCTCAAGTCATTCTATCCATCCATTCATCCTAAATTATTATTATTTTTTAATTCATCCTAAATTATTAATAATGATAAAATTATTAATTAGGATGGTCTTAGGGTGACCAGGTCTGCCAGCCTAACCCAAACCTGAAAATTTATTAATCAACTAGATTTGACCTACTTAGGAAATAGCCCACCAATGTAACATCGCATAGTCATCTTTTGCTTGGTCTTGAGTCTATCTACATATGTCAACCAACCTAGATCAGCATTAATTCACATCTCTATCCCTGGTTTTGGGTCTGTCTATATAAATCAACCAACCTAGATCAGTATCAGTTAACGCATATATAGCGAAACAACAATGACTTCCATGGAATTAGATCCTCGCAAATCACAATTTTACCTCTCAGCCTAAATGGGCACTGAAAAATGGCTATAAAATTGCCCAAAATAGACTAATTCAAGCTAGCTTCTACCTTGGCAAGTTAGGTCCAAATTAGCCCCCCACCGCCCCACAACTCTAAAATACAACCACAAAAACAACTGGATTAACAACCTAAAATCATCTTTTTAGCTTTAATGTTTCTTTATTTTTTCTGCATTTATTCATTCCCTGAAATATAAGTGAATTACTGAGTATTTATGGTAAAAAAACAGTTTTACCTCACCACATCCAATAATAAACAAGTCAATTTGGATATAAAGTTTTGAGCTCTGGGTCTTGTGACCCACTCGTGACTTAACCCCAATCCATTGCATACCACACCCCATATAATATGATGATGCAGTAAAGAGTTCATTAATCTGTACTAAAAAGGCCATAGTTTACAAGCAATGTATCAAAAACAAATGTGGTAGGTACAACACCAAAGAACATCTTCAACACAAAAGGTACAAATTCAACAAATTAGAAATTATAGGAAAAGATAGGGACCCATATTGATTTGAAAAAGAACCTGAGGGAGAAGCATGAAGCTGTTTTGCACGATCATTGCAGCTACCCAATAATGCAGGAGGTAAAGCTTCTTCCTTCTCAACTGCCCGATCCTCCTCTTCAATAGCTTCAAAAACACTCGCTCTAAGTTCAGCCTAACAAGAAAACCAAAAGAGATAGCACAAACACAATCATTAAGTATGGATGAAGGCATCCAATTCATAAGGAAACCTAGCTATTGAAATTGGAAAAAGTTAACTATTCATAAGCACCAAGATCGAAGCCAAAAAAGGAATCCTGTTAGTGAGAAAACAATAAAAAGAAAGAAAGTAGAAAAAAATTTCATAAACAACATTTGTTTGACAAAAACTGCCACAACACTTATAATACCTAAAACTCTTATAATATCTACAAAAAGCATATCCCAACAATCAACTTAACGATCAATTCTAACAGATGTAGTATCCTCAGAAAATCCCTAATCACTCAATATTGTCATGCTAGCTACTATCCTAACATTTTTATGCCTAGGCTACTTAATAATTTTTATTTCATTTTACATGTGGATATTTATACATTGTCATCTTGTCACTTTGATGAGATTATTTTAAAAAAAAAATTGTCACTTTGATTCGATAGGAATCCAGATCGGCTTGTCTTCAATTAGGTTAATGATTCAAAAGATGGATTGCAATAACTGACGAGAAATTAACAGTTAATATTTTTAGGACTTCATATGCTAAAGATTTCTAGAGTATAGGTTTTTTATTTTTTATTTTCCTTTTTAAACAAAAATTCGAGGAAAATCAAGCGTACCCATCCTCTTCAGCTTCTTCACCGCACCCTCTGTTCCCTTTATCCTCTCTCTGTCTCTCCTTCTGCACCTCTTGCCTCAAAATAAAACTCCTACATACTCGAGACCCTTCAAACTAATTTGTCAAAAAATCATACAACAAAATAGGATTAAGATTTTTACATTAATATCCCTTTACAGTGGTCTTCTTTGCTCACTTAATTGGTCAATATAGTAGTCTTGACCCTGGACAACTTGCTGAGAAGGTAGGGTGTTCTCCGTTGCCCATAGATGTGCCCTTTGCAAGGCTGAGGTAGAATCAAGTAGACCATATCCTTCTCCATTGCCCCTAAACCAGAAATCTTAAGAATGTGGCTCTGACTCTAATCGGACAATGATGGGTTACCGCTAGATCTGTTGGAGGGGAGGGGAGCTCTAGGCCTAGAGATTTGGGCAACAAAGGAAAAGAGGAAGGGTCTCTCATTCCTCTCGCAATTTTCTGGTGTGTCTGAAAAGAGAGAAACATAATAGTTTTCAAAAACTCAATCTCAATGCTTCAGTTCAGCAAAGAGCAGTGACTTACTGTACTAGTTGGCATAGTGGACTTGTAGCAAATGAGTTCAATGTAATTTTGATTTTTCTGACACCCTTCAAGGTGGTTGATTTCTTGTACTTCAAGTTGGCATCCCCATGATGCGCTCTTAATATATACTATATTTACTAATCAAAGAATTCATAAGAAAAAGGAGAAGTAAAATCAAGCACAACACCATACTTTCCCACAAACAAGTAATTGGTAACACATTGTTTAGTTGGAGAGGATAATATAATAGGAAAAAAAGCAAGCCCCTCTCCTCTCTATTTGGTCCAACAGGGAAAATTTGAGGAAAGAAAATGAGTTTATCATCATTTACAACAATGCTCTTTGCACAGCCAAATTAAATTTTGTTTCAGCATGTTTCAATCTTTTTTAATAATTTCTCTCTATTTCTCCTAGTGTTTTTTCTCTCCGATTGTTTTCCATTCTTTCCATCTTAGGGGTCTGTTTGGATCAAAGATTTTGTTTGGAGAAAAGGAAAGTAAAGGACAATAAGAAGAGAACTTATTTTTCATTACATTTTCTCTCCATATTAAATACTAATAAAAATGAAATTTTATTCTAACATAATTAAAAATTAGGAAAAAAAATTTTAATTATGTGCAAAATTAAATTTTTGCTCATTGATTTGGCATATTTTTATTTTCTTTTCATTTTTCTTTATAACTAAATATGAAAAAGTCAATTCCTTTGAATTTTCCTTTTATTTCCCTAAAGTTTTTCAAGCTCCAGACTAAAAGGAGCCTATGTAAACCAAACAAGGGAAATCGAGAGGGAAAATTTTATTTTTCTCTTCTCTTCTCTTCTTTTCTTCTATCCATCTCTCCCCAACCAAACGAACGGTGAAGGTTTGATTCACAAGATGATTATGATTAATTATTCCATTTCTCCGCTTCCCCCACCCCCCAGACAGGGGCAAAAATACCCACCAGGTTATTCCCCAAAGAACTATTAATTTTTAAAACCAGAGAGCAACAGCAGATCACGCCAAAACTGCACTCCCTTGAATTAATTGTCACAACCAGATTGATGAAGCCTTTGCATCTCACTAGACATGTAGGTTCTAAAAAGAAAGAGTCAAAAAGGGGGAGGTGTTGCATTTTATAGCCTAATTCCAAATGGGTTTGCATACTACAAAATCAGCATCCTTAAGCTGACCTCGGGTGGGAATGCAGTCACAGAAACACAAAACCTAGCTACAATGTCAGAATAATAACTCAAATTACGCACTCAAGATGGAACGAAACCCCGATTGATGTTCACAATGTCTACAAATTTGAACGAAAATTAGACGATCTACGCCAAAAATCTACGAGAATGCTCCCCGGACAAATTAAAAGAGAAACTTCAGAGAATGGGGGAAACTGAAAAGGGAAGCAAAATAATAAAGAGAAATTTTGAGGTGAAAGAGGGGCCTTACTCGGATCTTGGCAAGGACGCCTTTCTTTTCTAGGGTTCGGGTGACGAGGGTCTTGAGGTCCATCATCTCCCTCGTGTAATCGTCCATGCTCGCTCACTTCTCTTCTCTTCTCGAGGAGTAGCAGTGATTTTTTTTGTTCTCGAGTGGTTTGGTTTGGTTTGTTTTGGGTGGTGGCGACGTCGAAGGGGAGGCGTGAAGCCAGAGAGCGCCGGGTGGGTATGTCAATTGCGGAGGGTTAACAACAACCTGCCGTCTTAAAGGAGAGATAACATTGGCCCCATTACCGGCAACTTTTAAATTTCCAGCCACGATATTAATCGCCTAACAAAACCGACGTCGTTTTGTCCCTTAAACATTAAAAATTGAAAAATAAATCTAAACAGCAACCTAGCAAATAATAATGGTAACTAGCAACACTGTCTGCATACGCTCTTCATTCTCATTTTTTAAAACTTTAAAAATTTTATTAAAAAATAACAAATAATTAAATAGTATAAGGTCATTTTCTCATAGTTATAGATAATTATAAGGATATTTTAGGATAATTATAAGTAGTTGTATAGATAAATTTGACGTAATTATGAAGATATTTTAAAATAATTGTGGCAAGTTAAAAGAGTATTTTGGAATAATAATTAACAATTATATGGATAAATTTAATATTTTTTGAAAGAAAACACCAAATGAAGAATTCCCTTTGTAGTATAAGAGATAGGGATTAGAGAAAAATTTGACGTAATTACACGGGGATTTTGGGATAGTTGTTAGTAGTTAAAAAAATATTTTGAATTAATTATTAGCATTTATAGGGATAAATTTGATATTTTATAAAGAAAATACCAAAGGGAGAACCCCGTTTTTTACGGGAAAAAAATAGTGGATGATAGATGTTTATATACATGATTGGGTCAAATGCGTGAAGGCTCAATTTGGTGTTAACCCATGTATAGCAAGCCTACATGTAAAGATTCCCCAAGTCCTACCAAATAGGGGTGAGCATAATTCGGTTAAAATCGAATTAGTCGAGTAAATTCGATCGGGTTGGTTCAGTTTGGTTTTCATTTTCATTGAATTTTGATTTTCGATTTTCGGTTTGGTTTTTGGGTTTTGTTGATTTGGTTAACCGAATTAACCGAATAGTATAAATACAAATTAATAATAAATAATTATATATATTATATATTAAAATATTTTATATTATATATACGAAAATTGTATTTATTTTATATATTATATATATTAAAATTTATATATGTAGCGTCCTGCTTTAACATATTATTATTTTTTTTCCACATATATTAACTGTAAAATTTCACTACTCTGATATCTTTTAATATAAATCAAATCATCATCACGGTCCAAATAAGACCCATGGAATATGAGACACAATAAACTACCTAAGCAACGAGAAGCATAATTCATATAACCATAACTATATATATACGATACCAGAGTGTCAGAATATTTCCCAAAATATACATACACAACCATATCTAAAATACCCCCATCTGGACCTAGGGACTACTCAAAAATAACTTCCCAAAATACTCACCCTACAGACAGGGCAGTTGTGATGCCCCGATTTTCGTACAATTTTTGTTTTATAATAAATAAATAATCACGTCATAAATCCACAACATCCACAAATCGGTCACGTCAACAATCCTACTACCATTCATACAACCCGACTCGCATTGAGTACTAGGTAAAAAGTATTTTATTATATTCAACCTAACAGCGGAAGACAATATACACATATCAGTCAGAATACAATACTCAGAGTATCAACATACATACAAATATTCACATTACCTTCCCATACTAAAAATAACTATTCAACTCTAGGGGAATTACATCTCCCTTAATCCAAAAACTCACCCTGTGTATTAGGGTCTCAGCTCCCTACTATCACAGAGCTCTATCACCCGCCGATCTCTGTTCCCTGGAAAATTTAGATAAATTAGGTGAGACGCATCTTAGTAAGAAAGAATAAATTATTTACAGTGTGTGGCCAAATGAGTACAATTATAATACACTTTACTTTTCAAATCACCATTTCATCTGAGTAAATACACTGATATTCACATACACATAATCATATAGATGTACAACACAAGCTTTTATAAGTTTTAAAATCATTTATCAAATTCAATGATTCTCAACACATATTTACCTGCAAAGTTCCTGAGAATAGGGAAGATTACCCGCCCATATAGGTAGCTTCCCTTTACCCTAACACGTTATGCAACCGGGTATGGCCACATCTGATACCCATCAAGGCACTCACCTTACTCAGTAAACCCTCGGGCGGAGAGTTTCACTTCGCCTTAATTATTTATATTATTAACTCACATTGTTCCATTTCTCAATTTTATCATTCTTTATTTTCTCAATTTTCATTCTTTCTTTCATTTCTCATTTTAACCAATTTTATCATTCTTTCACTTTTCATTTCCACTTTACTTTCCGACTCATGAGTATCCTCGGTATTAAATGCCAACATTGCGTCTGTAACTCATGGCCACCCCGAGGATCTTTTTATACACGTCATGCTTCCCCCCATGGTCAAGGTTGTGCGGCTCGAAGGCTGGATCTAACCACGGTTGGCCTACCTAGTTAAATCAAATATCATATCACATAACGCGTCTGTAGTACGACTGGCCAGCCTAATACCCTGATCCGGACTCAGGGGGCTCAACAACCCTACACAATGGCACAGTCGACTGTCATGCCACACGCTCAAAGAGTCTGTGTGGTTGCACTAACACCACTCGCAACGGTACCGTACTCAATATCATAACCATCCAATAGGGTTTACCACCACATACCCGCAATCATTATGCGGTATTGGCATTTCATCAATTATATTCCAATATATCACAATTCAGTTCAAAATAAATATTCTCATCATTTTCTGTGCACATTTCATCATCTCGTAATATCATATATCATATTTCACGTATTTTTCACATTTTTCTAAAATACTCATATCTGTAATTTGTACAAACTCATTTCTCATGCAAATAATCCACTCACAAATAAATACTACATTTCATTATTTTCTAATATCAATAATTCACAAAATTTCATTTTCCAGGCAAAACATTTCTACTCATATAATAATACCATATTACATTATTTTTCACTAATCACATCAGTAATTCTCATCTTAATATTTTCTTAAAAATTACTCATCGTTATATTTTACACTCCAAAATACCACAATTTAAAATCACTTAAATGCCACACAGTTTATCTGATATTTATATCATAATAATTTTTAGACAAAATATCATATGCTCATTTTCATATATTAATTCAAATAATAATTCTAAAAACACTACTATAATTTATTCCCTTTACTTGGCTTACTAAGAGTCTCGCTAGAATCCCAAAATCTCACGCCCTTGGCGCTCGAAATTAACTCCTGCAATTTATATTTTCCCCAGATTAATTACCTAGTTTCCTCCAAAATAATACTCAACTAACCTTCCCTAAGCTCCATATACCCCAAATTAATATTTAAACTATTATTTAAAATGCCCACTTAATTTTCTAAATTTTGCCTGCGGGTCCCAAAATTACACCCGCGGCGCTCACCCGGGTCCTAAATTCTAGAAATCCTACTTCAATCCAAAATGCTCTATATTTTAGCATTTCTAAATTAATGTTAATTAATTAAAAATAAGCCCCTTAATAACCCCCGCACCCCAAATTTGGGGTTTTGGCTCGACACCCTCACGAGAATTCCATCCCGTTAGACTTGTAGAGAATCATCCCTAAATTCTCATTGTGGTATCCGTTCGTCAATTGGGCTTATATTTTGCAAGAAATTAAAGAAAGATGGAAAAATGGCTTACCCTAAGGAATATGTCTACGCTGCTCCTACCACCGATCTGTTCCGATAGAAATGACGGCAGCGGCGAATGGAGTCCAATGGTATCTTCGGATTTTCAATCGGGCGAAAATCTGCCACGAAATCGAGGAGAGAGGGAGAGAGAATGAGAGAGAGAGAGAGAGAGAGAGTTTAGTGTTGCAGTGAATAAAGAAAAGAAAGAAGAAGAAGAAGATAATGGGGGGGGCGTCTCCTGCGCAGGATGCCTGCATCCAAAATTATCGGTAGGATAGTTTATAAATAATAATAATAATAATAATAATAATATTTAATTAATAATAATAATATATTTTATTAATAAAAATAAAAATAAATTTTAATTTTTTTATCTTTTTTTTAAATCCGATTAAATAATTAATTAATTAATTAATATTATTTTTTTGAATAACTCTACTAATCTTCTATAACCTTTTTTGGGGTTATTATATTCTCCTCTCCTTATAAAAATTTCGTTCTCGAAATTTGTCATTCCCCTATTTCCCTTCCTTAGCAAAAACACTTCTAATTTTTATTAATTACCCTCACTTATGGTGGAGGAATACCGTGGTTACAACGAGGACTCTGGGAGATTACAATCATTCAAAATTCTCCCAAAACCATTCACGTTTCAAAAACTGAAAACTATATCTATCCTATGTTACACTATACAAATAGAAACTACAAAATATTATTATTTTTACTCTGACTGGCTAAACTCCACTAAATAAGTGCAGATATCTCTAGCGCATTTGATCCTCTAGTTCCTAGGAAGCCTCCTCAATGGCATGGTTGCGCCATAGAACTTTTACCAGTGGAATCTTCTTCGTGCGTAGCTCCTGTTCCTTCCAGTCAAGAATCTGCACTGGCACTTCCTCATAAGTTAAAGTATCACCCAACTCCAGTGCTTCATATCTGATCACATGGGAGGGGTCTGGGACATATTTCCTCAGTATAGAAACGTGGAATACGTCATGGATTCTAAGTAGGACCGATGGTAATGCCAAACGATAGGCAATTGGACCCACTCTCTCAAGAATCTCGAATGGTCCAATATACCTAGGGCTCAGCTTACCCTTCCTCCCGAACCTCATAACACCTTTTAGCGGTGCCACCTTCAGGAATACGTGATCTCTTGTGTCAAACTCCAATTCTAGCCGACGAGTATCAGCATAACTCTTTTATCGGCTCTGCGCTGCCCTGATCTTGTCTCTAATGAGTCTGACTTTATCTTGAGTCTATTGTAACAGCTCTAGCCCCAATACCTGTCTCTCTCCAACCTCATCCCAGTACAACTAGGATCGGCACCTCCTGCCATACAGTGCTTCATACGGTGCCATCCCAATGCTGGCCTGGTAGCTGTTGTTATACACAAACTCAACCAGTGGCAAATATTACATCCAACGACCTCCAAAGTCCAACACACATGCTCACAGCATATCCTCCAAAATCTGTATTGTCCTCTCTATCTGTCTATCTGTCTGAGGATGAAACGTTGTGTTGAACAACAACTGAGAACCCATGGCCCATTGCAGACTCCTCCAAAAACGAGATGTGAACCGTGGGTCTCTATCTGAAACTATGGACACTAAGACGCCGTGGAGTCTAACTATCTCCTAGATGTATAACTCAGCTAATCTGTCCAAGGAGTAGCTAACTCTGATTGGCAAAAAGTGGGAAGTCTTCGTCAATCAATCCACCACTACCCAAATAGCGTCCTGTCTATGCAATGCTGGCGGTAATCCTAAGACGAAATCCATCGCTATATGCTCTCATTTCCACTCAGGAATATGGAGTGGCTGCAACGATCCCACCGATCTCTAGTGCTCAGTCTTCACTTGCTAGCATGTCAAACACTGATCCACAAACTGAGCTATCTCCCTCTTCATGTTGCTCCACCAGAAGGACTCTCGGAGATCCATGTACATTTTAGTGCTACCTGGATGTACAGTATATAGGGACCGATGTGCTTCCTCCAGAATGACCCTTTTGATCTCAGGATCGACAGGAACGCATAACCTAGTGCGGAACCTCAAGGCTCCATCATCTAAAATGCTAAACTCTGGTTCCTGACCATCCTAGAACTTTCCCATAAGCTCTACTAGTTCTACGTCATTCCTCTGAACTGCTTTAATCCTCTCATGTAGAGTCGACTGCAAAACCAAGTCAGCAACGAACGCCTGGTGATCGCCCTCTACCAGCTCCACACCGAGCCTCTCCAGATCCATTTGAATCGGATGTTGAATCTCCACTGCAGATACAGATGAATCCACTGATTTTCGACTCAAAGCATCAGCGACCACATTAGCCTTTCGTGGGTGGTAGTTGATAGTGCAGTCGTAATCCTTTATTAGCTCCAGCCATCTCCTCTGCCTTATATTCAATTCCTTCTACATTAAGAAATACTTTAAACTCTTATGGTCAGTAAATATCTCACACCTACCCCCATATAGATAGTGCCTCCAAATCTTTAGCGCGTAAACAACCGCTGCCAACTCCAGATCATGAGTAGGGTAGTTCTTCTCATATTCTTTCAATTGTCGTGAGGCATAGGCTATCACTCTCCTTCGCTGCATCAACACGTATCCGAGCCCTTTATGGGATGCATCACTATAAATTACAAACCCCTCTTCTCCTGAAGGAATCGTCAACACAGGCGCAGTGATGAGTCGCTGCTTCAATTCTTGGAAGCTCTGTTCACCTTCATCAGACTACTCAAACTTTACTCCTTTCCTGGTCAATCGGGTAAGTGGGCCTGACAATCTAGAGAAGCCCTCAACAAACCTGAGGTAGTACCCAGCTAATCCCAGGAAACTCCTGATCTCGTGCACATTCTTTGGTCGTACCCAATCTACTACCGCCTTAATCTTACTCGGATCAACAGAAATACCACCCTTGGATATGACGTGTCCAAGGAAGGTAACCTGTTCTAGCCAGAACTCACACTTTTTGAGCTTCGCATAAAACTTCTTTTCTCGCAATACCTAAAGCACTATACTCAGATGCTCCTCATGCTCCTCTGGGCTCTTCGAATACACCAGTATATCATCAATAAATACCACAAACTGATCCAAGTACTGGTGAAAGACCCTATTCATCATATCCATAAACACTGCAGGAGCATTCGTCAACCCAAAAGGCATAACTAGAAATTCATAGTGACCATACCGTGTTCTGAATGCCGTCTTTGAAACATATTCCACCCTAACTTTCACCTAATGGTACTCGAAGCGTAAGTCTATCTTTGAAAATATATGTGTCCACTGTAACTGGTAAAACAAATCATCGATACGCGGGAGCGGGTATTTATTCTTGATAGTCACTTTGTTTATTTTCCGGTAGTCAATGCACAATCTCATCGAGCCATCCTTCTTCCTCACAAATAAAATCGGTGCTCCCCAGGGCAACACACTAGGCCGAATGAACCCCTTATCTAAAAGTTCCTGCAACTGCTCTTTCAATTCTTTCAACTCTACCGGTGCCATTCTATACGCCGCCTTCGAAATCGGCGTTGTCCCCGAAACCAAATCAATAACGAACTCTACCTCACGATCATGAGGTAGTCCCGGGAAATCCTCGGGGAATACATCAGGAAAATCCCTCACCACCAGGATATCCTCCACCCTCAGGTCCCCTTCTGATACTGCCTTCACATAGGTTAAATATCCCTGACAACCTTCTGATAACAATACACATGCCTGAATAGCAGATAGTAACTGAGGTGGGGTGCGCACACGTGATCGCACGAATTTGTACTCCTATCCATCTAGAGGTCTGAATACTACCACTCTCTGATGACAATCAATGTTGGCATAGTGGGCAGCTAGCCAATCCATACCCAAGATTACCTCAAACCCATGCATGTCTAAAACCACCAGATTAGCCAACAAAGACCTCCCCTGAATATCCACTGGACAGTCCCTGAGTACCTTTCTACATACCCCTACAGCCCCAGTCGGCGTAGCAATAGACAAACTAATTTCTAACTGTTGAGGCTCAAACCCACACAATTTTACATAATCCCGAGCGATAAATCAATGCGTCGCCCTAGAATCAAACAAAACGGTAGCTTTAAATGATAGTATTGAAACCATACCTGTCACCACATCTCCCGCCGCCTCAGCATCTCCAAGCGTTAGTGCATAAACTCGCGCTGGCGCAATATTCCTCTGCTGTCCACCTCGAGGTGCCTGATAGCCTCCTCTGTATGGTCAAGGAGCAGCCACTACTGCTAGTGGTGTCTAGCAGTTTCTCGCGATATGCCCAAGCTGGTGGCACTAATAGCAGACCACCTCTCTCGCTCGGTACTCTCCTGGGTGCCTCCTCAAACATCTGGGACATGGAGGGAGCATCTGTCTGCCCTATACTGCTCGCTCTCCTCCTCCCTGTCGTCGTCCTCCTCCGGTATCAAATCTTCTTCAGGGCCCTCGATTGGGCCCTGCCTGAAAATCAGAAGGCGTGGGCCTCTTCCTCTGGCTTTGGGCTGTTGCTCCTCTCTGTATGCCGCTCTCAATCACCACAGCTCTGTCTACTATCTCCGAGAAGGTTTGAGCTTGGAAACCTACCACCTACTTATACAGGTTCTGCCTTAAGCCCTTCTCAAACTTCCTCGCCTTCCTCTCCTCGTATGGCACCATATACGGGGCGAAATGGGACAACTGAACAAACCTCGCTGCGTATTGCTGCACCGTCATAGACCCTTGTGTCAGATACAGAAATTCCGATGCCTTCGCACTCCTGACTGTAGCGGGAAAGTACTGCTTAAAGAAAATTTCCCTAAAGCGACTCCACGTCATCGCTATAGGGTCAGGCCTCTACTCCTCCAGTACTCTCACTGACCTCCACCAGTGCTTTGCCTCCCTGGTCAATTTAAAGGTAGCAAATAATACTTTCTGCTCGTCTGTACATGATAGGATTGCCAGTATGTCCTCTATGTCATGAACCCAATTCTCTGCTACCAATGGGTCCACTCCTCCAGCAAAAGATGGGGGTCGCATACGTGTGAACTGCTCGATCGTGAAGCTCCGCTCCCCCGAGCTCCTAGCCATCTCAGCCATCACCTGCTGAGTGACGCTACGTAACACTACGTCAGGGTTTGTACCACCCATACTAGAAGGAAGGTCCTGCTTCATCACCTCCCGCATTCGTGTTACTGTTCCCCAGATCTATCCTACAAAGGAAACAACTAATCTTAGCATATAATCACTATCACACAACCCATGCGCTTCAATAATTCATAAATTATTCTTCTATCTACATCCTTAATCCTCATTTAAGATTCAGTCCTACCACTCAGAAACAAGACCCAACGGTAGTATCCATAGTTTTCCTGAAATTGTCACCCGAGGAAAAACACAGAAACAACCCTGGTACCCCTGTTTCTAGGCCGCAAGATCGAATCCTAAATTCTCACTTCATCCTCAAACCATCACTAACTCACATCTCGGTTTACTCATCACCTATTTTCCCCAAAATCCACTCCTATACTTTGGTATTGTATTCTGCTGTCTACTAAAGTCTACAGAACCTAGTAACCTAAGCTCTGATACCAAACTGTGACGCCCCGATTTTCATACAATTTTTTTTTCAATAAATAAATAATCACGTCATAAATCCACAACATTCACAAATCGGCCACGTTAACAATCCTACTACCATTCATACAACCCAACCCGCATTGGGTACAGGGTAAAAAGTATTTTATTATATTCAACCTAACAACGGAAGACAATATACACATATCAGTCAGAATACAATACCCAGAGTATCAACATACATACAAATATTCACACTACCTTCTCATACTAAAAATAACTATTCAACTCTAGGGGAATTACATCTCGCCTAGTCTAAAAACTCACCCTGTGTATCAGGGTCTTAGTTCCCTACTATCACAGAGCTCTATCACCCGACCGGTTTCTATTCCCTGAAAAATTTAGATAAATTGGGTGAGACACATCTCAGGAAGAAGGAATAAATTATTTACAGTGTGTGGCCAAATGAGTACAATTATAATACACTTTACTTTTCAAATTACCATTTCATCTAAGAAAATACACTGATATTCACATACACATAATCATATAGATATACAACACAAGCTTTTATAAGCTTTAAAATCATTTATCAAATTCAATGATTCTCAACATATATTTACCCACGAAGTTCCTGAGAATAGGGAAGATTACCCGCCCATACAGGTAGCTTCCCTCTGCCCTAACACGTTATGCAGCCGGGTATGACCACATCTGATACCCATCAGGGCACTCACCTTACTCAGTAAGCCCTCAGGCGGAGAGTTTCACTTCGCCTTAATTATTTATATTATTAACTCACAATGTTCCATTTCTCAATTTTATTATTCTTTATTTTCTCAATTTCCATTTTTTCTTTCATTTCTCATTTTAACCAATTTTATCATTCTTTCACTTTTCATTTCCACTTTACTTTCTGGCTCATGAGTATCCTCGGTATCAAATACCAACATCGCGTCTGTAACTCATGGTCACCCTGAGGATCTTTTTATACACGTCATGCTTCCCCCCATGGTCAAGGTTGTGCGGTCCGAAGGCTAAATCTAACCGCGGTTGGCCGACCCGGTTAAATCAAATATCATATCACATATCGCATCTGTAGTACGACTGGCCAGCCTAATACCCTGATCCAGACTCAGGGGGCCCAACAACCCTACACAATGGCACAGTCGACTGTCATGCCACACGCTCCAAGAGTCTGTGTGGTTGCACTAACACCACTCGCAACGGTACCGTGCTCAATATCATAACCATCCAACAGGGTTTACCACCACATACCCGCAATCATTATGCGGTATTGGCATTTCATCAATTATATTCTAGTATATCACAATTCAGTTCAAAATAAATATTCTCATCATTTTCTGTGCACATTTCATCATCTCATAATATCATATATCATATTTCACGTATTTTTCACATTTTCCCAAAATACTCATATTTGTAATTTGTACAAACTCATTTCTTATGCAAATAATCCACTCACAAATAAATACCACATTTCATTATTTTCCAATATCAATAATTCACAAAATTTCATTTTCTAGGCAAAACATTTCTACTCATATAATAATACCATATTACATTATTTTTCACTAATCACATAAGTAATTCTCATCTTAATATTTTATTAGAAATTACTCATCGTTATATTTTACACTCCAAAATACCACAATTTAAAATCACTCAAATGCCACATAGTTTATCTGATATTTATATCATAATAATTTTTAGACAAAATATCATATGCTCATTTTCATATATTAATTCAAATAATAATTCTAAAAGCACTGCTATAATTTATTCCCTTTACCTGACTTATTAAGAGTTTCGCTAGAATCCCAAAATCTCACGCCCTTGGCGCCCAAAATTAACTCCTGTAATTTACATTTTTTTCAGATTAATTAACCAATTTCCTCCAAAACAATACTTAACTAACCTTCCCTAAGCTCCATATACCCCAAATTAATGTTTAAACTATTATTTACGCCCACTTAATTTTCTAAATTTTGCCTGTAGGTCCCAAAATTACACCTGCGGCACTCACCCGGGCCCTAAATTCCAAAAATCCTATTTCAACCCAAAATGCTCAATATTTTAGCATTTTTAAATTAATGCTAATTAATTAAAAATAAGTTCCTTAATAACCCCCACACCCTAAATTTGGGATTTTGGCTCGACACCCCCACGAGAATTTCGTCCCGCTAGACTTGTAGAGAATCATCCGTAGATTCTCATGGTGGTGTCCGTTCATCAATTGGGCTTATATTTTGTAAGAAATTAAAGAAAAATGGAAAAATGGCTTACCTCAGGGAATATGCCTACGCCGCTCCTACCACCGATCCACTCTGATAGAAATGACGGCAGCGACGAATGGAGTTCAGTCGTATCTTCAGATTTTCGATCGGGCAAAAATCTGCCACGAAATCGAGGAGAGAGGGAGAGAGAATGAGAGGAGAGAGAGAGAGAGAGAGAGTTCAGTGCTGCGTTGAATAAAGAAAATAAAAGAAAAGAAAAGAAAGAAGAAGAATAAGATAATGGGGGGCAGGGGCGTCTCCTGCGCAGGATGTGTAACGCCTCGACCCCCTGAGTGGGCCCGGAGTGCTACTAATCAATTCATTTACTTAATAATACACATTCTAATATCATTTATGCAGCGGAAAACATAACTAAAATCTTTCAACAAATACAACACCAGAGTTTTCTACATCCATCTACGTTCTAACATACATCCACCTGTATTCACATAAATACATATCTCCAAAACAAAATCCCCAAATTTCAGTATGTTTCACAACCATTTATCACTCAGAAGACTTAAACGTAATACATAAAATATTTATATTCCCAAAACATCAAAATTATACCCTTTTCCTCAAAGGTGCTATAACAGCTCGAGCTCTCTAAGCTCGATCTCGTGGAAGTCCCGAAAAAGATTAGTTCATATTTGGGTGAGACACATCTCAGTAAGGGAAGAAACAATACATATTAAAACAGCGTATGACCAACATGAGATAAATAGATATCATTTTTATTTCATTTGCAAATCATCATATAACATTGAAATCATTTTCTGAACCTAAACAATCACATGCAAATATTTAACCCACGAGATTACCTAAGGATAAGGGTGATTACCCGCCCATACAAGTAGCACCCCTCTGCTATGATACTTAGGTAACCCTAAGGTCACAATTAAAACATATTAGAGCACTCACCTTACTCAATAAGCTCTCAAGTGGTAGATTAATCTCGTACCCACACAGTTCAACAATAGTTTACCGGCAAAGGCCCTAAGGATAGGGAATCCAACCCGCCTATATAAGTAGGTTCCCTCTGCCCTAGTGTGTTATGTAGCTACTGCCACATCTGAAGCTACTAGTGCACTCGCCTTACTCAGCAAGCCCTCAGGCGAAGAGTGCGCCCCGCCCAAATGTAACATGTTCTACCTACATAAATACTTCTAATATCATAATACATCATTCTTTTTATCATTATTCAATCATACACATCTGTTCACATTTCACATTTCATTTCCATTCCATTCATTTCCCTTTTCATTTCATTTTCATTTCATACTTATTTTTATTTTAATTCATAAATACTCGGCATCTTTCCAACCGTGGTTGGTTAGCTTCGGCATCTTTTCAGCCGTGATTGGTTAGTTTCGGCATCCTTTCAGCCGTGGTTGTTTCCATGATTGTATTAACACACACATGCAGCATATTTCATATATTATTTTCATGCTCATTTCATTTTCTGTATATCTTGCATCTCGTATATATAACATAATTCCATACAAAATTCTATTTTACTCATGGCACACAATTTAGCAATAAAACTCATACACTGCTTGTAAAATAAGCCAACAAATATTTAATATTTATATACTAAAAATACCTTTTATTTCTTACATAAATACTCTGAAAATATGTTTCCACTTTCATCAGTTCATTTTCACATATACATATATAATAAACAGCCCTAAACTCGAAAAAAAATATAATTAAAATGGCTGACATTTTACCCATGCTGAAAAATTACACGTACATATAACACAATTTATTTTTCATTTAATTCATAAAACTTCTAATTTAATATATATTTTTCCCCTTACCTTGTTTCTTAAACTACACCGACAGGAACTCCGAAAAAATACCTGCGGCGCACACCCGGATCCTGAATCAAAAACCCTAATTTTACTTAAATTATTCCTAAATAACATACTATTTAAAAATTTTCTAGGGTTATAATTTTTTAATTTATAATTATACCCGCAAATTTAACTAATTTGCTAAATTTCTCAAATCCCACTCTCGCTTTAGAGTAGAGCATAGAAAATCCCAATTGAAAAATTACCTACGTCAAAATGACGACGACGACGATTAGGACCACGTGGTGGTACCCGTTCGCTGATTTAACAGTAGATTTAAAGTAAAATTGAGAAAATAGGAAAAAATTACCTTTCCCCAGGAGTAGTGCCTAAGTCGTTCCCACGACCGATCTGCTCCAGTAGAAATGTCAACAGCGGAACCAGGAATCCAACGGCACCTTCTGTTTCCCGATCCGCTGCAAATTCACCGAAAAATTGAGAGAAGAAGAGAGACGGAAGATGGAGGTGAGCGTGCTGCGCAGGAGGTAGGAACAATTGCAGAGAAGGGGGGGAGGGGCGTGGATGCACTTAATTCTATCTTAAATTATTATATATATATATATATATATATATATATATATATATATACCCATTATATAATTTACTTAATTAATTCATTTAAATAACGTTTAATTAATTTATTAATTCAATTAAATAATATTCAATTAATTAACTAATTAATAATTAGTCTAATTTTATTTTATTTCATATATATTTTTATTATTTTTTTTCATACTATTTCTTTTATATGTTCATTTATTATTATTATTTTCTAATTATTTTAATCATTTTAATTTTTCGGGTCTTTACAGGATGCCTACATCCAAAATTATCCTGAAGCTTCTTTTGAAGCTTCAGGTAGGATAGTTTATATATAATAATAATAATAATAATAATAGTAATAATAATATTTAATTAATAATAATAATATGTTTTATTAATAAAAATAAAAATAAATTTTAATTATTATTTTTTTCTTTTTTTTTAATTCGATTAAATAAATAAATAAATAAATAAATTATTATTATTATTATTATTTTTTTTGGAATAACTCTACTAATCTTCTATATCCTTTTTTAGGGTTATTACAGCAGTATTGTAGTCCCTTCTATCTTCGAGTCCGATTTGTTCGCCTAACTGGATCATCTGAAAAAATGTTAAATCACTGGAATGAGACAACACTCAGTAAGACGAAATATGTTATTACTAGTGTGTGGTAGGTGAGTTTGCAAATTTGTATAATTTGATTTAGAAATACCATAAATAAACTGAGTCTGAGAAAACACATATAAATATTACAATATAGTTCATACTTATGTTGCTTAACATAAACTGATCTTCTGAATATTCTATTTATAATACTTCTAGTATTTATAGGTATGTTTATAGTTTTTGTAAATGTGAATGTATGTATAATAATAACTGAGAAAGTTTTCCTAAATGGATAATTGAAAGTCATGATTTAACCCCTCATGACAAGGTTGTGCAGCATGAAGGCGGGACCTATCATGGCTGGCTGACCAGGATAAGTCAACTGAATTCCGAAAGTCAAATCGGCCCCCTCAACTCTAACTGACGGGGAACCTGTCCACAGCATAGGCACAATCGACTGCTGATATCTACATACTATCTAAATTATGTGGCTGCACTCTGAACTGAATATAGCTACGGTACCGTGCTCTGCTCACTAATCTGAATCATTAGGGTCTGATACTATATAAGTAACTGATATTACTATAATAATAATGTTTTACCATGATTTTGAAATAACCATAACACTGTAAAACTGATATGAAAATCCGAATAACTGACTGAATATTTAATATATGTATACCTGAATAACTGTCTGAATATCTGAGTATCTGGGTGTTATGGTTCTGAAATCACGGTATTCTGAAAATGCTGAAAATATATGTTTCCATACATATACTATAAGTCATGGTATCATGGAAAATATATAAGTCATGGTATTCTGAATATTTTGTAAAATTTGTATTTGCATGTATACTGAAAATTTATCATTATATAGAGCATATATATTCCATGATATTTTCTGTCTATTATACTATAAAACATGGTATTTATAAACTGTATAAATACTGTACTAGTCTGTTCCAAGCTCATGCCACACAATTAAATAATAAGATTTTCATGCTCTGAAAACTATATTTTCTATTATACTAATATTTCATAATCTGAATAATAATAATCTGGTAAAGCATATAATTTCTACTGGTAATCATACTAAAATTTTTAGCATAACATATTTCCCTTACCTGACTATTTGAGCCCTAACTGCTATTTCCAACCTCACGCATACGACATTCATAAATTCAACATCCTGAGATAACACATGTATAATTTCCCAATCAAACAACTGAATTAACTTGGATAATTATCACATACATATTCCCCAAATCCATACGCACAATTTCTAGACTATAACCATGTTATCATTTTACCTAGGTCCCAAAAATATCACCCACTAACATCCTCAACCCTTGTCTGCAGGGTCCCAAAACACCATATTCTTGAAAATATAATACCTTGATTTTACTTCACAAAACTCCAGTATATTCTCATATAATACAAAATCTAGACTCAAATGAACTTGGTATTACTGAAAATACTCAAATACTCTGGTTTTGGGATGGTTCCCAAGTTGGCCTAACCAACAAATTACCCCAGAAAGATTTATGGAGAATTGTAGTGACCCGAAGAATAATAGCATTTTAAATATTAGAGGGAGAGAAAATAGAAACAGAAACAAAAGGAGGCCGTAGACTTCGTCGACGACATTGCATTTTGAAGATAATGTTAAATAATCATAAATTCAGGAAATTGCCCAGCTTCGTCGACGAACATAGGGTCTCGTCGACGAAGGTCTTCAGAATTTCGTCGACGAAAACAGGGCTTCGTCGACGAAGGTCTTCAAAATTTCGTCGACGAACACAGGGCTTCGTCGACGAGAAAATACCAAAAGATGGCTTGGGCTGCTCTGAATTTTGTCGACGAACACAGGGTCTCGTCGACGAATTTTGTGAAGGGCTCGTCGACGAGGTGACGTGTCTCGTCGACAAAATTGACCCTATAAATAGTGGAAACCTGGGCTTTTATCACACTTCTCTCGCCGCTCTCTCTCTCTCCTACAACTCTCTCTCCTTTCTCTTTTCGATTCTGACCCCACTAGTCGTCGGATCGACGATCCGAAGCTACCACGACACTCCTAGAGAAGTTCTCTGCGAAGCTACCGGAGCGATTCGTTAGGAAAACAGAGTTGGAATTCATCCCAAATTTAGGGTAAGGTCTTTTATCCAGTTTTTGACTTCCTGACAGTTATAGGAAATGATATAAACGGAAAAATACTGATGTTATATTCTGGCATATGTTGGTTTCAGGGTGTTTTGTAGAAGGCCCTACGGGTGTTAGGCTTGTATTCCCTGAGGGCTTTTCAAAGTTAAGGTAAGGGAAATATGCTATGTTAGGAAATTTCTAAATATTATACAATTTATTTATTTATGAAAATTATGTATTTTAGTATGGTGTGGCTTGTGATTATGTATATGGTACGGGGATATGTTTTACGAATTTAGTTTCCTGATTTTATGAATTTTAGTATTATGGTTATACGAACTTCAGTATCATGATCTTACGGATTTCAGTACCATGATTTTACGATATTTCAGTACCATGATTTTATGAATCTTAGTACCATGATTATACGAATTCCAGTATTACGAATATGCAGTTCCATGTTATGATTATTCAGATTTCAGTACGTTAGGCAGCATGATGGTTATTTCAGTACTTCAGAATCATGGTAAATCAGTTAGTTATGTAAAGAAATATATTATATAATATCAGATCCTATTGGATTTGCAGCTACAGAGCACGGTATCATTGCTACAGATACTATGTTACTTTACGAGTGCAACCACCTATTCAGATATACGTGGTACAGTCGACCACTTAGGCCCTTGAAGAGGTTAGACTCCCTATCCAGATATGGGTTGAGGTGGGCAGGTCGACTGACGGAGTTCAGTGATTTATTCCTAATTAGCCAGGTAGGGTAAATCCAGCCTACGGGCTGCACAATCTTGTCATGATGGGGCATGTCATGACACAGATAGCCACAGGGAACAGTTTCAGTTATTATTACATACGTATGGATTTAAGGGTTCGGGGACCCTACTTATGTACACTCGAAGTATTTTGAGTTATAACTTATAATACTGTTATGTTAAACAACATGGAAAGGGGATGCATTTTCTTACTTACATTGTATTTAACATATCCAGTTATACATGTTTATATGAAATCAGATTTAGCATAATATTGTTAGTTCATTTGCCACACACTAGTAATAACATATTTCTTCTTACTGAGCGTTGGATTATACCAGTGTTGAAATATTTTTCAGGTGATCCAGGTAGGCGAGTAGATCAGGCTCGCAAATAGAGGGGCGTCTGTAGTGCCCTGTCAGAGAGTGAGTATCATTTTTAGGAGCGATTTTGTATATCCCAGTATAGTTAAGGGAATTTTTGAAAAATAGTTATATGTGTATATTTTGGGAGACACAGTAGTACTCTGGTATTGGCTTTGTATTGTATATAATGGTTATGTTTGTATGATTTTCGCTTTCTGCTGCTTAGGTTAATACTATGGTATCAGAGTATGTTATTTGCTATATTATGGAAAAAAAAAAAATCAGTTAATAAAGCAGGTAGTTACAAGAATTCTCCCAAGAGAAGGCTTCGGATCGTTGAATCGGCGAAAAACGAGGCCGAAATCATAAAGAGAAGGAGGGAGCACCGACTTTTAGAGAGAGGGAATGATTTTGGATGAAATTCTGAGCTAAAAACCTGAGTTTGAGCTACTCATATCCTTGGCTTCGTCGACGAGGCCAAGAAGGGAGTTGGTCGACGAACTAATAACCTTTGTCGACGAATTTCAAGTCCTGAAATAACCTTCTTGGTAATTCCTTATCGACAAGACACATGTCCCCGTCGACGGTCCCAATAAGTCGCTATGCGTTCGTCGACAAAATCCTGTTGTGTCCCCTTAAAAATTTCATTTTTCTTTCATTTCCTTTATTATTTAATTACTATAATTCACTGGGTCTCTACAATATATATTATTTATATTTTATATATATATTAAAAATTTGTATTTTATATTTATTAAAATATTAAATCGATTAACTGATTTAACCGAAATTTGGTTTGGTTGGTTTTGAGTTTGGTTAAATATGAAATTTAAGTCGGTTAGGTTAATGAGATTTTTAACCAAAATTTTTCGACTAATTCGGTTAATTAACCGAATTAATTGATGCTCACCTCTACTACTAAGTGATATCATAGTTGATAATTTGTAACTCTAAGTGAGTGCAAAGCTAACAATTGGAAGATCAAGTGTGTAATCAAGGCCAACAATGATCATCAATGTTGGAATTAGACTTGTCTCCCACAATGGAGATGAATTCCACTAAAGGAAAAGAGTTCAAGTTTGTGACATGTGTTCCTAATGCAAGACATGTGAAAGAACAATGGTGATGAATAGACTTTTATAGTTTTATGCTATTTTCACCCATTGTTGAGTAATGACTCCTAGTTGGTGCATTATGCTAAGTGATAAATGAACGATTTATATTGGAAGGAAAGTGGTTGGAACTCATAAATGAGAGAATAAAATTGTTGAAAATTTTATCAAAATAAAGCTAAAAATGGATGCTTATATACATGATGTAAGGATGAGGATTCCATGTATAGTAACCCAGAAAAAAAAATAAAAAATAAAAAAAATATATATATATATATATATACATATATATATATAATATTAGTAACTAATTAATTAAATACTATTGAATTGGTTGAATTAAATATATATATATATATATATATGATTGCATTAAATGCAATTTGATGGATTGGATTTCAAATTAAAATCCGATTGCTTTTCAATTTCGATTTAATTCATCCCCTCCCAATGCATGCCCTCTCTATCTCTCGTGCCTCTCTCCGCTTTTTCTTCTCACGCTCTCCCACTCTCTCTCTAGATTTCTCTTTCATCCATAAGCCAAATCTAGTTGAGTAGATTTTTGAACTGGACTTTTCAGACACCACTTTAAGGTTAGGATAAGATTTAAGGAATTAATAAAATTTGATATTTTTGAGAGTTTAATCATTTAAGAAAGGTGAATGTGTTTTACCAAAACAAAAAAAAAAAAACAATTTAAAGATAATGCCACCTTTTAGGTTACCATTTTCAATCATGCGTTTGTTGGTATTAAATTGATTTTTTCAGATTAGTTCACATCAGGTTGGTCTGAACATGCGTAACATTACCATCACTACAAAATTTCTCAGAAAAAAAAATGTTGTGGTAATTTTATCAGACAGTCAAAACGACATCGTTTTAAAATTAGCGTCTCTGCGACTCGGCCGCTGCTAGAAGTCAGTTAAAGAAGTCGCCGGTAAAAATAAAAATGACGACGTTTATATACGGAGATTCTGACATTATCCCAACAGCAGTCGGCGATGAGATAAGCCCACAGACTCCCACTCTCATTCAAACCTTCAAATCTCCATCTTCTTCCTCCCCTCACTCCCAGACACCATGGAAGCCTCCCTCTTCGTTACCCCCTCCTCCAAACCCCCTTCATCCCAAACCCAAACCCTAACCCTAACCTGCTTCCCCAACCCCATCCACAATCACACCCCCATAGCCAGACCCTTTAAATCCTCAATCCGAGCCGCCATTAGCCGCACCAAGAAGGAGCAAACTGTAGAAGCCGTTAAGACCCAGCTCGAAAACTGCTACCTCGTCGCTGGCTTCAAGTACACCGGCTTCACCGTCAAGCAATTCCAGGAACTGCGATCTTCGCTGCCGGAATCGGTGAAGCTCCTCGTCGCGAAGAACACGCTCGTCGGAAAGGCCGTGGAGGGGACCCCCTGGGAGGCGCTGGAGCCCTGCCTGAAGGGCATGAACGCGTGGCTGTTCGTGCATACCGAGGAGATTCCTACGGCGATCAAGCCGTACAGGACTTTCCAGAAGGAGAAGAAGTTGGAGGATAACGATTTCACAGGAGGTGTCTTCGAGGGCAAGTTTTACGCGCCTGAGGAGTTCAAGGCGCTCGAGACGATGCCGACCCGCGCGGAGCTTTACGCAAAGCTCTTGGGGTCGTTGAAGAGCCCTGCTTCTGCTCTGGTGGGGACAATTCAGGCGCCGGCGAGGGATTTGGTTTTGGTCTTGAAGGCTTATGTGAAGAAGTTGGAAGAAGGTGACGGATAGATGGAGCTTCTCTTTTTTTTCCCGGAAGTTGTAAGTGTATTGAATTTTTTGTAACCGAGTTTGTGCTTTTAGTAATTTTTGAGCTTGACGGTTCGCGTGGAGCTTGTAGCATTCTGTAAAATTTTGTTCACTTCTAATATTGAAATCCAAATGCAAGTTCGTTCACAGTATATCATGTTTCTAATCTGTAATGCGATCATCTTTGTTCTTAGTTTCTGAATGTATGTTGATTTATGTAATCAAACGATTAGTAACTTTCACAGCGTTGCGTTTATCCTTCAAACTAAAAGGGAACAAGTGGGTAGTCGCTGGGTTTTCTGGAATCTAGGCTAAATATTTTGAAAAATGGAGAGAGAGAGAGAGAGAGATAAGGTTGAAATATTGTGACATTAGATATACCTTGGTGGAGTGGGGACAAGTTAGTTTGTGTCTCAAAGAGCACATCCTAAATATGGTTTGTCATCATGTGATCATGTTCTTCAATCAACTATTTCCACACCGTTCCTGTGTGGTTACTGGTTATCTTTGATATGAACTTTTCAATTGCAAGGAGATGCCTGGAGTGTGTGTGGCGATTGCTTTTCCCATAAGGACACTGCAGGACCAATTCCATTTTTCTTCTCTCTGTACTTGTCAATTTTCTGTTCCAATGTTCCAACTTATTCATGTGTTCAATATTGGATTGATGCAAGTTGAATGGGGAAGGAACGTTTTATCAGTTGTGGTTGCTGCTTTTTTGGGTTTCTGAAAATGGACTTTGGTCTATGTCAAGGGCAATGTATTGTCTTGTTGAAGTAATGCAATGGAGGCTCTGATATTGTAAATAATAACTTGTGGATTATCATGATTCATGAAGGTGCATTTTGGCGAAAATATATGTGACAACTATTTTTATATCCTTTGCTCAATGACTGGGTTGAGGCTACCACACACAAGAGCGGTTAACCGTGGTTCATAGATTGTAAGATGGGAATGAAATAGTTATAGTATTTGGATATAATAGTTAAAGAAAACAACAGTGCCAGCCATTTTAAACACATAACAGTGTATAAGTTCATGTATTTCAATCAACATGGAATGGTACAATGTCACGGTTCCACATTAGATGTGTGTTAGAGAGATCTTGGTCTTATAAGGATGGATCGAGTTCTAACTATGTGAAACGCCTTCATAAGACAAAAATCGTGAGACTAATGGATCTAAGCAGACAATACCCCACTGAAGTTGAGCTCAAACCATTACATTTGGTGTTTAGAGCCACCCTAGGGGTATTGTCATGTGGGTGGATCCTGCATAGAGGTATAGGTTCCATATAAAGGTTTGCGCCACTTTGATGAGGGCGTCAAAGATCAAACAGGAGAATCTTTCATGATCCCATATCGGACATGTATTAGGAAGATCTTGGGCTTCTAAGAAAGATTTAGGCTCCAACTATGTGACGCGCCTTTAATTTTCAAATTTCTTTCTAGGGAATAAAGATGATAGATGCTGGTGATGTTGGCTCATCCTCTTTGTGACAACAACACGACATATGCATTTGGATTGGATTGGACTTGGTTTTGGGTGTTTGAAGGAGGATATTTTTTTTTTTTTGGGAGTGGGAGGGGTTTAGACACCTACTGCTGTGATCTTGTCATTGGAGGGCATAGCTCATTGTCGCTGGCCATAACTAGGAGCTGGAGTTGCTGTGTTGACATCGCCGGAGTTGCTGTGATGTCGAGTTGCAGGCTATAGTCAGGAGGCAGATTAGGTCAGCGGGAGAGGGTGGTTGGCTATGATGAAAGGGCAAGGGGAATGCGTAATGGTAAGGGCAAGGTATTTTATAAAATTTGAAATTTGAGAATCAATTCCATGGAATAAAGAGCCGTTCCTGTCCATTTGAACTGGAATCACAATTCCTTCAGTTGCAGGGACCGTGATTCTGTATGGAATTGCATTCCTACTATTTTAAACCAAATGTAGGAATGGAAATCAGAGGCTGCATTTTGATTCCATTCCTGTCTTAATTCTGTCATCCCAACGCCATCTTCTATGATCATTTACCTTTAAGTAACGTCATTTTTAATTTTAAAATATTATATTCTTACGCCATGGCTGTTACATCACGTTTCATAATTGGTTTGTAAAACTTTTTGCAAACCAAACAGAAGGTTTGGTGGCTTTTAAAGTCAAAATCTTGTGACAGATGTTGGGTAAAAAGTGCTGCTATTCTCAATTTATAAATTATGAGTCAGAATGTTTATGAAAACCAAATTTGTTCTTTCTCCTGGTGGATTTGGATTAGACTCTTTGGTTTTATTGGGGAAAGTTGGGTTTGTTCAGTTGGTGAAGGATACGTTGGCTATTTTTGTTCAGAGTTTGGAAGGAGAAAGGACAGATCAGCCCTTTGGATATGTGGGTGGTATGATGTTTGAAGGGTGTTTCGATGGAAAGAAACACTTGTGTCTTTAATGGGACGAAGTCTCCTTGGTCTAATATTTTGCTTCATTATGGGCTGTACATTGCTGCGGCTGTTTCAAGGGAATGCCTTTTGAGGATGTTCAGTGTGATTGGTTTACCGTTTTGTTTTTATTTATTTATTTATTTTTGCCTTGAAGTGTGACTGATAAAGCTGATAGATGTTGGTGATGGTGGCTCATCCCTCCTTATGACAGCAACACGGCATATGCATTTGGATTGGATTGGATTGGATTTGGTTTTGGGTGTTTAGTGGATGTTTTTTTTTTATTTTTTTCGAGGGGGATGGGGTGTGCGGGTTAGACACCTGCTGGTGTGATCTTATCGTCGGAGGGCATAGCTTGTCGTTGCAGGTCAACTAGGAGCTTGAGCTGCTGCCATGTCGACGTTGCTGTGATGTTGAGTTGCAGGCCATAGTTCAGGAGGGAGATTAGATCAGCAGGACAGGGTTGTTGACTATGATGAATGGGTAAGGGGAATGCGTAATGGTAAGGGCAAGGGTATTTTAGAAAACTTGAAATGAGAATCAATTCCGTGGAATAAAAGCCATTCCTCTCCATTTGAACAGGAATCACGATTCCGTTCGCAAGAACCGTGATGCCATATGAAATTTCATTCCTACTATTTGAAACCAAATGTAGGAATGGCAATCAGAGGCTGCATTTTGGTTCCACTCCTGTCCTAAAGATGCCAACTGAATGCCACCTTATATGGTCATTTACCTTAAAGTAACTTCATCTTTTAATTTTAAAATACTATATGCTTACACTGTGGCTGGCTGTTAGATTACATCATGTTTCATAATTGGTTTGTAAATATTTTTGCAAACCAAACATGAGGTTAGGTGGCTGTTAATGGAACAAAGTCAAATCCTTGTGACAGATGTTGGGTAAAAAGTGCTGCTATTCTCAATTTATAAATCATGAGTCATGATGTTTGGGAAAACCAAATTTGTTCTTTCTCCTGGTGGGTTTGGATTAGACTCTTTGGTTTTATCGGGAAAGTTGGGTTTGTTCAGTTAGTGGCGGATATGTTGGCTATTTTTGTTCAGATTTTGGAAGGAGCAAGGACAGATCAGCCCTTTGGATATGTGGGTTGTATGATGTTTGGATGGAAAGAAACACTTGTGTCGTTAAAGGGAAGAAGTCTTCTTGATTTAATATTTTGCTTCATCATGGGCTGTACATTGCTGTGGCTGCTTCAAGAGAATGTCTGTTGAGGATGTTCAGTGTGATTGGTTTACTGTTCTGTATTAATTTTTTTTTTTTGGTTTTTCTAATTTTGCTCTTTTGTTCTAGGAGGATTTTCTTATTCTCCGGTCTTGTGTATCAAAAAAGGGAAATGAAAATCAAATGTTGTAGTAGTGTTTATTAGGTGATGTAATCATTTGGAATTTGTCTTTGCTTGTAGCCGTTTAACAACCCAATTGAGTATTCGCTGACCTGATACAGTACCTTAACTACTTGACTTTTGGATGCCTAGGCAGAAAAAAGTTTCAAACCCCTTTGTTCTATACTAAGAAGTATGTGCTGTAACCATGTTGGGGTCAGAACAAATGCATTTTATGAATTGTTGAATATGTTTTGAATTTTTTCTTTCGCTCACCGATATGAGGCCCTTTCAAAAGGGACGGAGCCAAAGAGAGAGAAACCTTTGGCTAACCCAATGATCCGTTTTATATATGCAGGATACGTTTGTTATGGTTACAGGGTTTGAACTATTTTTCCTCTTCATTTGCGCGAGGTTGGATGTGCCTATCAGTTTTCCTTCACATCCATTTGATTCCTAGTGAAAATTCTCTCATTGTTTGCCAAATTGTAGGCTATTAAGAAGGCTGAACCAAATAAATTTTGGTGAAGAAAATAAAAAATATACCAAATTTAAAAACAAAAACCTGATTTTATGCATGATTAATATTTAGTTTTTTCTAATTTTTAGTTATATTTAAATAGAAAAAATGAGTTTCTTCTTTGTTTTCCTTTCCTTTTCTCTTGTAAAATCTTTCATTCAAACAGACCCTTAAGAAATCTATATATTTTTTATGTTTGATTATCAAGAAAAGTAAAAAATAAAAATAAAAATATCTCAATGAATAAAATTTTAAATTTTAAATTATATTATAATAAATTTTCATTTGTAGTAGTGTTTGGCATACAGAGAAAATACAATGAAAAATGAGTTTGTTTTTCTTTTATTTATTTATTTCTATTTTTTGAAATAAAATTTTTGATCTAAACAAGTACTAAGGGCTAGTTTGGATCAAGAATTTTATTTGGGGAAAGGAAAAGGAAAAGAAAACAAGAAGGAAATTTATTTTTATTATATTTTCTTTTTTATATCAAATACCATTACAAATAAAAAAAAATTATATTAATATGATTAAAAATTAAGAAAAATTAAATATTAAGAATGACTGATTGATTTGGTATTTTTTAATTCTTTCTTATTTTTTGTTGATAACCAAATATGATAAAAAAAAATATTCTATTTTTATTTTTCTTTCCTTTTCGGTTGTATTTATTGAGTTCCAAAATAAGAAAAATAGAATAAAATGGCTCAACAAAAAATAGAGCAGGAAGTGAGCCATTGGCCTCAAGGTCTTGTTCCGTACTTGTTAACATTAAGTTCCAACCTTTCTGTGTTTTTTTTTTTTCAAAAAAATAGCTCATATTCTTTTCAGTTAAGTGGTTTTGTTCTGCACAGGGCCTTACTGTGCCTGGCGAATATCCTGCACAATTTCTGGCTAATTTTTTTAGTTTCCCAGTATTCAGCGAATTATTGGTGAATGAATCTCAATTGTGACCTCCAATTTTCTAGCGTTTCACTTTTTTATGGCTAAACACTGAAGATTCAATCAGCTTTGCAATCTATTTCAAGAGGAAAGAAGAAGAAAAAAACTAATTTATACTTGCATTCTTTGATTTAGAGAGGAAAGAGCAAAATTAATTCTCCTTTACAGCAATATTTTCAGTTTATCTTTTGCCCTTTCTCGAGGGCTATTCTTTTTTCACCTTTTCTTCTTGTGGGATGGAGAAAAAGAAAAAACCTTTCTTTTTCTCTTACTCTCCATTTCTCTCTAAACCATTCTGCCGACAAAAGGTGCCCACAATTTCTTAATGCTGTATGCCATTCATCTTGCAATACCAAACTAATACCTGCTGCGAGGGGAAAACATCACCAACCAGTTCTGTCGGTTTGCAGCAAAGAACAAATATTAAAAATGTAAATGCATGAGCTAGAAAGTCAAGTAGCAGGGAATGAGGATGTCATTTTTTCTTTTTCAAATGAATTATCTGTCTACTGGCTTTTCAACAAATAAAAAATGAATAGGAGGAACCGTGTGTGAAAATTTTTAACTTGGACTGATGGCATTTATATTCCTATAAGTTTGGACCAATGATAATGATGACAGGAAACATATATTTCGTCATCTATCAAGCGCTGGTTTTTTTACCCCTTCTTCTTCTCCTCCTTCCGAGAGTGAGAGAGAGTAAAATAAAAAATGGCACATGAAATTTGCACTTTCTCATTCATGGGATAAACTCACATTTCCACTTCAGCACTATAGGACAGACCCACACCAGCACAGAATCATTCAAGATACCAAAAAACAATTGGAGTTACTGTGCTAGCCAACATCATTCTTGAGATTGGTTTGCGTGTGATCAAGAGTCCTAGAATATAATGGTATACCATCCTACAGGTGCTTTGAGAGGATGGACTCCACAACACCTTGAGCTATTGGATGATACCCGTCTCGAGCCTCTGCAAACACCCTTTTGGCAAATATCTTCTCTTCTTCCCTCCCAGTGCCTTGTACGAGTCCAGTATAGAGCGGACGAAGGTACTTCATCCTCCCAACTTCCTTTAAAGTTTTCTCCACCTCGCTGTAGTAATCCCTGCACCTAGATGAAATGGCCAGTTGGAGAAATGCCACCTTAACCTCATAATCCTTAAATTCTGCAAGCCTGTAGCGAGCGTCCAATGCTAGTATCTATGAAAAATAACAAAATTACTGTTAGGTCACCAGCTCTATTAAACAACCTTTCACCAACTGTATTGGGACCAGTATCTTGCACAAAAAATCAATTAGTTCATCAAAGAACATCAAAACAAAATGATCTCTAGAGGCTATATAAGACTACTTCGAATGAACTTTCTTTTGAAAAATATTCCAGGGGTTGGTCGGACTCAGGTCCTTGCACGGAGTGGGAAATTATCTAGGCAAATCAATACAGAATCTAGACAATGTGCAAGTCATTGCCATTGATTCGAAACCATCTCAACTGTCAATCAAATCCAATATTAATTGGTCAAAAGCATCGTTGAAGCAGTTCAAAATAAAAGAACACTGATCAATAAATTAGGGGAAAAAATGTTAATCAGCAGGTAGGATATGGACAAACTCACATCAAACAAACAGAAGATTAAATGTTTCTGGTACTAGTTCGAGATCCCCCAAGCATCCAAAAGATGGCATGGAAGCAGATTCTTAGAAAATTAAAAAATATTTATATAAAAGAAAATATCTGGGAATACATCCCCAGCTCCAAGGAGTACATTGAAAATAACAAGTAGAAAACAATATCTAATTTAGTCATCAATGAAAAGAAGCACAAAATTTTGCCATGGTAGCAAAAAATTACAAGTGTCTAACATCTTGTAAGATATTTAAAGAAACAAAAAAAGCAGCTCGAAGAAAAGCTTGAAGAAACACTACCTGCGAGGCTTCAACAGCTTTCGGCAGGTTCTCCAAGTAGAGCTCCCATTCCTGTCCTTGCCAATCAGCAACTTCATCCTCCCGTGGCATCCTCCCTACCTTGAACTCATTTGCCAGTGACACAATCTTAGTATAGATGTTTGAAACTGGTTCACATGCATCTGGAGGTACCCCAGTACCCTCAGTCCATAACTCTAAATCAATCTCTTTCTCAATGCCAGGAATATTGGCTTTCAGGAAATCGAGAAATGTGTCGGTATCAATGGACTGAAACTTGAAGGTGGCAATATATTTCTTGAGGAATTCATCAAATGCAGGCCTTCCAACCTGAGCAATCAAAAATGCAAACACAACCAAATCAGTTTCTCATCCACTAATCGATTTACCAATGATCCGACGTAGTACCTGACGTTCAATGCGCCAAAGGAACTGAAAACCTTTCTCATATGGAACTTTGGAATATACATCGTCAGGGTCCACTCCTTCCTGCTTGGTTTTGAGCTTCGTGAACTCCATGTTGTCCTTAAATCTTTCCATTTCCTCATTCAAACCCCTCCAACCAATTCCAATATTCAGTACAGCTCTTTCCTCCCCTTGCACAGCCTCCACAATTCTCATTTCTGCATACGTAGTGAAACCCTGAAATGAACCATATATTGTTCAACTCGCAAACAGAAGATAATTAAAAAATTAGACAGAAAAGCCTAGAAATCTTTCCGGATATATTTTTTGCCATTTCCTCCCTCAATTGTTTCAAAAGTGACCAATAGACATGTCTCAAGCATGTAATGACAGAGAGAGCCGTGTTAAGCTAAATATATATATATATATATACACATATATATATATATATATATATTTTTTTTTTTCAGATAAAAAAATTAAGTAAGAGAGTCGAATGTACAAGGAGTGAAGGAGGATAAGAAATCCACGGGAAAAAAAAGGGAATTTTGCATTAAAAGAAAATAGCAGAAAGAAAGCAAATACTAGAAATGTTTTGAAGATGTATACTGATGAAGCAACAAAACAAGCATGAAATCTTCAATAGCATTCTCTAATCCATGCTAAAGATTTTCTTTTTTCACAAAATGATTATCAAAATTTCATCCACCGGTCATGAACATATTATAAAGAACAAATACAATACAGATTGTTGAAAGATGAAAATGCTGAAAATTATAATAATAAATAATTATATACCTCATTCAACCAAAAATGTTCGTTTGTCGTGTTCGTAATCAAATTCCCAGTCCAGCTATGAGCAAGCTCATGAGCCACAACCTGAGCACCACTAGAATCGCCTTTTATCACCGTCGGCGTCAAGAACACCATCCTCGGATTCTCCATCCCGCCGTAAGGAAAGCTTGGCGGTAGCACAAGCAAATCAAACCTCTCCCACTCGTACGGCCCAAACAGCCTCTCCCCTTGCCTGATCATATCCTCCGTCCCCGCGAACTCCCTCGCCGCTGCGTCCAACACCGCCGGCGCCGATTCCGCATATGCCCTTGTCCTCGGCCCCACCTCCCTAAACCCTATCTCCCCGACTGCGAACGCGAACAAGTACGGTGGGATCGGCTGCTCCATCACGAACTCCTCCACCGCCCTTCCCTCGGCGCACCACACCGAGTCGTCGCATGCCATGTTGGCGTCTCCCGGCGCCGGCGGCCGCCGCTCGACGCGGCGGGCGGACATCACGGCGGACAGCTGGTGGGGGACGTTGAGCTTCGCCGCGTAGCATATACGTGCCGCCGGCGTGTCCTGGCAGGGGAAGATAGAGCGCGCGTGAATAGGCTGGCACTGGGTGTACACAAAGGGGTGCGTTTTGTTGAAGGTTTGGGGCGGCGAGAGCCATTGGAGGGCCGAGGAAGAGGGGGTAGTGGTGAAGACGAGGAGGAGAGAGGAGTGGTTGGAGAGAGAAACGGTGAGTTGGTGGCCTTTGATTGGGTGTGGTGATGAGGAGAGAGAATATGGGATGGGAGTATGAGATTGGGGGTCGACGACGGCGGAGATGGAGAGGGAGCGGGCGTCGAGGAAGAGAGGGCCGGAATGAGGGCGGGGTAGAGAGAGGAGGGCGGAGGCGTGAATGGTGGAGGAAGGGAAATCGAAGTAGAGAGAGAGAGAGACGTGGGTGGCGAGGGGATGGGAGGAGTCGGTAAAGGAGTGGGGATCTAGAGGTGCCATTGAAGCTTGCGACGGTAGTGGCGGAAGTTCTAGGCTAGGGTTTTGAAGTTCCAGTGAGGCACTGTAGCTGAAGAATCAGGGGGAGGGGAGGAGAGTGGAGGAGGTGGAGGTGGAATCCGTTGGCAATCGAATTTTAGAATGGCGAAAGCATCTGGCACTCCCGCTTCATGCAAAATGTAGATCTCGGAGCTCAATTTCTCAGGAAAATTTTAATGAGGATTTTAGAAAATAAGGAATAAAAGACCAAAAGAAAAGCCACGTGGATTTGTGTGTCAAAGTAAGATTATAAGTTTTGTTCAATTTTTTTTTTGAATGTTTTATGGTCCACGTAACTGATTTTGTTCAATTTTTAGGTGAGTTGTGTCACCATTAACAATTTATGCAAGACTATAAGTTTTATTTAATTTTTATAATATGATAATCAAGACATATGGTGATTAGAGTTTTTGGATTATAAAAAAAACATAAAAAAAATGGTAGGAATGTTATCACTTATATGCATCACAAATGAAAAATAAAATTAAAATTGTTGAAAATATTAATAGAGTGCCTACCTTTTAATTTTCTTCTTTTGAACCTATTCAAATCAGATTTCTTAGGATTCTTTTAAATCTCTTGAGGGGTAAGTCTATTTGCTCTTTAAATTGAAACAAATTTCTTGTGTTTGAAGAATGTAAAGCACCTCAAAAATTAAAACTTTTCCTTTACTAAAGTGTTTGCTAATATTATTCCCACTTGGATGAGATTAAAAGAAATGCACAAGTTAAGAATTGATGCTGATATATATATATAATTTTTTTTCCTATATCTAAAGGGGGGAAAGCAAAAAATGTTAATCATTTGTTTTTCAAATGCTCCTTTTCTAGTGAGTGTGGTTTGTTTCACCAATATGGTCTAGACTTGCTTCATTTCAAACCTGCTGGAAGTGTTTTCATTCTTTTGAATCCTTTTTCATGTGTAAAGATAATATTTCGTCTTTTGCTATAGTTTGCAACTTTCACCTGGTGCATTTGGAGAGTTAGAAATTCTGTAGCTTTTAAGCTTGTGTGGCATCCAAATCTAGTCATTGAGGATATTTGTTATTTTTTGAAGCAATCTAACGTGATCAACTCCTCTTCCCCCCAATTTCAATTAGGCCAGAAAGCAACCTCTTTTGTTCGCCTTCAACGAGTTGTGTTCAACCAACAAGTTTGATTGGTTTATTTCTTATGATGCTACCTGGTCCTTACCATCGTCCACTGCAGCTAGGAGCAACCCTAACCATATTGGTTCCATCAAGGCCTTTTAAGTTTCACACAAATTCACCTTTTTTGACAGATGATTTTGTAATCAGGGATGCTCTTTTGATTGTCTAGGAGAGTAATATTTCCTCTGTTCTCCTTTGTTTTGATGAAAAACAAATCATCTATGCTACACATCACCATTAGGAATTAATTAAATGAAACAGTGTGAATCCCACTTACCTGTCTGTCAATCTGTCATGTGGCCCGTGCCTTTGGCATCTTTATAAATTTGAACTATGAAAACTTCTCCACTTAATAAATTTGCAGGGCACAAATACAGGCACTTGCTCACGCATTCTTTGCAGGGGTGGAGTGGCCATCTAAAGCCTTTGCTCACACAAACAAGCACAAACACAAGAAAGACAACTTCTTCGCTCAGTTTGCGGCTAGAGGGTGGAAGAGCATTTCAGCCTATTGCTTAGGGTTCGTTCATCAAAAAAAGGAAAACAAAGACAAAATGGAAAAGGAAAAGGAAAGGAAATTAAACTAGATTCCAATTGATTAATTTAATTTCACAAATTTGCCAACAGTTTTCTACTTCAAATTTCCCTGTCCCATGTCCGCCTTCAATTTTCTGCTTATAGTTTCCTTCATGTAACCAAAGTATTAAAAATTGAAGAAACTAACAGCCCTCCTTTCTCAAAATATAATCAACTGCTTCTTCAACAGTATCAACAACCTGCATTACCAAGCAATGGGATGAGTTTAATTGGTGTTTAATAAAAATTCCATCTTAAGGTTATTCTTCAACTTCAAGCTAGATTCGAACGGGGCAAATGCATGAACAATACATCAAGTTTTCAATTACAAATTAAATACGTTGACTTTTTGAGTCCGATTCCTATTTTGATGTTGACAAAGTCCTAGTTTCTCATGTGTGTGCCTAGTACTTGGATAGGCTTATATTCCAGTTCACACGTAAGGAAAAGGAGAATGGAAGCCATAAGGTACTTAAAGACTACTTCATTTTGGCATATTCCATTGAAAACTGAAGAGCAAAGAAGAAAGAAGACATGTTATTTATTTGCAATTGCATTTAATTTAGAATTGGTCTGTAATAATGCATATCATGCATGATGGGAATGAATGCTCAAAGACCATAGACTGATCGTAGGATTCAAAACCCTTCAAATTAAAATGTCATAACTTATTCACACAGGGTTGAAAAGGTTTAAGGACAAAACAGGGCAAAATCTTTAATTCTAAAAAGCCCCGGTCGACCAACCCTTGAGTGTTCAAAACACTTCAGTCAACCGGCCATTATTTGAGCAATATTATATTGTCTCAGTCGACCAGCCCACTTTATACATGATTACCCTCAGCCAATCGACCATGTTTTTAGTCTGATCTTTAAAAGCTCTGTCGACCGGCCCTTTGAACTAAAAACTCTTCAGCCGACCGGCAATTTGAAATTGTCCACTCTTTGAAGCCTCAGCCGACTGGCCCTTGTGCCTTAAAAGAGGCTCAGCCGACCGGCCTTCAAGGGTCGGCAGACCGAACCTAAGCCCAGTCGATTGAACCTACGAAGGTTTGGAAGTCGCCTTGACCAACTGACCGACACTGTACTCAGCCGACCGAACCCTTTAGAAATTTCAAATTTTAAAGGAAGGTTAGCCAACCGGCACCTTCTCCAATCGATCGAACCTCTCGGGTTTGGTAAATTTTCAGCGTTAAAATGGGGTTAATTTTTAATTAAACAAATTAGAAAATTTCCACTGTGTCCTTAACGGTTAGATTTTTTGGGAATTCTATAAATATCCCATTTCAAAGCATAATTAGCACTTTTTCATTAGCTTAAATTTTTCTCTAAAGTTTTTGTGCTATATTTTCATATACTCTCAAAAACTCAAGGAAACTCAAGCATGCGTTCAATCTCTTTCCCATATTCATTGTTTTATCATTATAGAAAGAGATTTGAAGTGAGAATGAATAGTCTTTATTGTGAGCATCATATGCATTTATTGTATAACTTATACTCCCCCATTCATGCATATTTGAAAATCATTTATTAGAGAGTGAGCTTGAGTTTTTTCCATACTATTTCATTGATAAATATTGTTGTGAAAACTCTTAACAGCTTGGGAATCTTTGCACACTCATTGCAAGATTCAAAAGCTAGTTTTTGTGCTTATTTGAAAATATTTTTGAAAAGCTAATTATCATCATCTCCTACTCTTTATAATTGAAAAACATTTTTGGAGATATTACTTGAGTATTCAAAGATCTTTGATATACACTTAGAAATCATTGTTCATTATTGTTCATTATCTCTCACAAGATTCCATATATACATTTTTGAGAGATTTCATATAAACTCTATTGAGTTTAAACTCCCATCATACTAAAGTGCATTGTGTTTATTGTTGTACACATGCTTGTTGAATAAGCACTTTACTTGTACAAAAATCTTTATCATATTTGTATTCTCGAGTTGTGGTCGAAAGAGGGAGACTTGTCCTGTAAAGAGTCTCGGTTTGGCTTGATCCCGATTAAGTGAGCTAGGATTTGCACCATCTTGGAAAGTGTGCACAGTTTGGCTCAGTTTAGTAATTGAGTTCGGGTGCCTTTGTCCCATAAGGAGAATTGGTTGTGGCTCAGTCCAGGTAATTGAGCTGAGGTGTCTCCGCCCCGTAAGAAAAATTAGTTGTACCTCAGCCCCGTAATTGAGCTAGGAGTCTCCATCCCGTAAGGAAAGCGCAAGTGGCATCGCCCCGCCCGATTAAGTGAGCCTTTAGTAGAATCCTCCTACTGATTAGCTTGAGGCAGGGACATAGGCGGTATTGGCCGAACCTCGATAAAAACATTGTATCACTCTTTCCTTATCCTCTTTACATTCCAGTATTTGCATGCTTACATTCATGTTAGTATCATTGCTTGACTTCTTGGATATTACATTGTGATTGATTGAGATATACTGGAACTGTGATACTTGTATAAATTGTTTAGTTTCTCTTATATATGTTGAATTAATTTGTTTAATTAGAAAGACTAGTTGGGTAACTCTGATTGTGTTTCTGAAAATAGGACTATTGACCTCGAAATTTTTAAATATCCAATTCACTCCTCTCCTCCTCTTGAGATTACACCTAAAATTATAAAATATACTTAAAAGAGTTGATGCAGCTAGAAAATGACAAACTCATCTTTGCTGCAGAAACAGGGAAGCCATGCCCACCAGCATCATATCAAAATCATATATTATATTATGGGTTTCTTAAATGTAGACATTGACTTAAAAGAGTTACAAAGCAAATCATAACTATAAACGCAAAAGCCAGGTTTAAACTATTGTCACCAACTTGATAGCAATATCTTTGGCAAGTAAATTACGGGAAAGACACAGAACCATAGCTTGAATAAAGTTCATGGTTTCAAATGACAAGCTGAAAATGTAGTGTTTAATCTGTCCACCCGTTAACTTTTTTGAGTCTTATTTTTTTAATATATACACACACACATATACATACATACATACATAAATACATAATACAGTATAATGCATACTGAACGTTTTTTTTTCATTTTGAATCTCACCTAAATCTCATCTGCATAATCAGATAAAAGCTATGTGCTAAATATTAGTTGCAAACATAAATATGATATGCGTCTTCTAGATTTTATAAATCAACTTACCAGGTCTGCTGGAAACTTTGCATGATTCTCTTTTCCCCTGAAAACACCTGTCCTTGTCAAAATAGAAAACCATGGTGGTCCGGTCTGTTTACACTCAGTAAGCCAAAAGATCAATTGATTTATTTAAATATAACAAATGCAAATCTTAATATTAACAAAAGGGCATAATCACAGGGAATAGACAAACCTGTAGTGTTCCTTTGACATCAATTAAGGGATTGTCCCCAATCATGTAGAGGGTTTTAAAAGTATGTGATCTGTCATCTCCATTATCCACAACATGACCTTCCAGACAAGAAGGGAGTAGAAGTTGTCTCAATATGGATTCAGCATTCTTGAATACAGATGAATTTGGTTTCCCAAAAGAAATATATTCAAGAGCATTACCATGTATTCTGCATGTATCCAAAAGAAAACGGTTGCCAAACAAATCATGATTCAAAAATATCAAAACAATTTATGAACAGTTCAGATGGTGCATTGTAATGCCTCAAGTCATATTTCACATGTTTTATGCAGGAGGGATATAATCCCATACTGTTTTTCATGCTGCAGCTTTTGAAGAAGTTTCTATTAAAACAAATTAAAAATGTTCACTAAAATCCCAGAATGGACAAGAACAGGTGCATTAGGAACCAAATATTTTAATTTTTTTTTCCCTTAGTTAAAGGCCAACAGCTGTAAGAAACATTAGTTTATTCCTTAGCATCATACGAGGGCAAACCTTAATATGTTCAACCAAATTGTAAGAGAAAGCGCAGGGTTAAATACAATAAAACAAACCCAAAATTCTTACAACAAAATGGAAGTTAAAATGGTTTAGACAGCAGCATAATTTTCAAAACAAGCATCATATGCAGAAGCAGTTCAGACAGAAATGGACTAGCATTTAAATGATAAGGACAGGTTGAGATGCTGCTGATCAACAATAACCACCAACACATTATTTTTCTTTGGTAAACAAATGGAATAGGAAGGAAAAGTAAATATAACAGTTCTTGATGCAACACCTTATTCCACATGGAAACTGAACCCTTCAATTTTGGAGTACAAGAAATCTTTGTAGAAGTTGTTGAACCCTTGAATTTGTTTTGATGATAGCAAAACTTATATAGTGTGATCTAACTTGAATATTAAGCATGCAAAACATAAATCCAAAGAGACACGATAATATCGTCCATTTTAGGGAATACAATAATTTCTTAAATACCACACAATAAACACAAACAACAAGACTAGAACCTAGGACCTCTTGGTAACCAGCTCCAATACCATGTTGGATTACCACTTTACCTAAAAGCTTAAGTTGCTAGATTGTGGGCCGACAATGTATATCAAGCTTTAACGATTAGAGTCTGAATCGGAATGCATGGGAACTAGAAAGGCAACTTTTCCCATGTTTGGTTCAACGTAAAATCAAAATCAGAATTATATCATTAATGTTTTTTATATGCACACATAAGAATCAAAAATCTAATTTGTCAATTATGCCCCTGTAATCATAGTTCAAAATTGTTTTAAATGAACATAAAATAAAAATAATAATATTTATATCATACTATTATTATATTTGATTATAAATAATCGGTTCCTATTAGAAATAACATCATCATCATTATCATTATTATGTTTTGCACATTATATTTTTTTTAATATTTCCTATTATCATTATGTTTTTACTATATTATGAGTATTATACTTTGTTATATATGTTACAATTATTACACTATAGTAAGATCAAATTTATACTTAATGATTTAACATAAAATAATAATTATATAAAAAGTCAATAATCATATAAGAATTATAGCATTATATTTTATATAATAACATTCTTCATATTTTTAATAACATTTTATTATTATTATGCAATGTAAAATATTAATATTCATGCCATTATCATTAATAAAATTTATTATACAATTATATCTAACATTAATATTTTTTTAATATAATGGAGTATATATTATTAAAAAAATAATACAATATAACATGTTATTATAATAATACATATTAATGTGTATAAGTCATTTATTTGAATGTTTATGTATGTGTGTGCAAATGCAAGTACATGTATATTAAGTGTATACATATGTGAATCTATGCATGTCTATGGATATTGTTAATGGCTATTTAGTCTTTTAGCATTATTATTATTGAGTTAGAGTTTTGTTAGTAATAAGTGTGAGTTAGTAAGGGTATTATGGTCATTCCAATTGTACTTACATATATTATAAATAGAGGCAGAGACCTATCATTGAATTTAGGTCTCCCATTTTACCCAATTATTCAACATAGTATCAGAGTGTGATCCAAACTAAACTATACTCTTCTCAGCCGTTGCTAGAAAACACCATTCCCATGACTGTCCTTCCTAGAATCACCTCCATCCCATACTATTTCACAAAACCAACCATACACCCATAAAAGAAACACCCCCACTCCTGGGCGACTCACCCCACAAAATCCCATCACCAGATGGCCCCCGACGTGCCAGCCAAATGCTGGCAGGGCCAACCCCACACGCTGGCGCATGAATGAATTTCTGGCCATCTTTTTCTTTTCTTTTCTTTTTTTCCTCTGCCATGCTCTGATTCCTTCTCTAGACTATATCAAGCTGTTAGGTCAGTTTTTTGCTCAAAAATTCAACCTTTTCCACCTATGCACTTGCAGCATTCCGTTAATGCCTGTTCAAGACTTGTGAAGAATTCTTTGTGAGTTTTTTGGAACTGTGGCAGCATTCATATGTTCAGTTGTGAAGCTGTGGCAGTGCTACCTCCGTCGGTGAGTTGTTCACCTCATCCGTGGCAGTGCAGCACCCAAGGAATGGTTCTTTGATGCTTCGAGAAGCTGTTTATCAATTGTTATTGAGTTTATTGGGTCTGAAACAGTGGGATTTTCTGTGTTTTTTGATTCACTATTCTAATTCCTTCCATATACCAAAATATCAAGCTGTTGGGCATGTGTTTTTGCCCCAAGATCCAATCTTTGTTGTGACAATGCACTCATGGTAATTTGTAAGTTGTTGTTCAGTGTTAGTAACGGTCATTGGTGAACTTCTTGGGGAAGTGGCAGTGCTCATAAGCTGTTTGTGTGTGAGTGTGTGTGTGAGGCTGTGGCAGTGTTGCTTTCTTGGGGCTGCATCTGAGGTTGTTGGTGATTTATTCATGGTAGTTTTGGTGGTTCACCTCTCCAATTGTTCCAGTGCTGAATGTTGCTTTCTCAGGGCTGTGTGTGAGTTTCTTATGATCATTATTATGAGTTTGTGAATGCTGGGATGGCATTTGCAAATCCCAAAAGTATGATTCCTTCATTAGTCACTTGTTTGAGTGAACCACACATTGTGACTATATCAGAGGAGGAGTATTCAAGGCTTCTACAGTATCAATTGTCTCAACAAACATTTTATCACATTGCTTCTTTTGCTTAGAAAGGTAGTCCTACAGTCTGCATATCATCTAGTATTGTTGAAATCCCGAGTTATCCTTGGGTATATTGAGTAAATTTGGAAAGTAGTAAATGTAGAAGATTGTTTACTTATTTAGAATCTTTGATTGTATTATATATTGTAAGATTGGGATGTACAAAATATTAACACAACACAACACAACCAAGCCTTAGTCCCACTAGGTGGGGTCGGCTATATAAATCCTTTTCCGCCAATTTATGCGATTATGGACCATTTCTTTTGATAGATTTAAGGATATTAAATCCTTATTCACTACCTCCTTCCAAGTTATTTTAAGTCCACCCCTACCCCTTCTACTGCCCCCCATCCTCACAGGTGCACTATTGTGGCCTACGTTGCAAGTGTCCATACCATTTGAGTCATCCCTCCCTTACCTTATATTCTATAGGAGCTACACCTAACTTATCATGAATATGTTCATTCCTTAATTTATCTTTCAATGTTATACCACTCATCCATCTAAGCATTCTCATCTCAGCAACTTTTACTTTTTGGATATTATGTTTCTTCATCGCCCAACATTCCAATCCATATAGCATAGTTGGTCTTATAGCTGTCCTATTAAACTTCAATTTCAATTTTAAGGGTATTCTATGATCACAGAACACACTTGAAACACTTCTCCATTTTACCCAACTTGCTTTAACTCTATGCATTACATCAACTTCAATTTCTCCTACAATTTGCATAATAGATCCAAGGTATCGAAATCTACAAGTGCTATTTATTTCTTCATCATCAAGTTTAACTTCGTCTCCAATATTCCTCCTATCATTACTGAAATTACATTTCATATATTTTATCTTATTTCTACTTATCCTAAAGCCTCTAGATTCCAAAGCTTCTCTCCATAATTCTAACTTAGCCTCTACTTCGTCCCTAGTTTCATCAATTAATACAATATCATCTGCAAACAACATACACCATGGAACCTCCTTTTGAATACTCTTAGTCAATTGGTCCATTACTAAAGCAAAAAAGATAAGGACTCAAAGCAGACCCTTGATGTACACCTACGGTGATTGGAAATTCTCTAGTTTTTTCGTCTATAGTCCTTACAATAGTCATTACTCCATCGTACATATCCTTAATGACATCGGTATACCTACTACATACACCCTTTTTTTCTAAAACCCATCATAGAACTTCCCTTGGTATCCTATCATATGCTTTCTCAAGGTCAATAAATATCATATGTAAGTCCTCTTCTTTTCCCAAAATTTTTCCATTAATTTTCTTAAAAGATAAATAGCTTCTGTGGTAGATCTCCCAGGCATAAAACCAAATTGATTTTCTGAGACCTTCATTTCTAACCTTAATCTTTGTTCAACTACCCTTTCCTATAATTTCATCGTATGACTCATAAGTTTAATTCCACGATAGTTATTACAATTTTGTATATCTCCTTTATTTTTGTATATAGGTATTACAATGTTTTTCCTCCATTCATCTGGCATTTTCTTAGTTTTTACAATTGTATTAAATAAATTAGTCAACCATATAATTCCGTTATCACCTAAGCATTTCCAAACTTCAATTGGGATGTTATCTGGTCCCATAGTTTTCCCATTTTTCATCTTTTTTAGTGCAAACTTAACTTCGTTAACTCTAATTTTGCAAATAAATCTCATATTTTTAGTCTTTTCCTCTTTAAAAATTCTAAGTTTAAGCCTTCTATTTGGTTTTCATTAAATAACTTACTAAAGTAACTACGCCATTTTCTTTAATGTCTTCGTCCTTAACGAAGACAATATCATCCTCACTTTTTATACGGGATGTACAAAATATTCTATTGAAGAAATACAGAAATTGAATTTTGTCTTCATGGTATCAGAGCTAGGGTTTCTAAACCTTAGCTAACTATGGCCAATGGCACCGTCAATAGCAGAGGATCGATTTCCTCTAAAAATCTCAACGGCGACTCGGAAGCCACATCCATTGGGGGTTCGAATGGGCTAGAAAACTCAGCCTTTCCGGCGAAAGGAAGAAACCAGCCTCTATCGATGTCGTAGCCCTACAAAAATGGAGGTCCGAAAACTTCATGGTTATTGCTTGGCTCGTAAACTCGATGAAGCCGTCAATCGGGAAGATCTACTTGTTCTTGCCAACAGCGAAGGACATCTGGGACGCTATTCATGAGATGTATTCCGACGTCGAGAGTTACTCTCAGATCATTGAGATAAAGACCAGACTGTGGCAGATGAGGCAAGGCGAGAGACGTTACCGAGTACTTCATGGAGATGACCCATCTCTAGCAAGAGCTCGATCTGAGCATCGAGGAGGAGTGGGAATGCTCCGGCAACAGCACACACTACAAGAGACGACTCAAGAATGAATGGGTCTTCGAGTTCTTGGCCGGCCTCAACCATGATCTAGACAACGCGAGGGGAAGAATCCTTGGCCAACGACCCCTGCCATCGACCCGAGAGGTGTTCGCAGAAGTGAGGCGTGAGGAGAGCAGAAGACACGTGATGCTGAGACCACCAATGGGCCATATTGGGCCTAAAGTACCAGCCCCGAATTCGAAATCAAATGGGCCTGAAGTCTCGGCCCTAATTTCAAACGGCCCTGCGGGATTTGGGCAAAAATCACAAAAGGGAAAATTATGGTGCGAGCACTGTCGTAAGCCAGGTCATTCAAAAGATACCTGTTGGGAGATTCATGGAAAGCCTGCAGATTGGAAGCCGAGGCAATATCAAAAAAATCGTGACTATCAGGCTACTATTGATAATTCAACTGAGAAGTCCCAAGGCGAGAAAAACAACAGTCCAAAGTAGTTGGGCCAGCTATATAAAATGTTTTCCCGATCAATTCAAACATCGGGTCAGTCTTCCACTGGTTCTTTAGCCCACCGAGGTAATTTTTTATCAGCCTTAAATTCTATATCCCATTACGAACCACCATGGATAATTGACTCGGGTGCCTCTGATCATATGACTGATTCTTATCAATTGTTCTCATCCTATTCACCATATGCTGGAAATTTGAAAGTTAAAATTGCAGATGGATCTCTCTCACCGGTTGCAAGCAAAGGAAGTATTCGCATATCTGATTCTATAACTTTAAAATCTGTCCTACATGTTCCTAAGTTATCTTGCAATTTGTTATCCATTAGCCAGTTGACAAAAGATTCCAATTGCTCTGCTAAATTTGTTTCATCTCACTGTGTTTTCCAGGACCTATCTTCGGGGAAGACGATTGGCAGTGTTAAGGCGTGTGAGGGACTACTACTTTGAAGAGGCAAATACGAGTGAACAATGTAATACTGCAATTTGTGATTCTGCATCTATTTCTAGAGATAGTGAACTTTTGTTATAGCATTCTAGGAAGGGTCATCCAAATTTTCAATATTTAAGACTTTTATTTCTTTCTATTTGTTCAAATAAAACTTCTTTTGATTTTCAATGTGTAGTTTGTGAGCTTGCAAAACACCAGCATAATTCTTTCCCAAAATCCACATACAAACCATCCCGCCCATTTACTATGATTCACAATGATTTATGGGGGCCCTCAAGAAAATGGAATTGTTCATCAGAGTTCTTGTGTGGATACCCCTCAACAAAATGGGGTTTCTGAACGAAAAAACAGACATATACTTGAAGTAGCTCAGGCATTGATGTTCACTACAAATATAAAAACTATTTTTGGGGAGATGCTACCTTAACAGCCACACATCTCATTAATCAAATGCCGAGTCGAGTTCTTTCTTTTGCCACTGCTCTCCAGAAATTCCTGGAACATTTTTCAACCTCTCGACTCCACTCCAATCTTTCTCTGAAAATCTTTGGATGTACTACATTTGTTCATGTTCATGCTCACAATCAGGATAAATTGGAACCTCATGCCATTAAATGCGTCTTTATTGGTTATTCTCCTACCCAGAAAGGCTACAAATGTTATGACCCTGTCTCAAAAAAAATGTTTGTTAGCCTTGATGTCACGTTCTTTGAAACCACTCCTTATTTCCCAAAGCCCTCTCTTCAGGGGGAGAAGTGGAGTGAAGATCGGTTCTTTGATTTCTCTACTACTGAATCTATGCCATCTAATGAGTCTCCTATTGCATCATTCCCCCATCTACTGAGTCTCCCATTGCATCATGTTCTGACCTGTCATATACAAATGATCACTTAAACTCAGGGGGAGATGCAGAAAAACAAAAAGAAATACTTGTTTACTCAAGAAAGTCAAAAACAAAGAATAGGGAGAATCTCATGCCTGAGGCACTAAACGAGTTGGAACCGGTGATAGCTCCGAGAAACCATAAGTCCACGCCCAATCCCGGTCAGGTAATCAATGACCATGAGCTTTCTTTTGATAAGTCTGCACCTGATGACATCAATTTACCCATTGCAGTCATAAAACAAACTAGGTCATATACTCTATATCCCTGGTTAAAATACATGTCTTATAAATCTCTGTCTACAGGGTATCGTGTTTTTACCTCTAACCTTGACAGGATGAAAATTCCAAAGAATATCCAAGAAGCCCTAGAGATTCCTGAATGGAGGGAAGCTGTCATGGAGGAAATGTGGGCCTTGGGAAAAAAAATGGAACTTGGGACGTTATGAATTTGCCGAGAGGAAAGCAACCAGTAGGCTGCAAATGGGTCTTCACAGTGAAATATAAAGCTGATGGGATAATTGAACAGTATAAAGTCCGACTTGTTGCAAAAGGATTTACACAGACCTATGGTATTGACCACACGAAGACATTTGCACCAGTGGCAAACTTGAATACAGTTCGGGTCCTCTTGTCCTTGGAAGCCAACTTAGATTGGCCACTACAGCAACTCGACATTAAGAATGCATTTCTAAATGGAGAGTTAGAAGAAGAAGTCTACATGACGATAACACTAGGTTTCAATAAGAAAGGTGAAGAAAACAGAGAATGCAAACTCAAGAAGTCCTTGTATGGACTCAAACAATCTCCCAGAGCGTGGTTCGATAAATTTGCAAAAGTGATTAAAAATCAGGGATATCGGCAAAAACAATCAAATCACACTATGTTCTTCTAACAGTCTGAAAGTAGTAAGAAAACAATTTTGATAGTAAATGTTGATGATATAATCCTAACTGTAGATGATACAGTGGAGATGGAAAGATTAAAGAAAGTCCTAACTGCTGAATTTGAAGTTAAAGACCTGGGACAAATGTGGTACTTCTTGGGAATGGAAATTGCTAGATCAAAAAAGGGTATCAGTGTCTCTCAGCGAAAGTATAATCTTGATCTCCTTATCGAAACTGTCATGCTTGGTAGCAAACCTAGTGAAACTCCGATTGAAGCGGTAAAGAGGGTCGAAGAATGTGGGCTACTAGTTGAAAAAGAAAGGTATCAGAAATTGGTTGGTAAACTAATTTACTTATCGCATACCAGACCCGACATTGCATTTGCGGTAAGTGTGGTAAGCCAACACATGCATTCACCGAAAAAGACTCACCTAGATGCTATGTATAAGATCCTCAAGTACCTCAAGGGTTCTTCAGGCAAAGGACTTTTCTTCAAAAAATGTGAAAGTAAGGAAGTAGAAATCTTCACAGATGCGGATTGGGCAGGATCAACTGAAGACAAAGGTCTACCAATGGATATTGCACCTTTGTATAGGGAAATTTGGTAACTTGGAGGAGCAAAAAATAGAATGTAGTGGCTCGAAGCAGCGCTAAAGCTGAATTTAGAGCAATTGCACAAGGAATATGTGAAGGACTATGATTACGAAAACTATTAGAAGAGTTACAAATTCAGGTGAAATTCCCTATCAAACTCTATTGTGACAACAAAGTAGTCATCAGTATCTCTCTCAATCCAGTTCAACATGCCACGACTAAACATGTGGAAGTAGTTCGACATTTTATCAAAGAGAAGGTTGAAGAAGGAATCATTTGTATGACTTATGTACCTACCAAGGAACAAACTGCAGACATCTTTACTAAAGGGTTAACACGAAAAAACTTTGATGATTTCATTGGCAAGTTGGATATGATTAATATTTATGATCCAACTTGAGGAGGAGTGTTGAAATCCCGAGTATCCTTGGGTATATTGAGTAAATTTGGAAAGTAGTAAATGTAGAAGATTGTATATTATTTTATAGGAAGATTGTTTACTTATTTAGAATCTTTGATTGTATTATATATTGTAATATTGGGATGTACAAAATATTCTATTGAAGGAATACATAAATTGAAGTGAACCGCATAGAGTGACTATATCAGAGGAGGAGTATTCAAGGCTTCTACAGTATCAATTGTCTCAACAAACATTTTATCACATTGCTTCTTTTGCTCAGAAAGGAAGCCCTACAGTCTGCATATCATCTGGTATCCTTCCTACTAGTGCTTGGATTATCGATTCTACAGCCACTGACCATATAACAAGTGCAACCAACTTCTTTTCTAATCTCCAATATCCTAAAAATCCCTCTCAAGTTACCCTTGCTGATGGGTCCACTATTGCTGTTAAGGGGATAGGAATAGCATATCCTACTCCTTCCATCTCTCTTTCATCTGCTTTATACATTCCTAAATCTCCTTTCAATCTTACGTCAGTTAGTAAGCTTACAAAGTCACTAAATTGTTCTGTCACATTCCTCTAGGATTTTCATTTTTATGGGTTTATTAATGATAGGGAGGAGGAGGAGCTCTTTTCTTTGTTGTGTTTATTGGAGGATTATTGTCCATCCAATAGGACGTATTTTCGCTCATGGGTTCTAAATCACATAAATCTTTTTTGAGCATTTTATTCGTGATACTTGTCTTTTCCACTTTGTCATAGTATCTAGACGGCCAAAGTAGCTCTAAGATTGAAGGTTTTTTATATGGTTGGCTAATAATCTAGAGTAGACGACGAGGCCTTTTAAGGCTTTATCACCGTCACCATATGCGTGTCCTCTTTGTTTTGGCTATGAGGATCTGCAACTCATCTTTTCCCACATTATTCTTTCTCTAGGAGGGTTTGGAAAGTTGTTTGGTTTATTTACGAAAGCTAGCCTTGCCCAAGATGGGTGGAGGGTATGTTTGGAATTTCTTTTACAAGTTTTGGGAGAAGTGGAGATCCCTTGGCTTTATAAAAAGACATTTTTCTTTGTGTGAATTTCTATCCTATTGTTCCAAGGGGAATTTGAGGTAATTAAGAAGCATAGACACTTAAAGGAGCTTAAAGTATCGACATATGCCACTTGCCCAACACGTCCCAAAACGTGTTGCAACTTAATCAATTTATTTTTATTTTCGAACACAAACAAGACACTCCCATACACTTGGCAACATGGAGAGAACACATCTGTGACACTTTCGCAGCAAAAAGCTGCATTTTGTTACCCTCCTTTAATTTTGTCAACAAAACCCCCAAAAGAAAATTTTAGTTGAAATGGGAAGAGCAAGAATCAAGAGGTTATTCAACATTGGGGGTGTTTGGACCATGGTTTTGAAACCTAGAACAAACTAGCTGGTCTAATCAAGTTCAACTGGAACCAGTCAATAGATCAATCCAGTTAGCCTCCCAAAACTACATTTGTTGCAAACTGTAGTTGATTCAATCGACTCAATCTAAATCGAACCGAACCATTCTGAATTGGGATCGAAGGTGGGTTAACCCACTTTTGCTTCTAAAAGAAAAAATTTGGTGAAATGCATTAGTGCTAGGGGTTGGGTTGAACGCAAGACCTAGCAATGTATGCTCAAGCCTCCAACAATGCACAACTATGCCAACAGTACGCTTGTGTAAATTTATGGACCAGCTATACATGCACTGATATATTTGCACATGCCTCACAACTCAAATTTTATTTTTGTCTTTGACTAAAAATGAAATTTTTAAAGAAAAATGATTTTTATAAAAATAAGAAAAGTAGTTCAAACTTCAATTTTGATTTAGATGGTAGTTAAATTTAAGTTTTAAATATGAGATTTCTTTTACTTGTCAATATATGCGATTTCAATCATTGTTTTAAATATTTATATGGAATTGGTGTAATATTATTATTGTAGCAATATTATTACAAACAGAATTTTTACATACTAAATAATATACTAACATTTATTATTTTATCATGCTGACATCATCGGTTCGATCCACTGGTCCAACCAACCCAATGGCTTCACTAGGTCCACTCTAGCTTTTTAAAACCATGGTTAGGACTTTGAGCCCTTGTGTTGTGGCTCCAAACTTGCAGAGCACCAACAAACCACCTAGCCTCACAATTCCCTTCTCCCACTGAAGCAAAGATGATAAAATGAGGCCCTATTGTGGATGAGGGCCTTGATTGTGTACAAAGGCTTGGTCTTTGCTTATGAAAAAGATTGTTTGCAATTACTCAAGTAAGAGAATTAGAGGTCGACATATGCAATTAGCTTGCTGAACCACAAGAAACCTACAATCGCATCTCTCTTCCTTGTCTTTCTTTGTTTATTTGTGTTTATCGCGTTGTGGTTAATGCTTAACTAATTGGTTTTCAATTGAGTTTTAATTTGGATTTATGCCCCCTATCTCTCTTTCTACAAATTGCAAAAGTGCTACCTTGTTTTCCAGTTTTATCTACATTTCTATAGAAAGTTGGAAAAAATATTTTTGTAGTTTTCCAGTTTTCCTATACAAATGGTCAAAAATTAGAAACCAAGGTGTAGACACCTGATTCTAGTCTAGGGTGTGCCGACGGGTGGAAAATTTACAGCATGGCGATCCCCAAATAAGATAGTTGGATAGGGGTGGAATAGACTCGAGAAAAATACTAAAAGATAGAAAATGCAGAGTCGCCACATTTATTATTTTTTTTATAGGGAAAACAAAGGAAAAACCCTAAAACAATCTATGGTCCAGAGAAAATGGATTCAAGAGTACATTTTTGCGTAGGGAAGGTGGTAGACTAACCATTCTAAGGGGGATTAGCAGTCCAACACCCTACACCACCCGTTCGAAGAATGGTTACCACTATGTGTGTGTTTTTCCTAATTAAGAAATAAAAAAGAATAGGAAGAAAGGAAAGAAAATCCCCTTTTGATCATCCAATGAAGAATCACTGTCCAAGAATCCAAACAAACAGGGTTAAAAACCCTGACATACTCTTGTTTGAAAGATGAATTGGCCTTAGAACCCTAATTTTGAAGAAAAGATTATCACAATGATGATAAATATATGGTTTGAAAAACATTGGGTTTGTATTACCAACTTGAAAACCAAAGTTTAGAAAAGGGGCATCGGGTTTGTATTACTAGTCTTTGAAGAAGGTGAGTGAAAAGAATGAGTTTTGGAAAATGTTTTGATGAAATGCATGGTGTTTTTGAAAATCTAGGGCTTCATTATTGGCCATTTAAAAGGAAAGGATTTGAAAATTTTGAAAAGGAAACTTTCAATTTTTGTCAAAAGGGGAGTTTTGGAAAGATGTTAAATTTGAAAGTGTTTTTAAAAAGGGCATTTTTCCTTTAGGAAAAGAAGATTCCAAATTCATTCCTAACTTCAATCTTGTGCTGCAAATGTTCACTCCTTTCGCCCATACAAGTTTAATGGAGAGCATATGCCCCGCGCCTAGGATTGAGAAAGGGGAGAGTACCATACGGTGAGACTCCCCTGACCATCCTGCCATTAGCCAGGTTAAAATCTTGGAACAAAGTTTGGAAACCAAAAAAACATGCTAACACTCTGATAATGAGCAAGCACAAACAATCTAAAGTAAATTAGAGATTAATTAAGATGCGAGAACAAATTATTGAAACAAATTTTCAATGTCCATAATTAGCTCTCATTAATAAAATCAATTACATACATCCCATGAGAACCTTTTAAAACCATATTTCACCAAGTAAGAAATAAGGGAATCCATTACATCCATGTAAGTCACCAAATTAATCACAAGGGCTGCAACCAATTCATATTCATGCCCCTTTCATTCATTCAAGAGGCAAAATAAAGGACGATTTGTGCATAAAGCATGTAAAGTTTCATTAGTAATCAAACTAGAAAAACCAAGTTACCTTCATGCATCTATTCAAAGTTAAGAGGGGCATGTTAATCAATCAAAGATCAAAGAGAGGTTACAATCATACAAATTTCCAAGTCAGAAAACAAGTCTAATCCTAATATCCCTGCAGCCCAAAACAGTTTCAAAACAAGCCATGCAATTATTTCCTTGTAACACTACCAACCAACTTCAAACTTCAGCCTTCTGCAACCCTTGCTGCTGCTATTTGCAGCACTGCTGCAGCCCCTAAAATGGCCACGAAACACCCTAACAACCTCCCTTAAGTTGCCCTAAAATAACCCTAAGGCAGCCCTTAAAACAGCCATGCATACATGACCTTCTTCCCTTACCAAGCCAACTTCAAACCCTAACCTCCTATTGCCTTTGCTGCTACGGCTGTGCTGCTGTTTGCAGCACTATGGCAACCTTCTAAATAGCCAGCAAGCACCTTAGCAGCCATCCTTTGGCTTCCATTTTAACCCTAAAACAACCCCCAAAATAAAAGACACAAGCTACCCCCTTTATTTGTTGTAAAACAGCCCCTAGCAAACCCTAAAGACCAATGACCAGATGCTGCCCTTGCTGCTGCCCACGGCTTCCATGAAGCTTCTACAGCCGACCAGCAAGGGCTTCCACAAAAAACGAAAGCCAACAGCCCTCTTGTGCCGTCCCTAAACACGAAAAACCCTACTTCCTCTTAGCTGCAGCCATCCCTCTTCTTGCAGCAGCCCCTGCTGTGATTTACAGCAGCTGTGCCTGCTGCCACAGCCACATAACCTCCCCCTACACCTTAGCTTCTTGCTGTAAAAGAAAAGAATAAACCCTGACATTAACAACCCCCAAGCACAGCCCACACAGCTGCTCATGCGTGCTGCCATAACCAAAAAAAAACTTAAAAAAACTCTAATTTTGCATGAAGAAACACCCAATTTCCGCCAGCCACTCCTCTCCACAATACGGTTGTTTCAAACCCCATATAAACCCTAATCCAAACACAGAAACTAAAAGCCAAATAAGTTTCAAGAATAAAAAGCTAAAAAAAAACACTACTTTTGCATGAAAACTCATATCTTTTGAAGATATACTCTGTTTTCTTTTGTGTACTTTCTTCTCTTTCTTTTCTTTTTGTTGGTTTGCAGCCCTACCTTTTCTTATTCTTCCTCTTCTTGTGCGGCCATACATCTCTCTCTCTCTCTCTCTCTTGCCAAACCTCTCACTCCCCTCTTCTTGCCCGGGCAGTTGTACCTCTCTCTCTCTCTTATTTTCCTAACCCTACTCTCTCCACTCTTCTCTCTCCTTAAGCTCTCTCTCTCAAAGCTCTATTCTAAACCCTACCCCATTCTCTTTTTCTCCAATTTGGCTCCCCCTTTTTCCTTGCTCTCCTCCCTCCTATTTATAGGAAAGGAGGAGGAGCTAGGGATTCCTTAAAATAAATTAATGGGCAACAGTGTCCTTGGAGGCAAGCTTGAGCTCCAAGTTATGCTCTAGGGCTTCATGTATTTGAGCTCTTGGGCTCCCTAGATTACAAGGAGCCGTCTTTGAATTTAAGTTGGGCCCCTTGTGGCCTAATTGAGCCCCTTACACTACAAGGAGCCCTTTTGAATTTAAATTGTCCCCCTTAGACCACAAGAGGCATTCTTTAAGCTTTAAAAAGGCCTTTTGAGACCCTAGAGAGACTCTTTGAGCTCCCAATACTTAAGGATCCATCACTTTGGCTTGGGATTGCTGGGGAAGATTTTCTTTCTAGGAGGAATTTTGCCTGAATTTCTTTTTTTTCAAAAAAAAAAGGGCAAAGACCAATAATAGGTAAGCAATCACCAAGCAAGCAAATATATGTACAAAAAGAAAAACAAAAAACAAAACTAGTTAAAGTCATGACGTCTCATTGTCCATTACAATTTCATAGCCCATGCAGAGACATTATCTCACGGGGGTCATACTACTTTATTAACCATGAATCCACAAGGGATTACATATCCCATGGAAGTTTGCCCCAAGTCATCTTCTCCACCCCCCACTAAGTACTCTAATAGCCTTTTGGTAGGGCATCACCTTCACAAATCCGATTTCTCTTTTGACTCTAGGGCCTCTTCTATGGGATTCTTAAAATCATGAGACATGGTGGTTAGAAAACATAAACACAACAAACAAGGAAACGGGAAAAAAGGGCTAGTTGCCTACATGATATGGTACAGCTCTAGTGTCCTACACATATAGGCTGAGTTCTTGGGTTCATCAATGCCGGTTCTATGCTAGGATATGCATATAAGGTGCTAGTGCAGGGCTTTGGCTCTAATTTAGGACTCTAAAGGTTCTCATACCGTCCTTGCTGACGATGTGAATAGCTAGCAAGGTCCCTCATCCTTAAGTCATCAAAGACTTTAGATGGATGAGGTTCAGCCTGAGTGAGGGATTTCATCTGACCTATGCAGAGGACGATGCCTCACAAAGGTCTATACTACTACCCCTTCCTAATTCTAATAGGTTTGAACCCGAGTATAGAGCTCGTGCAGTTTTGGTGCACTGTGTGTGCTGGAGCTATCAAATATAAATAAACAATTGAAATACACCCATTAAGCATCAACATAATAGGATCACAAGAATGCACAAGTATTCACAATGCAACATTCAAGTAACAAAATTTAATGACAAAAAAAAAAAACAAAGACAAAAAGGGAACAATGCACACAGGAAACGGTTTGACTCTCTAAGTATCCCCAGCGGAGTTGCCAAGCTATCGAAACCATATTCTGATATGGGGTGCGCCGACGAATATGAATGTTACAGCATGGCGATCCCCAAATAAGATAGCTAAATGGGGGTGAAATAGACTCAAGAAAATACTAAAAGATAGAAAATACAGAGTTGCCACCTTTGTTTTTTTTTTATCGGGAAAACAAAGGAAAAACCCTAAAACAATCTATGATCCAGAGAAAATGGATTCGAGAGTACATTTGTGTGTACGGAAGGTGGTAGACTAACCATTCTAAGGGGGATTCGCCGTCTAGCACCCTACAACACCCATTCGGAGAACGGTTACCACTATGTGTGTGGTGTGTGTGTGTCCTATTTAAGAAATAAAAAGGAAGAGGAAGAAAGGAAGGAAAATCCCCTTTTGATCATCCAATGAAGAATCATTGTCCAAGAGTCCAAAAAAACATGGCTAAAAACCCTGACATACTCTTGTTTGAAAGAGGAATTGGCCTCAAAACTCTAATTTTGAAGAAAATATGATGATGATGATGATGATAAATGTTTGGTTTGAAAAACATTGGGTTTGTATTACCGACTTGAAAACCAAAGTTTGGAAAAGGGGCACTGAGTTTGTATTACTGGTCCTTGAAGAAGGTGAGTGAAAAGAATGAATTTTGAAAAATGTTTTGATGAAATGTATGGTGTTTTTGAAAATCTAGGGCTTCATTATTGGCCATTTAAAAGGAAAGGATTTGAAAATTTTGGAAAGGAAACTTCCAATTTTTGTCAAAAGGGAAGTTTTGGAAAGTTGTTAAATTTGAAAGAGTTTTTAAAAAAGACATTTTTTCCTTTGGGAAAAGAAGATTCCAAATTCATTCCTAGCTTTAATCCTGCGATGCAAATGTTGACTTCAGTCGCCTATGCGATTTTAATAGAGAGCATATGCCCCTTGCCTAGGATTTTTGAGAAAAAGGAGACTACCATACGATGAGACTCCCCTGACCATCCCGTCACTAGCCAAGTCAAAGTCTTGGAACAAAGTTCAAAAACCAGCAAAACATGCTAACACAAGGGTGTAGGACTGCACACTCTTAAAGTAATCTCTGATAATGAGCAAACACAAACAATCTGAAGTACATAAGAGATTAATTACGAAGCGAGAACAAATTATTGAAACAAGTTTTCAATGTCCACAATTAGCTCTCATTAATAAAATCAATTACATACATCCCATGAAAATCTTTTAAAGCCATATTTCACCAAGTAAGAAATAAGGGAATCTATTGCATCCATGTAAGTCACCAAATTAATCACAAGGGCTGCAACCAATTCATATTCATGCACCTTCCATTCATTCAAGAGGCAAAATAAAGGATGATTTGTGCATACAAAGCATGTAGAGTTTCATTAGTGATCAAACTAGAAAAACCAAGTTACCTTCATGCATCTATTCAAAGTTAAGAAGGGCATGTTAATCAATCAAAGATCAAAGAGAGGTTACAATCATACAAATTTCCAAGTCAGAAAACAAGCCTAATCCTAATATCTCTGCAGCCCAAAACAATTTCAAAACAAGCCAAGCAATTATTTCCTTGTAACCCTACCAACCAACCTCAAACTCCAGCCTTCTATAACCCTTGCTGCTGCTGCTGCTGCTGTTGCTGCTATTTGCAGCACTATTGCAGCCCCTAAAATGGCCACAAAATACGCTAACAACCTCCCTTAAGTTGCCCTAAAATAACCCTAAAGCAGCCCTTAAAACAGTAATGCATCCATGACCTTCTTCCATTACCAAGCCAACTCCAAACCCTAGCCTCCTATTGCCTTTGCTGCTACGGCTGTGCTGCTGTTTGCAGCACTATGGAAGCCTTCTAAATAGCCACCAAGCACCTTAGCAGCCTTCCTTTGGCTTCCATTTTAACCCTAAAACAACCCCCCAAGAGAAAAGACACAAGCTAACCCCTTTATTTGTTCTAAAAGATCCCCTAGCAAACCCTAAAGACCAAGGACCAGCTGCTGCCCTTGCTGCTGCCCACAGCTTCCATGAAGCTTCTACAGCCAACCAGCAAAGGCTTCTCCCTTGCTGGTATTTGCAAACCTATGGAACTACAAAAAACGAAAGCCAACAGCCCTGTTGTGTTGTCCCTACACACAAAAAAACCCACTTCCTCTTAGTTGCAGCCGTCCCTCTACTTGCAGCAGCCCCTGCTGTGATTTACAGCAGCTATGCCTGCTGCCACAGCCGCATAATCTCCCCCTACACCTTGGCTTCTTGCTGTAAAAGAAAAGAATAAACCCTAGACACTACCAGCCCCCAAGCACAACCCACACAGCAGCTCATGCGTGCTGCCACAACCAAAAAAAACCTAAAAAACTCTAATTTTTGCATGAAGAAACGCCCAATTACCACCAGACAATCCTATCCTCAATACGGTTGTTTCAATCCCCATAAAAACCCTAACCCAAACACACACAGAAACTAAAAGCCAAACAAGTTTCAAGAATCAAAAGCTTAAAAAAAAAAAAAAACACTACTTTTGCATGAAAACTCATACCTTTTGAAGATAAACTCCTTTTTCTTTTGTGGGCTTTCATCTCTTTCTTTTCTTTTTGTTGGTTTGCAGCCCTAGCTTTTCTTCTTCTTCCTTTCTTCTTGTGTGGCCATACCTCTCTCTCTCTCTCTCTCTCTGTCTCTCTCTCTCTCTCTCTCTCTCTCTCTCTTATTGTCCTAACCTTACTCTCTCTTCTCTCTCCTTAAGCGCTTTCTCTCTCAAGATTCTATTCTAAACCCTATCCAGTATCCCCTTCTCTTTTTCTCCAATTTGGCTCCCCCTTTTTGCTTGCTCTTCTCCCTCCTATTTATAGGCAATAAATTAATGGACAAGAGTATCCTTGGAGGCAAGCTTGGGCTCCAAGTTAGGCTCTAAGGCTTAATGTAGTTGAGCTCTTGGGCCCCTTGTGGCCCAATTGGGCTCCTTAGACTACAAGAAGCCTTCTTTGAATTTAAGTTGGGCCCCTTGTGGTCCAATTGCCCCCCTTAAACTATAAGGAGCCTTTTTTAAGCTTCAAAGAGGCCCCTTGAGACCCCAAAGAGACTCTTGGAGCCCCCAATTAATCCCAATAACATGCATGAGTCCCTTGAAGGGCCCTCTCCACTGAAAATAGCTTTTTAACCTCTCTTAGGATCAATGTTTTTAAGTAATACACCCCATGGGTCAAAATGAGCATCGACACAAGGTGGCAGTTTTCTAATTCTTGGAAATTCAAAAATAGAAAATGAAATCCATTTTTCACAACTAAACAGGCCCTAATATTACTTATAAGGTTATGGCTTTTGTGTGGATGGTCATTCCCAATATAGTTAAAACCCAATTTGTTATATATCAAAAGACCTTCTAAGACTATGGGTCTGTTATGTGTTATGCGAGCGGTGAGACACATGCTCATGTTTTTCTTCGTTGTCCAATGGCTTGGTTTTAACAGAACGAGCTTTTTCGGTCTGTTTGGAGAGCAGGTTTTCCTGATATATAGCAAGATTGGTTGGCTCTGTTAGCTTGATTTTATTTTTTATTTCAAGTTTTTATTTGTTTTTCTTTTTCTTATTTGGTATTATATTTTGTTTATGATGATTTTTTTTTATCTATCTTGTATTTTTTTTCTTCACTTAATAAATTTCTTTTAGCCACAATTGATCTGCATTCCCACTGGTTTTACACACATGTACATGCTAATGTGCACATACGCACATGGACTGACGGCTAAAAATATCATACTTATTAGTACACCTGTCAGGAAAAGGGATTGATGCTGGATTATTAGAATCTAAATACACTAGAATGCCTTTATTTATAGAAGAGATGCTTGACTGACCATCCGTTCAAAATGAAGTTCACCTGCTTGATGCAAAATGAAGCCAATTAAAGGACAGACACTAACATTACCTATTGAAGATGCTTTCTAGTGCAATTCTGAAAGCACCCATACCAAGACGTTCAGAAGGAAATGCAGCCTGCATGTTGGCACCCAATTAGAATACTCAAGTTTTTTGCAGAATTCAGGTAACAAAAACAATCATGACAATCAGATATAATTTTTATAGATATCAGATCATGCTGGAGCAAAGTCTGTATAGAAGCTCGGATAAAGACACTAACTTAATATTGTAATACAAGTATAGCCACAAAAACTTTCAGGAAGATAAGATATAAATTCCATCCAAGCATATTTCTACAGAATTATCATAATTCATAAGAACCAACCTGATATTCAAGATCATCAGCTGCAAAATATAGAGGTGGTTGATGCCCATTCTCCTGCCCAGGAATGCCCCCAGATCTTAAGATATCACAGAGAACCTAATTGATTCATCAATCAGTTGATTCAGTTCACTAGTTCAGTACTTTAGTACGAATAATAATTATCAGTGTCATCTGGTATTAAAAAATCACAAAAATACAGAAAAACAACTAGATGTAGGGCAATTTTAAAAATCCAAGCAAATTGCTACAATTATCATTACTCGCAATTTGTTAAATACACCATAGTACAGAGAGACAACTCAGACTGATCCCTGCTTTTCCTCTAGGGTATTGTCATTCATTTGGATTCATGGTGGAAAATGTCATGATAAAACTTTCTCCCCTTTCAAGTTCCAAATGAACAATAGACCATAATTTTTATGAGGGGAATCTAAAACTTCAATTCCTCCAACAACAATAGTATTGATTAAATTCAAACAAAACAAAAGCTCCAGTTGAGGTGCAATAAAAGCTATATTAGGCTTGTCAAGATTTGATTAAAATGAATGACCTAACATGAAGATAGGTCTCTCCCTCTATTTATAATACAAATTAAATACATTCTAATGACAATAATACCCTTACCAACCCTCACTAATTAACATACTAACACACTTTATTAATACTAAAAGACATATATAACCTCTAACATTCCCCCTCAACCTGGCGCATAAATGCCATATGCTCCTAGCTTGTTATAAATGAATTTAACACAAGCACCCCCAACACTTTGGTAAATAAATCAGCAAGTTGCAAGTCCGACTTCACATAAGCAGTTGTAATGAACTTCTGCACAAGTTTCTCCCGAACAAAGAGGCAATCAACTTCAATGTGCTTCATCCGCTCATGAAAACTGGATTGGAGGCAATATGAAGAGCAGCTTGATTATCACACATCAACTTTATAGGCTGAGAATGCAGAAAACCCAATTCTTCTAACATGTTCTTCAACTAGACAAATTCACAGGTAGTGTGAGTCATAGCTCTATATTCTGATTCAGCATTTGACCTTGCCACCACAATTCGTTTCTTACTTTTCCAAGAAACCAAATTACCACCAACCAAGACACAGTACCAGGTGGTGGATCTCCAATCGAAAGGCAATCCAGCCCAATTTGTGTTTGTATATCCATAGATATAAGTGTGACCCTGATCATATAAAAAACCTCTCCCAGTGCACCTTTGAGACATCTTAATATGCGAATTACTGCATCCCAATGACTTGTGCTCATAGAATGAAGAAATTGACTCACAACAATTGTTGCAAAAGATATATCCAACCGAATAACTGTGAGATAATTCAACTTTCCAACAAGTCTCCGATATTGTCCAGCATTAGGTAGCAAATCACCCATATCCAACATTAACTTGTTGTTAGGATCCATGGGTGTATCAACCGGTTCAGATCCCAACAAGCCAGTTTCATCCAACAAATCAAAAACATACTCCCTCTGTAACACAATAGTTCTAATACGAGATCTAGGTACTTCTATACCCAAGAAGTATTTCAATGGTCCCAAATCTTTGGTTTAAAACTTAGTTTGTAGAAAAAGTTTAAGACTTTGAATACCTTTATCTCCATCACCTATAATAACAATATCATCCGCATAAACAACAAGAAGGATCCTACCCGATGAAGTATGACGATAAAACATGGAATGATCCACGACATTCCTTCAAAACTAAACTCAAGACTACAGCACTGAAACGACCAAATTATGCTTCGGGAGACTATTTTAAACCATAAAAAGCCTTCTTGAGCTGACACACTAAGCCTGACTCCCCCTGAACAACAAACCCAAGTGGTTGCTCCATATAAACCTCTTCTTCAAGGTCACCATGCAAGACATTTTTCACATCTAGCTGATGCAGAGGCCGGTGACTAGTAGCCAAGGAGATGAACAAACGTACTGATGTAAGTTTGGCAACCAGAGAAAAAGTATCAGAATAATCCAAACCATACACCTAAGAGTATCCCTTAGCAACAATATGGGCCATTAGACAAGCCACAGAACCATCAGGGTTGAATTTCACAGTGTAAACCCAACGGCAACCAACCACAGACTTTTTCATGAGGAAGAGGTGCCAAGTCCCAAGTACCATTGTCATGTAAAGCATTCATCTCTTCAACCATAGCATCCCTCCACCATGAATGGGCTAAGGCTTCCGAAATAGAATTCGGAAGGGTAGTAGATGATAGATCAGTGACAAAACAATAATAGGAGAGTGATAAGGAGTCATAAGAAACATAGTTAGAAATGGGGTGTTGAGTACATGTGCGTTTACCTTTCCGAACAGCAATAGGAGGATCAACATCATGGGAAGTATGATCATCAGACAAGGAAACCAAAGGCATGGTGGTAGAAGCTAGAGGGGACTCTCTTCCTTTAAGTCACCATCGTGAATACACCTGCAAATTAGGATGATCAAGGCAATGAGAAGGCCTCGAGCTACATGGAGACTCAGATGGTTGGTTTGGCAAGGGCAGCAACATAGAATCTAAAAAATTAGGCAAAGGAAGAGACTCATTGAGCTCAAAAGCACTCAATGACTGTGTGTAGTAAGGTGTAGACTCAACGAAGGTAACATGGCGGAAACAAAGAAGCGATGCAGCACAAGACTATAACAACAATATCGTTTTTGAGTATATGAATAGCCCAGAAAGACACATTTTATAGCACAAGGATCCCACTTATTCTCCCTAGGAGTTAGTTTATGAACAAAGGACACACACCCAGATATACGAGGAGGAAAAGAAAATAAAGGTGAATTAGGAAAGGGAATGGAGTAGGGAATTTTATGACTAAGAACAGAGGATGGCAATTTGTTGATCAAATAATAATTATTAAGTACAACATCACTCCAAAACACTTTAGATACATGCATTTGATAAAGTAAAGTGCAAGTGACTTCAAGATGTCCATTTTTCCGCTCTAAAACTCCATTTTGTTGAGGAGTGTCGGCACAAGATGATTGATGAACAATACGAAACTGAGTCATATAAGTAGAGAAATGTGCACTGAAAAACTATTTAGTGTTATCACTTCCAAGTATTCGAATTGGCAAACCAAATTGAGTCTTTATTTTAGAACAAAAGGCACAAAATACATTAAATAACTCAGAACGATCTTTTATTAAATATTACCAAGTCATTCTTGAATAATCATCCACAAAGGTTACGAAGTACCAAAAACCTAACTTGGACACGACCCAACTAGGACCCAAGACATCTGAATGAACTAACATAAAAGGGCTTGTAGCCCATTTATTGACTTGGGAAGCGAAAAAAACATGATGGCGCTTTTCCAACTGACACGACTCACAATCAAGACTAGACACAGAACTCAAACTAGGAACTAGACATTTTAACTTTTCCAATGAAGGATGCCCTAGGCAACAATGAATTGGAAAGGTGTGGCGGCAATAGTGCGAGCGGTAGAAGGAGATAGCAACTTAAAGTAATAGAGTCCACCAGCTTCATGCCCTCCGCCAATCGTCTTCCTCATCCTCAAATCTTGAATAACCATAGAATTAGGGGAAAATGTCACTGAAAAATTCATGGATTTAGTAATTTTTCTAACGGACATAATATTGAAATGAAATTTGGGAATATATAAAACCAAAGGAAGAGAAATAGAAGAAGTGGGATTTACATTCCCAATTCCCTTGCCTACAGTAGTGGATCCATCAATAAGAGTAAAACAAGGCAAATTTGCAGGATATTGAAGAGTGGAGAAAAAGCTAGGTATACCTGTGATATAATCAGTGGTAGCAAAGTCTATGACCTAAGGACTAGAGCAAGAAGTACTGGATGACACGCATACCGTGCGATTACCTATTTGGGCAAAAGATGCAATGGGAAGAGAAGCTTTTTGTGATGCTTGATACTGCTGGAACTTGGAAACTCTTCCCCTGACATAGAGATAATACGTTGCCCCCCCCCCCCCCCAACTCGACCCCAAAAGTGAGGAGTCGGTGTGGCTACATTGGCTGCCCCCAAAGGTGTGAAGTTAGTAGTGGCTGCATTGGCAACACGTGAAGGTCTACCCTGAAGATCCCAACATTGCTCAATAGTATGATTATTCCGTCCACAATGAGTGTACTTGCGAGAAGTACCTCTGCCTCGTTCGTCTCGACCACTACGACTACTCGAACCATTGTGATAACTTTTGCAATTGTTTGGTAGAGAACTAGAATCACTTTGTGTAGCAAATGTTGTCCTCTCAGAGCCAGATGCAAGAACAGGAGAATCCGTGCTAAAGTAAGCACGAAGGACACAAGAATAAACATCAGCAAATGATGGTGGCTCAGCACTACTGAGTATCTAGGACCGACCTACCTCAAACTCAAGTCTCAAGCACGCTAGAACACGAAGAACTGTCATCTTCTCCCTCTGCTTCTGCATTTCACAAATGTCAACAGTTATAGGTTACACGACGTTTACTTCCTCATGAATACGCTTCATCTCTCCAAAATAATCCGTGATGCCCCTATCTCCTTGTTGTAACTAAAAGTACTCCCGGGATAAATCATACATACGTGTAATGTTACTGGAGTATAAAATTTTGACATAATCCCAAATCTCCTTGCACGTATCTAGATGCATACACATCCATGCAATCTATGGTTCCATCAAATTCCATACAAGGGAAACCATCAAGGCATCTTCCTGAACCCACGCATCTTTTCTCTTCTCATTAGAAGAATCAGATTGGAGCAAGTAATCAAATTTCCCTAATCCTGCTAAATAAATCCAAAAAGCTTTAGATCATTGAATGTAGTTCTTTCCATCCAACTTTTAAGTCGTTATTTGTGGCAAAGATGTAGGAAACAAATTTTTGGGATTCATAGATTCCATCCCAACACTCATAAATCAGCAATCACACCAAAAACAAGAAGAACAATCAAAACTAATAGGGGCAATCACAAACTATGTGAAGCACCGACACAATGACGGACGAGGTGAACAACTCACCAATGGATATAGTGCTGCCACAGCACTCACAAATCAGCAACCACATCAAAAATAAGAAGAACAATCAATAATTGGGACAATGACAAACGATGTGAAGCACCGACGCAACCATGAACGAAGTGAACAACTCACTAACGGATATAGCTTTGCCACAGCCTCACAACTGAATATACGAACGCTGCCACGGCTTCAAAAAAAAAAAACTCACAAGGAAGCTTTCACAAACCCTGAACAGAAATTAACGGATACCGTGAGTGCATGGTCAAAAAAGGTTGAATTTTTTAGCAAAAAAGCTGCCCTAACAGCTTGATAATATAGTCTAAAGAAAGAATCAGAGCACCCAAAAAAAAAATGGCCGGAACTTCACTCATGCACCAGCGCGTGGGGCCGGCATTTGGCCGGCAAGTGGGGGCACGTGGAGTGCCCTCCAGCAATGGGGTTTTGTGGGGTGGGTCGTCGGGGGGGGGGGGGGGAGGGTTCTGTTTATGTGTGTATGGTTGGTTTTGTGATTTAGTATGGGATGGAAGTGGATCTGAGAAGAACAGCCGCAGGAATGGTGTTTTCCGGCGATAGTTGAGGGAAATAGGGTTTAGATAGGATCAAGCTCTGATACCATGTTAAGATTTGATTAAAATGAATGACTTAACTTGAAGATAGGTCTCTCCCTCTATTTATAATACAAATTAAATACAAACTAATGACAATAATATCCTTACTAACTCTCACTAATTAACATACTAACACACTCAATAATAATAAAACTAAAGGACATATATAACCTCTAACAAGGCTCATTGTCTCATAGATCTTCTACTATTCTTATTCCCTAATTGTTGTATTGTACTTGGAACTTAGTAGATGTGGTTGAGAAGGAAAGTTTTCTATGTTTCTCAATATCATCAAGAAAAATAAATAAATAAGCAATAAATGGGTATTATCCAAACTAAATTAAGACTTTAAACATGTGTGTGAAAGAAATTCTAGATAAGGACGCCTAAGAATGATCCAAAATTTCAATCCTAGCTTTCTATACTTTTGAATTTTTAATTCAATAATGAAAGTACAAGAACTTGTTCAACATCAGCCTACAAATTGTGAAGAGTAAAATTATGCAATGCCCAAATATCAAACCATATCCACCAGCTAAAGCTACACCTGAATGAGTGATGGAAGAATAACGAAGTACCATCACCTATTGAATATGTTGATGATCCCTATTCCCTACTAATTCACCAGCACGACATCATGTTAATTCCATAACATCTAAAAATGAGTTTCTTTAGTTTAATATAAACTAAATAAATTATTCCATACTACCGAAAAACAAAAGTTACTCTTAAAAGCTAGGAAAAACCTGAATGTCCCTGCCCCAGTCAACTGGATCACTGACAACAAATGCTGCCTTAACTCTCTCTGAGAAAACATTGTATCTTGGCACAGAGACCTCGGAGTTGGTATTCCTATTCAAAACTTGCTTAGTTGTCCAAATCTTATATTGAGATACAGGATCAATGTTTTTGAAGTAAGATGCATACTCATCCAACGAGAGAACTTTTCTGAGAAGGAAAAAAGAGTCAATTTAGCTAGGTGACCACAAAAACTAAGAACATGTGGTATGAAAGTATAGAAACAATCATACCAAGGGAAAAAATCTAAGAACATACCGGAAACCATACTCAGACATTACCAAAGCAGGTTCCCCTTTTCCAGCAGCAACAATGAGTTCATTCTCAAATCTGCATCATTACACAGTCAACTGATAAGAACACGTGATGAAAACTTTTCACTAGGTAGTACTATCAAAGGTAAGAAGGCCCATCTGAAACAATTTCCAAATTTTAGTGAAGAAAGTTCATTGAAATTAACATATGAAAATCTGTATATGTTATTAAGTTTTGTTTAGTTAATTAAACTGCTCATCTGGTAAAAAGAAATTCAGGGACAAAACACCATTATTCACTCATAGAATATCAGAGAGAAAGCAAAGACACACAGACGGGCAAATCATGGATTATTGGGTTTCAACAAAAATAAGCTTACCTGAGGATTTTTCATAACTAGAAACGCGCCCCAGGGGGAAGGGATGCTAGAATAGTATCTAACAATGTAGCCAATTCCCCAATACAAACTGATATTTCTCAATTTTGCAGGAAACACCCATACTGACATCATTTCAGATGCAACCTCAACATCATATTGTCAAGCCTGGTTGCGTTCAAGAATCAGAAAGCAAATGAAATCATCTCTTTCACCAGTTGTCTAACAATGGATTTTTTTTCTGTTGCAGGATAACCAATGAACCGAGTACTGTGATTCCAGGAAATCCTAAGTTTGTGTTGGAACAATATGACCCATGAAGAAAACTAATTTAAACCAACATAGACTAATTAAAACCAAGATAATTGACGATCAATGACATCTCAAGCTCAAAAACATTTACATAGAAAATATTTGCATGGAATTCACAAAATACCTCTTCAATAAATTTTTAAAAGGTGAGTGACCTTGAACAACCTGCATCAGGATGACACAAAAAGATAGCTTGCCAAAGATTTTCTCAGTCAACAATAATTGCAAGAAACAAAGACAAGTAAAGTCCATATTTGAATTTTAAAATTAAAAAGTATCCCAAGAAATAAGAACTTCAAATCTACCTGGGAAGGTAAAATGTTGATCCCCAATTGTTCACTTAATTCGATGGCTCGTCTAGATTCTGGGATGCCACCTCCTATACAAATGGAACATTGAGTCAGCAATTCTATCACAGTATTGCATATCTCAATCTTCAAAATGCAAAACAAACAATTAAATATGAAATATCCCCTCGCAATGATATCGTCAAACAATGTACTAGTTATGCATAAACAAGTTTGAATCAATGTTTCATTAGGTTCATTAATTAAATGATGAAAAACTACTTGTATAAACTGTATTGAACAAATAATGTTTCACATTAAGAAGAAGAAGAATAAAGACCGGTAACAGGAGTCCATAAACCATCAATCATGCCCTTAATGACTTGTTCATCTTCCAATTTTTAAAACCTGACCAGAGAAAGCATGTCTGGGAGCACATGTTTGGGTTCCTGAATTGTGAAAACTTGTCTCAAGAGAACATCACAATCAAGTTTCGGATGTTTAGAAGTGAAAACAAACTAAATACCATGCAAATTAGAATAAGAAAATAGGAACAACACAAACCAAAATGTTCCCAAGTGCACCCTCTTGACAAGAACATTATTTACAACCCAAAGTAACATTTGCCACACCTGACCCAGCTGCCTTGTGCATAAATATGCTGCAACCACGGCCAGTGATTGCATGATCGGAAGCACAAATAGCAACCTCCCATAACAACTACCAAACATCAGGGGTACGTGACTGGTTTGGCAGATTTTATTGCCTCATAGGTAGTATTTTTCAAACAACAAATGGGAACTATTCTGTATCATGCACTGAAGAATAACAAAATAATTGTGGGAGTAATAAAGCAACGTCTGGGCCAGAATAAGCTTGAAACATCTAAGAGCATCTTGAGAAAGTTCATCAATACTAACTAAATTACATGCTGTTGGATAAGACTAAAGCCTCCCATTTGACTGTCTGTCACATGTCACCAGCCAAACTATGGGATATCTTTCAGAGAATTTTGATCATATGCAAATGTGCTTTGCTAGAGATGACTGCAGATGTATCTGCTTTTCTAGGCCTCATTAGTAGTTTATTGCTCAAATGGCAAATCCAATATTAGACGGTTCGAGTTGGATTTCATTGCTTCTCTAATCATTGTGATGAAGTGAAGATAGAATTTAACAGATCTAAATGAACTGATCATGAGTCATTATTTACAAGACAATAAAGATTACTATAAAAGGTTCAAAGGTCCAACAAGAAGCACGATGTGATGTTTCAAAATCCAATTCATTAGCAAAGTTTATTAATACAAAAAATTACTTACCATTCGTCAGGAACAGAAAGGGGACTTTCAAAGCACCTGCAAAGCAATAATCCATTTGTTCAGATACAGGAAAATGAATTAGCTCAGAACATATCATTAATAGTCAAGATAATTATAGCCTTGAAAGCAATACTCAATTCTCGCTGAGAAAAATGGCGGACGTGAGTAAAATGAAATTTCAAAACTCACGTTCCAGCATAATGCAACGCTCGGCTCGAATAAGTTAAATTAATTAAATTGTTCTATTGAGCTCGCTTAATTTTCTAATATATCCCAAATAGTGAAAGATATGCAAGTTCTCTCCGTAATTAAATACATAACAGGAGAGAGAGAAAGAGAGAGAGAGAGAGAGAGAGAGATACCGCAATCTCCGTACAATCTTTTCAGTGCTTGCGGAGAGTTTCCAATAGGAAAGCGACCGCGCAGAATCACTCCATCGATGTCAAATGCAATGGCAAAGGAAGGCCTGCACGCAGTTAATCTCGTTGCTTTCCATTTGGCTATTGAAAAAAATTCAAGGAAACAAATAAATATATTATTTCCAACATTTCGTGTTTATATGATCTCCGAATATCATATAACTCTTCTAGACTAAGCCAGTTGCCCAACTTAGCGGATTGAATTCATTCCTTTTTCCTACAGTTTCTCATCTACCAAACAGAACAAAAGCAGACGAGAGAGTAAAATGGGAAATTCCTAACGTGGAGTAATGGCGGGAGAACGACCGCGAAGGTCGAGGCCGGAAGGACAACAATGGCGCATTGTTTCTGCTCTGAGAGATCCCAAACGCTCTGCGATATCGCATTTTCGCGCTTATCGCCTTTTCTTCTGTGGACGAATCTGCCTTGCTTTGGATGAAAATTCTAGTTCCCAATGATAATGTATAAAAAGTACACTAAAATTTGTTCAAATTGATAAGATCTGATATGCATGCTTCCAAATACTACCGTGGCTCATACGCGCCAACGCCCCACTGCGGAAACTTGCTGGGGCGCGCGACGCTCTTTGCGCACTGCTGTTTGCAGACCTTTTCTTTTCCCCTAATGAATGAGTAAGGCCACGTTTAGATTTAGGGATGGCAAAATTGGTAACCTTTTATTGTCCAATTAAAATTGATTTAGATAGGAAAAAAAAAGTGACTTATTTTTTAAAAAATAACACAACCACATTTTTTGAAATATTTATAAGAAAAATTATAAGTTGATTGTAAGTGTTATTTTTTTTAAATTTCAAGTCACTTTTTTGTTAAAAAAATAGTAAAGAAAATAATAAATTAAATGATAAATAAATGTTATTAACTCACAAATGTTAAGATATTAATGAAAAATAATAATAACTGAGTATTATCTAAAAAAAAAAACTCATTTTTATGAAACGAAATAAATAAAAGATATATAATCTATATTTTAAATCAATGCTTAATAAATACTCATTTATTAATTAGGCAAGTTTGAGTTTATGATTTATTCACTCATTTGCATGTTGATTAATTCGAATCCAGCCCGTTTAAGCCTCATCCGTTTATTATTTCAACTCAAACCCAACATGTTGACCCATTTTGACATCCGTATTTGGGTTGCAAATAGACCACCCTATTTGAATTGCAAATGAAACCATGTAGGAATTAAATGCAATTTGAATAAAGAAAATTAGCCAAGATCGTCTTAAATTATTTATGTTTTTATTTTAATAAAATGATATCATATTGTAATTTATATACAATGCATAATAATGAAGTTTGAATGTTTGTAGTTTGAATCCTCACTCGTCCAAATGGCAACTTTACTTGTAATGAGTTAGAATATGAAGCTATGAATACTTACCTTATTCGTGGTGCGGAAGATGTTTACAATAAATTTGATTTGGGGAATGTCTATTCTCATAAATAAAATAGTTTTAATAAGTTAGTTACAATTAGTTACATATAAATTATATTATTAGTATAAAATACATAAAAACCTAAAATATTTTATTAATCCATAAAAAGAAATATACAATGAATAACTATTTCCAAATTTCATAATGGAAATGTCTATTCCTTTCTTATTATATGCCAAATAAAATAATTAAAAATATATTCCCCCGAGTTCTTAAATTTAAACTATATTTCTTCTTATTAATGAATAATTATTCCATTGAACCAAAAGAGTTGTAAAGGTTGTTTACGGCATAATTTAAACCCATTAAAAAA